>NC_133661.1:142009744-142609744 GCF_037893015.1 Macrotis lagotis | reverse complement strand
CAAACTAGAAAAGATTCATAAACTGAATATGTTTTTTAAAAGTAGGAAACGGGGCAGCTAGGTGGCGCAGTGGATAGAGCACTGGCCCTGGAGTCAGTAGTACCTGAGTTCAAATCCGGCCTCAGACATTTAATAATTACCTAGCTGTGTGGCCTTGGGTAAGCCACTTAACCCCATTGTCTAGCAAAAACTAATAAAATTAAAAATTAAAAAATAAAAGTAGGAAACAAAAAATAAACTTCAAATAAGTACAAAAAGATGAGATGTGAAAGTTAAAGGAGAAATAAAAAAATTAAGACTACAGAAATGGTAATGTTAAGTGATTCTTCGAATAGACTAAAAAATTTGAATAGACTAATGAATGGGATAAAGTTTGATATTTCTTCAGGAGAATATTATAGATTAGAATAAGGCGAGCTATTGGTTATGTCTCTTCTGACCCTCCTCCCCTGACAAGTAACTTTTGGGATGTCAGTGGATGTTATCATGACCAGAATGTAAAGAGCAAACTAATCTGACTCCTTATCACTGAGTCCAGACATCCATACATTCCTCAGGGCTGGAGGAGTTATATGTCTCTGTTTGGATTATATGCTTTTCTTTAAGTTAGCTTATGCTTAGATTGTGAAGACTACATTCTTAACTAATGAGGATGGGGGTGGGGAATCACATTAGGAACTATATATATTGTTCCTGTTCCTGTCTTGTTACCTTACTCTCCCATCTATATGGTTGAGTAGAGGTTTACTTCTTGAGAATCGAAAAAAAGACTTTTTCTCTTCATACCTTGAGAAATCTCTGAAATTTATTTAAGGGGGATATAACCCACACACTAACAAATTGATAACTTGATTAAATAGAAGAGAGAAGGAAATCAGATCCACAAAATTGCAAAGAAACAAAGTGAAATCACAGCAAAACTAGAGAAAATTAAAAGAAATATCAGAAACTTCTGTAACAGTTTTATATTATGAAAACTGAGAGCAAGAAAAATAGAATATCTTCAGAAACATAAAAATTCTAAACAGAAGACCAAATAAAGATTTTAATTAATTCAATATATGAAAAATGTAATTACCATTAAATAAATTACCAAAGTGGGGGTAGTTGGAGGGGTGGCAAGGAACTGAAGAAGAGAAAGCACTGTTACTCCTATGGGACAAGTGTAGTTCTGATACCTAAACCATGGAAGGTTAAACCAAGGTGACATATATAACAAAATCATTAGTGAATATAAATTTTAAATAAAATCCTTTTAAATGAACTACAGCAAATTATTCAAGAAAAAGCTTCATTATGATCAAGTTATATTTATGTCAGGGATGCATGGATGGTTTAACATTAGGGAAAAAAATTACAATCATATGAAAACCAAACATTCCATATTTTCTATAGTTGCATAAAAAAATCTTTGACAAAATCCAATAATCATAATAAAATTATAAAGTAGAGGAATTGAAGAAATTTTAAATATAAATAATAAAATATATTTTAATGTAATTATATAAATATTTATTATGTATAAATATGTAAAAGTGATAAAATGGAATATAAATGATATAATAAAACCAAAAGAAAGTATCGTATAAAAAATGAACACATTAGAAGTTGCTCCAGTAAATAGAGGAGTAAAGCAAGGATGTTTATTCTTTTTGTTATTTGATGTAGTTCTAGAAATGCTAGCAAATGCAATTAGCTAAAAGAAAGTAATTAAGGGCATAAAGATAGGCAAAGAGGAGGCAAAGGCATCCCATTTATTAATGACATGATTGAGACAATAACTTTGGCAAAGTTAGGCTATAAAATCCATAAAAATCAACATCTTTATATAGTAAAAACTAAATCCAAGAGGCACAAAAATAGAAAGGGTACTACCATACAAAATAACTAGAGAATACATAATATGTGTCAGTCTATTAAACAAAGTGCTTATATAGATTCAATTTCAAAGTGCCTCTTAAAGAAATGATTGTTTAAACAATAAGTATTTGAAGGAATACTCAGTGTTCATGGTTGGGATATTCCAAATTGTCAAAAATGGCCAAACTACCACAGTTAATTTACAGTTTTAATGCTACATAAATATTGTATAATTCTATGTAACTATCAGAGATTTATTTTGCATAACTCAATTAAATACTATAATTCATTTGAAGAAGCAGAAGATCTAGAACATCAAGAGAATCAAAAAGATAGATATAAAGAAGGAATATAGTATTTGTAGGCCTCAAATTATAAAGAAGCAATAATTAAATTTGTTATTGGTTAAAAGCTAGAGAATTAGATCAAAGAAATAGATTAAGCAAGGAAGAATAAGAAATAACAACTCAATAACTGTTCAATAAATCAGAAAACTATTTGATAAAATAGTTGGAAAATAGTCTGGAAGAAATTAGGCTTGCACCAACATATGCTATATTCCACAAAAATTTGAAATCTACATGGGATCTTAATATTAAAGAAGTAGAAGAACAGATCATATACTTTTCATAACTATGAATAGGAGATATATTTTTAAGCAAACAAGGGATAGAAGTAATTATATGCAAAATATAAAGTAGATAAATCTGATTACACGAAACTTAAAAGCTCCTATTCAAACAAAATACAGGAAGAATAAAAAAAAGAAACAGTTATTCAATGAATGGGGAAAAATTATTACATTTCTTAGAGAAAGGTTTTATATCTAAGATATATAATTAACAAAGAGATTTGTTTATGTATTTATACCAACAAATTCATTCCCTGATAAGTGGTCTAAAGATAACAATTCTCAAAAGAATTGTAACACTATTAATAATCATGTGAATCAATACTTAAAATCATCAATAATAAGAGAAATGCAAACTGAAACAACTCCTGGGTTTCACTATACACCCAGCAAATTTTCAAAGAGGATAAAAAATAGCAATAATCAATGTTGGAGAAAGGATGTGAAGATAAGTAGTTCCTTAGGGAAGGGAATATTGTTCCCCTCTAACAACAGGGAAGATTTAGTTAGGAGCTATGAATTAGAACAAACATTTTAGAAAGCACTTTAGTATTATACAGATTAAATTATTAAAATGTCCAAATCCCCTTTGGCTTATAAATTCTAAAACTAGACAAGGACTAGGTAGGTAGAGCAGTAATTGGCCTGCTGTTCAGATCACTCATCTTTTTGAGTTCAAATCTGGTCTCAAACACTGATGAATTAATCTGATTCTGGATAAGTTACTTAACCTTGTTTGCCTTGTTTCCTCATCTATAAAATGAGCTGGAGAAGGAAATGACAAACCACTCCAGTATTTTTGCCAAGAAAACACCAAATAGGGTCAGAAAAAAAAATCAGATGTTGACTGAAACAACTGAATTAACACTACTAAACTCATGTCTCAAATAGGTCAATGACTTCACTTTTTGTTATTGCAAAGAATTGGAAGCAGAGTAGCTGCCTATCTTTTTTTTTTTTAGGTTTTTGCAAGGCAAATTGGGTTAAGTGGCTTGCCCAAGGCCACACAGCTAGGTAATTATTAAGTGTCTGAGACTGGATTTGAACCCAGGTACTCCTGACTCCAGGGCCAGTGCTTTATCCACTGCACCACCTAGCTGCCTCAGATGCCTATCTTTTTGCAAGTGGCTAAACAAATTGGGATACGTTAATATTACAGAGCTGTAAGAAATGAAAAGTATGTTGAGTACAGAGAAACATGGAAAGATCTGATGCAAAGTGAAATAAACATATAACAGGACACCTAGAGCCCATTTTTGTAGGAATGGGAGATGCATGGGTGTGGTATATTGCATATATTTTCAGATATTTTCATGATTTTTGCTTCCTCTTTTTTTCAAAATATTTATTTTGAGGTGTGAAATTCAGGTGATGTAAAAAAATCAATAAAAGTATTTTTAAAAGAATTGCCAATTGTGTTCTGGAGTATCACTTCATATCTTTCAAGATTGTAGAGAAGATAAAAGATATAGTGTTAGAGGGATTTGTGGAAGACAGGCACACTAATTCACTGTTGGTCAAAATATAAACTATCATTCCATAAAGTTTGAAATTATGTTAGTCAGTAACCTTTTCATATCCCTTGAAATAGTGATTAATACTAGAGACAAAACCCAAGTACGTCAAAGGAAAAAAATGATAGACTTTTCATTTGCCAAAATGTTCCTAGTAGTTTTTTTTAAAAAAATAGCTAATGTGAAATAAAATAGTTGTCCACTGATTGGCAACAGGTGGATAAATTCTGGTATGTTAATATAATGGAATGAAAATGTGCCATTAAAATGAGTATGAAGAATTTAGAAAAACATGGGATGATGTATGAACTAATGCAGAGTGGAGTAAGCAGAGGTAGAATAACTGTTGTTAAAACAAACCACATCAACAAAGGTTTTAAGGGGCAGCTAGGTGGCACAGTGGACAGAGTATGGTCCTAGAGTCAGGAGTACCTGAGTTCAAATCTGACCTAAGACACTTAATAATTATCTAGCTGTGTGGCCTTGGGCAAGCCACTTAACCCCATTGCCTTGCAAAAACCTAAATAAATAAATAAAAATAAAGGCTTTTAAAAAAAATATAGGTAATCTATGTATTTGTGGCATCCTCTACCACTTTAGTATCCCTGCCTACAAAATGTCTTTATGTTCACTGGGCTTGTCCTTTTCTTAATAAAGTCATGCTGGTTCTTTGTGATTACTGTTTCCTTTTCAATATGTTCACAAACCGTTCCTTTAAAGCATAATACAGATCAAGGACAATCCTAAAAGACCTGTTATGAAAAATATCATCCATATCCAGAGAAAAACTATAGAGTCTGAATTCAGAACAAAGGATACCATGTTCACTTTTTAAAACTTCTATGGTTTTTTCTTTCTCACAGGTTTTCTCCTTAGTTCTAATTCTTCTTTCACAACATGACTAATATGGAAATGTTTAGTGTGATTGTACAGATACAACTTATATCAGATTACTTGCTGCCATGAGGTTGCAGGGAGAGGTGAATGTTGAAAACTATCTTTGCATGTAATCGGAAAAAAAATTTTAGAACAAAAAAAGAAAAACTCATATTTTTTTCATGAATAAAAGATAAATGTATTGGCTTATAATTTACAGAGTCTATTCTCATTCCTTTTTTTTGAAAATTTGATCAACATTCACCTTTCTCCATTTTTGGTACTTTTTCTCCTATTCTCCACAGTTTCTCAAAAGATCATTGTGGGTAGTTCACTAATCATATTTATTTGTTCTTTCAGTATTCTGAAATATAATTTAATTCTGTATTTATAGATTATATAGAGCTGTAAGGAACTTTAGAGATCATTAAGACCAATCTATTTATTTTAGCAATTAAAAAAGCATGATGCCTGGCCAGGTTAAATGACTTTCCCAAAGATAACAAGGTAGGGAATAAGTGGCAAATGGGATTCAAATCAAAGTCCATTGATTCCAAATCTAATATTCTTTTATTTCAATTATCTTATTGAATAGAGAATTTACATTTAGAGATAAATTAATGCTTATGTTTTTGTAGTTTCAGTCATGTCCTACTCTTTTTGACCCTTTTGGTGGTTTTTCTTAGCAAAGATACTGGATTGGTTTGTCATATCCTTTTCCAGTCTATTTTTACAGAGGAAGAACTGAGACAAATATTGTTTAATTAATGGCCCAAGGTCACACCACTCATAAGTGTCTAAAGCTGGATTTGAACTCAAGGGGAGTCTTCCTGATTTCAAGCCCAGAGCTCTATCCACACTTCACCACCTAGCTGCCCAAATTAATGCTCACAGGACAACTTTAAATTTTTTATTCTTTGCTTCTTTTTGTTTTCAGCTTTTAAAAAAATACACTGTCATCTCAGCAAAAAGTGGAAAGGAGTCCCACTGAGAACCATATTAATAAATTTTTCATCACCCCCTTTCTCAATTGTTGGTGATAAATCTCATCCTGTTTGCCTATTTGGTCCTCAAATAGCAGCTGCTCTGTTGGTCAGACCTTATCCAAAACTTTTTTGCACTTGATAGAACCTGCATAGTCTGGCTCCCCTGACATGGCTCTTTATCAACCCAGCATCATCTTCATAATAAAATGAGGCACAAGCACAGGATTTTTGTGGAAATTACTATCCTCTCTTGCTCTACCTGTCTTTTTTCTTCCAGTATTCCCAGCTAAGTAAAGCATGTGATTAACATTGTCCAGATGATATGACACTGACAATGTCATTTCTATGTACAAGACCCTTCAGTAACTCTATGTTGTCTCTAGAATAAAATATAAATTCTTTATTCTAGTATTTAAATCTTCCAAAAACTAGCTTCCACCTACATTTCTAGTTTTATTTCATGTTACTCTCCTTCACATACTGTGTTTTAGTGAAACTCAACTATTGCTTTTCCTAAATTGAAAGCCCATCTCTTATTTCCATGCATTCATAAAAACCATACAGTTCCTTTCTCATCCCTGTTTCCTCAAATCCTTGTCTTCTTTTTAAGCATCAGATCCTAAGCCATCTCTTCTCTGTTGTATTCCCAAATTTCCCAATTATTAGTGTTCTCTTCCCTGAAATCACCTTGTATTCATTAATTTCTAGCTATAGTGTACCACCTTCCCCATATCTAATGTGTAAAGATGGCAGTGATTTGGGACCTGTTAGAGGAATGCAGTACAAAGTCACCTTTTGTATTTTGTTTCTTCTAGTATTGCTAAGTAAAGCTCCAGGATAATTAGCTTGTCCTGGTGTTGACTGTCCATGACTTGATGGGATATGGAAACACTTTATTTACCAAGTGAATCTGGTGAATTCTTGTTGAGGTAGTAGTAATCAACCTCATGTACTCTTTTTTTTGTGGTGATTGAGGGCAGTTGTGAGTCTCACCTATAAAAAAAGTTGGAATGATAAGCAGCAAATAATATCACAAAAAATAAAAACCATATTCATAGAAGAAATAATTTATTATAGATCCTGAAGTTGCAGAAATAAGATTTATCATAGCAAACAGCATAAAATGAAATTAATTGTATTCTAGCAACAAAAATAACTGGCTATTGATGATGAAGTATTTGTAAGCCAACTCTTTATGTATATTCATATTATTAATTTCTTAGAGCAAAGATCAGAACCAATTCCAAATTGAAAGAATGAAAATGAGAAAAATATGTAGTATTTAATTCAGGCAATTTCAACCTAATCTAGTTAAATTAGTTGCTTAATAAAAAAAAAGAAATAGATAAAAAAATCAATACAAATATCAATATGCACTATCACTATTACTTTAGGAACTACTTTAATCAGTGTAAATCAATCAGTACAATAAGATCAAAAGAACTCTTAGCACTGTTAGTTATAAAAAATTTGATCTTGTCAAGTAGAGAGATGTGATGGCCAAAGGTAACACTAATATGGAGTATAAAATTGGTTACAAAATCTTGTGGAGGTTGAAATAGCAGAAGGTGCTTAAAGAATTTGTGGAAGTGACCAAGGCCCAGGAGATCAGGACCTGCTTCTTCCTCAGATCAGCTGCGGGGGGGGGGCAAGCAAATTACCCTAGAGAGATTTTTTTTGTGGATAGAAGTGATCAAGATCTTATCATTTTCCAGTTAGCACATAATTCAGTGTCCAGATGCAATATGGGACACATCATTGAGAAGCTTTGTTCAGGTTCAAGAAGATGATGAAGATGAGGAATGTCAAAGAGATTTTTGTTATGTTCAGATTTTATCCTAGGAGCTCAGAAAGATAGACAGCAAATTCTCAACTCCCTGCTTCCCAGAAAAGAAAAGACCCATGAGATAGTGTGATGCCTCTTCAAGGGTGTCAAAGAATGTGAAGCAGAAGCTGTAGGTCAAATGGTCAAAAGCCCTGATGATATTTGCAAACCAAAATCATTTGAAGGGGCAGTGCCATCTCAGGGAAGACTGAAAAAAGACTCTCTCTATTTAGCAGGAGAATGTCAATATGGTCAAGCCAAGTAGTAATTGAAAATGAAAGAGTAGATTCCAGAATAGCTTTTTTCAGGTGGTGCCAGCCACTTAAGTGGTGAACTGAGAAGCTACCAATACCCATCACATGCCCAGTTTCTAATATATCTGTAGAAAGGAAATAACTAAAAAGCTAAAAAAGTTATCACATGAAGGACAGGTTATCTTGGAGAGTGCGAAGAAGAGAATTTGTGAAACGAGATTTTTCCAAAGCTTTCATTGATAAAGATCAATATGAGACAGCATGATCCTTCAGCTATTGAACCCAAGTTCTCTAAATCTGTCAGGCAGAAAATGAATCCAAAATCAGTTCATCTGTGATAAATGATTTAAAGCTCATGACCAAATCCAAATCTGGAAAGAAAACAGGACCCAAAATTTAACCACTAGCATAGGATCAGTGATATCCAGTTTTTTATTGTCAATGCTCAGGTAATGATGACGGATGTGAGCTTTGTCCTTATGGCCATCTTTCCAAATAAAGAGAATTAGGGCAACCTGCTCAATCCTGTCATTGTCCAGCAATTAAGATAACATTTATGTAGCCCTTTCCCAACCTCATTCCCCTCTCTTTCTCCCTCTCCCTCTCCTTTCTCTCAGTTTTACTCTCTCTCCCTTTTTATCTCTTCTCCCCCCCTCCAATTTGTCACTTTGTCCTCTGGGTAGCATGGTATCATATCTCTCCTTAGCTCTGGGTTTTTAAATCTTATTGGACTTTAGTTACATTTTCTAGGTTTTGTTATGATCAGTTAACTTTTAAAAATTAACAAAAACAAAAATCTTATTGAGGAGAATGGTGGAAGATTATGAATAGTATTGCCTCATTAAATAGTGAGAATCAATGAAGAGAAATATGTTAGAAAACTCAGCAAGAGCCCAATTAAGTGAAATCAGCTTGAGGTCTTTTAAAAGTGAAATGTTCTGTCAATGGCACACAGATCCTTTATGTAATCTAATCTCAACTAGTAACACTGCAGCAAGGCAATATTTTCATAATAATGATAATGGCTAACATTTAAATAGCACTTTAAAGTTTTTCAAGTGCTTTTAAAAATTGTCTCATTTGATCCTCACAATCCTGGGAGGCAAGTGCTATTGTTATCCCCACCTTACAGATGAGGAAATAGAAGTCAAAGTGGGTATGAACTCAGATCTTTCTGCCTCCAACGGATTCTACCCACTGTTCCATAGCTACCTTTCCACTCTAACCAATTCTTTCTTCCACTCTCAAATTTCCTTCACAAAATCCTAAAAAAGAAAAAAAAAGAGACCCTTGTTGTCTACATCTCATATTCCTCATTCTCTTCTTACTGTAGTCTCTGGTAAAGAGGTCAAGCTTCTCATCAGGATCAGTCCCTACGTATGTAATCTCATGATCTCATTCCCTCCAGCCTTCCCCAGCAAATTGTCTCCACAATTATACCCTTTCTTTCTTATCTTCAGTGTCTCCCTACAGTCTTGGTTTTTTCCCTACTGCCTGTAAACACATCATGAGTCTATTATATTTTTTTACTTTAAAAAAATCTTCTAAACCTTATCACTCCCTCAAGCTTTATAAAATCCTCAATATCTCTTCTTTGTCAGTGAAACTTCTAGAAATAGCTATGTATATGCATTGCTTTCTCTTCTGTTCTTGCTCTCTTCTTAGCCCTTTGCAATCAGGATTCCAACCTTATCACTTGATAGAGCTCTCTCCATAATCACCAAAATCTGGTAGCCCTTTCTCAATTCACATATTCATGATATTTTTCTCTTGGTTCTCACGATATATTTCTCTGCCTGACTACTTTTATCTAGACTCTTTTACTGGATTATCATCTATATATGGCCCCAAACTGTGAGTCTACTTCAAGGCTCTGTCTTAAACATTTTTCTATATACACTGGCTTGCCTTCTCAAGTCACATGGATTTAATTGTGATCTTTCTGCTGACAACAATCAGATCTATTCAACTCAAGTTTAATCTACTAAGTTGCAACCATATGACAAACTATCTACTAGACATTTTAACTGGATGACCTATAGTCATCTCATATTCAACATGTTCAAAACATTATCTTTGTCCCCAAACCCACCCTTCTTTAAAACTTCCTTATTTCTGTAGATGACATTATCATCCTTCCTTTTACCTGCGTACACTCCTCTGTGTCATCCTTGACTTGATACTCTCACCCCCACATATATGATCAATTGCCAAACCTTTACATTTCTACCTCCATGATATTTGATACATAAAAAATCCACATTTTTTTGAATAAAAATATTTTAAGCTTTATTAATAATTAAAAAGTATTAATTCCTCTCTCATTTTCTGGTGGTATCCACCCCACCCTGATTAAATAAACAAAAAATAAAACCCTCATAATGAAAATGCAGAATCAAACAAAATGAATTCCTAGAAGAAGGATTCTAAGAAACTCCAATGGTCTTCTCACTTTGGTAAATTAATTCCTTGTGGTCATCCGTTTGGCTAATTATTGACTTGAAAGTTAGGAGGAGTTTAGTCCTAAGGGAATAAAGAATGACAAGAGAGAGTCCTGCAGCAAATTCAAGTAATACGTCTTGTTGTTTGTCCTTCATTCTCAAAGAAGATCATGACATCAGATAGGTGATGTCATGACAGGCACGTGAATTGAAGGTAGACAGTACTAAGTCACCAGCCTCACTTTCTCCTCCAGAACCATCTGGGTCCAGTGGCTAGGTGTGAATCAGGACAACTGGAGATGGCCCTGGATGTAAGGCAATCAGGGTTAAGTGACTTTCCCTACCTTTAGTAAGTGTCAAATATCTGAGGTTGGATTTGAACTCCTGTCCTGTTTTCAAGGGCAGTGCTCTATCTACTGCACCACCTAGCTGCCCACCTAGCACCTACAAATAGGTGCTGAGTAGATGAATAATAGGGGAAATAACTAAGGAAAGGAGGTTCATATAGGAATCCCATTGGGGATTTGTGCTTTGAACAGTTGATAGGAGAAAACACAAGAATTTGAAGTATGAAAATTAATTCTTCTACACAGCTAGTGAATTATTGTTCACGGCACTTCTCTAATAGCATGAATAGTATGCATCAAGACCCAGATGCAAGAACAGACTCATTCCTATATTTTAATTAAAAAAATTGTAGATGTTTCCTTAAAGAGGAACAGGTAGCTGTGATAAACACAGATTGATCAGATCTCACCTTGAGATCCAATTTACTAAAGAAGTCATATTGAATGCTAGTTTACAGTTTCTGGTTTTAAAAAAAAGGTAAAAAATCTATTTCATCCTCTGTAAAGAAATGAACTTTAATAAGCAACTTTACTCCAAACTTTTACTCCAAAATTGTATTTCCATTGTTGACAGTTATTCTTGAGTAAATATTTAGACTTTAACATAGTAATAATAATTGTATGTACAACTTACCTGGCAGTGAGATGATTCAGTAGAGAGAGCACTGAGCTTAGAGTCAGAAAGACTGATCATAAATTCAAATCCTCTCTTAGATACAGATTGTATAACCTTGGGCAAGTCACTTAACCCAGTTTGCCTTGGTTCCTCATCTGTAAAATGGACTAAAGAAGGAAAAGGTAAACTATCCCAGTATCCTTGCCAAGAAAACCCCAAAAGGAATTATGAGGATTTGGAATGGCATCTAATATTTTTAAATATAATTCATTTTAAATTTCATCAGGCAGAAGAGAAAGATATGGAAAGACATGACACATTTTCTATAGCTATAAGATATTAACCTGAAAAATGATATTGATAATATATATACAATAATTCACCTACAAATTTATAGCATGTGGCTTGTGTCTTCTCTAATGACTAAGAACCTGTATGCCTTAGTGAAGATCCAAGAACTCAAAGACACAACAACAGAATAAATTTCTTTTATAAGTAAGCAACTTTCTAATAAATTAAAAGTGCTCCAATATATAATGCTATTTTGTTAAAAGTGAACTCCCTATTAGTTAGTTGGTCAAGAAGCAGCTATCAAAAGCCAAGCAGAGATTGGAAGAATATTCACTACTGGTGTTGTAGAGAGGATCCTTATATTAGGTAGAAGATTAGATTAAATGAACTCTAAGATTCTCATTCTAAGTCTCTTACATTTTCCTATCAGTTATTTAAAAATATTGGCTAAGAAAGCAACATAATTTGTTGTCTTTCAAACTATTCTATGTAGTTAGTCTTCCTGAGTTACTTAATGAATTCAGATTGACTGCTGAATTTTGTTGCTGGGAAATCTTCTGATATGAAACACATTTTGGCGGGGAGGGGAGTTATCAGAAAAATAATAGTTTCCCTTTCCAAGCATAATGAAAAAATCAGTACCTTTCGACCAAAGCCTCTCTAAAAATACAAAATTAATTCCTATGAATTCAGTATAATATATTAAAATAATTATACCAGGAGACTGAACTAATGCTTGTGCTATATCTGTCCACAAGTAGTTGCAATATCTTAGAGGATATAATCTGACCCCAAGTTTATACAAATTCATGTAATAGCAAATTATTTTATGAGGCTCACATGTCTTTCCTATACTACCTTTGATTTTAATACTCCTAGGAGTAATGGAAGTTAAACATCTTAGGAACTTATTATAAATGGAATGAGTGTCAATCATCATAAAAATCTATTTGAGAGTCTATACACAACTAATAGATATAGTACAAATTCCATAAAATATCTCACATACCCTAGTCTTAGTATATATATATATATATATATATATATATATACATATATATATATATATCTTACTATTATGTGCATCTTTAAATAGATTAAATTATTAAACTCAACTCACTGAGCAAACTACTGTGTGCATAGCTGAGATATAATTATTTTTCAACAGGCTGCATGCAGAATTAATTTCTAAACTCTTTATAAATATGTAATGCCAAACTCTTTCTTATCTAATGAAAGTATAGGTCTGATCATGGTCACTCCCCACTCAGTAACCTCTAATGACTCCTTATTACCATTATAATCAAATATACTTTTTGTTTGTAATTTTTTGCATCTTTGCTTTTCTCATTTTTCCATATTTTCTTCATGTTACTCACCTTCCCTTCCGTATATCCTACAGTCCAGTCATACTGGCCTATACAATTATCCTCACACATGACGACATCCCTGTATCTTTCTTTGCACTGGATGTTCCTCATGGTTAGAATATTTTCCTGCTTTGTCCTGGCTTCTTGAAATTCTTGGCTTCCTTAAAGACTTAGCTCAAAGTTACCTTCTACTGAAGGCCTTTTTCCTATTAGTACCTTTCTTCCATTAGCTCTGCATGTGCTTGCAATGATTATTTTTACCCTCTCCCCTATTAAAATGTAAACTCCTTGAAAGCAGGAAATTTTTTACCCCTTTATATTCTCAGTGCTTGACAGAGTGTCTCAAAATAAATGTTTAATAAATGTTTATTAAGTGATTTTTTTAGTTTTTGACTTTTCATGGTTTTCTTTGGATTTGAGGTTTATCTTATTATTCCAGATTGGTTTAGTTTTTGAATGTCCAATTTGAAATGCCCAACTTAATAATGCAATTTAAAATTATAACATTTAAATATTACCCACCAAATGACCTTCTGTGGCATATTTAGCTACATAGGACTGTCATAACTTTCATAATAGGGTTTTGTGTCTATAATAATTTTTGATAGGATTATTAGTGAATCAGGTTACAATAAATTTAGAAGCTTAGGAGCTTCTTCAAATACTGTAAAAATGTCCCAGTTTTACTGCAGTATGTAAAAGAATGACTCATTCTTAGTTACCCAATGCTCTGTTCCAAGAACAATTCACCTTCTAAATACTTAGGTTCCCTTTAACCTTTTACCAATTCATATAGAATATGTTGAAATACTGTGGGAGTGTTCTGTAATTATAATTATCTCCTCCATTAGCAACATGTTTCAACACTGTTTAGATGGAGGATTTCTGCATTCTTTGCTGATTTCCATAGCTGGAGGAACAAGTTGTTGGAAGAAATACTGAAACCGTTTTAGTAATACTTCCTTTTTTTCACTTAACAAGTGCTTTTTTCATAGAATCTGACCATTTCAGAATATCACACTATTCTCTGAAGTTATATAACTATATAACTACATAACACTAATCATAATCTTGAAAAATGAAAGACAATTGCAAAGTAAGAGATAATGAGGGTTGGGGAAAGTAATAGAAAATGACAGCTTCCAGAAGTTTGAAGTTTAAAGCAAGTGCTAAACCTGTCTAATGAAGTACAAATCTTTAGTTAGTTACTGAGAGAATTATGGAGAATAAGTGGACAGCTCTGATTACACAAAATTTAAAAACTTTTGCACAAATCAACCTAATGTAACTATTATTAGAAGGGAAACAACTGTGGGGGCAGGAGGGAGTGGAATTTGCAGCAAGAGTCTTTGCTAAAAATTTCATCCATGTGTAAGAAACTGATTCAAATTTGTAAAATTAAATTCATTCCCCAATGATAAATGGTAGTAGGATATGAAATGGCAGTTTTCAAGGAAATAAATCTAAATTATCTATAGTTATGTAAAAACATGTATCAGATCACTAATAATTATGAAAATACAAATCAAGACTGCTCTGAAGTTCCATATCATTTTCATTATATTGAAAATATTGACAAAAATTTGCATCCCAAATGTTAGGAAAGACTGGGGGGGGGCAGGTACACTGATACACTATTGGAATGATGAATTGATACAACCATTCTGGAAAGCAATTTGTAACTCCTTCAAAAATCACTAAACTTCCAATACTACTATCTATAGCTAAAAGGAATTAAAGAAAGAAGTAAAGATTCTACATGTACAAAAACATTTACAACATCTTTTTTGTTGTGATTAAATTTGAGGGAGTGTCCATAAATTAAGGAAAGGCTGAACCAATTATGATATATGAATGTAATGGAAAATAAAATTTAATTTTAAAAAGGAATCATAGAATTATTACTTTAAATTGAAATGCAAGTCTCACTAGGATATTTACATGAGTTGATTATTAGCTCTTTTGCATTTTGCCTTTATTGAGTACAGTCAGATAAATGATAAGTGAGTTTTCTTTCCAGTGATCTTTTTCTCTATAGGCAATTCTTTTCTTCTCTCCCCTGAGTCTGCTGTCTCTGCTGCTGTTTCTCTCATTATAAATGATCCAGTGCCCCAGAAAGGGGGAGAAAGGAAAACACTAGCAAACTTTCAAGATTTCACAAAGCCTTATAACAAAGGAAAAAAGATACAAACAGTGCTCAAAATAGGTTTGCCTGAGAGGCCACTTACTCACAATTGGGCTAAGTAGAGTGAGGGGTATCCAACAATCTGTGAAGATTGCGCGTTTCCCATTTGGTAATAGAATTGATGTGATAGGCCTCAATGTGTGCTTCACTAGAAACTGCATTTCATTATTTATCATATTCCAAGATATTTTCAAGCAGAAATAGTCACAAAAATTCTGATAATTATGATTGTTTTAAATTATTCATTCATTCATTCCTGACAACATATATATTGGCCAGGTATAATTTAGTTGTCCATGTCTTCCTGTGCAGGAACATCCCTAAACAAGTAAAGAAGGAAAGTCAAGGACAAAAAGGTTTGGAAAATTACACTGTGTATCACTATTTTTACTTTCCCTTTCTCCTCCATTCCTTATATGATAAAATGAATATAAGAGGTAGATGCGGTGAGATTATTTTTGCTTTATTTTGTTTTCTTTATTGTTGTTTAGTACCATTCCCATTCTGGAAATATCATACCACAGAAAAAGTTGCTATAAATATTTTTGACCATATAGGTCCTTTTCTTTTTTGTTGTTTATCTTTTTGTGATATAGACCTTATAGTAGTATTGTTGGTTCAAAGTCTATGCATGGATTTATAGCCCTTAGAACATAGCTCCAAATTTTTCTCCAGAATGGTTGAATCAGTTCACAACTCCACTACTAGTTTTTTATTATTATTTCAATTTTCCTACATCCCATCCAACCTTTGTAATTTTCCTTTTCTGTCATAATAGTCAATCTGATTTGTGAAGGGTGGTACCTTAGGGTTATTTTAACTTGTATCTCTCTAATCAATAGTGATTTAGAACAGTTTTTCAAATGATTATAGATAATTTTGATTATTTTTTTCTTAAAACTGCCTGATCATGTGCTTTGACACCTATAAATTGGGGAATGGCTTTTATTTTTATAAATTTGATTCAGATATATACATATATACATATATATATATATATATATATATATATGTATGAAATGAGGTCTTTATCAGAAATACTTGCTGCAATTTTTTCCATAGTTAAGGTTGCTAACTCTATTTTTCTCTGTTCTATTTTCCCTGTTTATCCTAATTTCTCTCCTTTTACCCTGTCCTCCTTCTGACAACCACCTCCCCCAAACTGTCCTGCCTTCTATCCTTCTTCCTCCTTTTTCTAATCTCTCAACTTAGCATTATGTTATTCCCTCTTTGAGTCAAATCCAATGAGAGTAAATTTCAAGAGTTCCTACCCAACCTTCCTGTTTTTTCCTCTACTGTAAAAGCCTCTTGTTTTGTCTTTTTTTTAAAAAAATGAAATAACTTACCTCTTTCTACTTGTACCATCTCCCTTCTCCCAGAGCAATCCTCTTTCTTTCTTCTTAATTTTATTTTTAGGAGAGCATCCCATCATGTTCAATTCATACCCATGTCCTCTTTCTATCTTCTCATATGAGAAGGTAAACAGTTTAACCTTATTGGAACCATTATGGTTTCTCTTCCCTTTTTATATTTTTCTTCAATATTTTATTTGAAAGTCAAATTTACTATTCAGCTCTGGTCTTTTCATCAGGAATTTTTGAAAGACCTCTCTTTCATTGAATGTCTGCCCATTTTCCCCTCCATGAAAGATTATGCTCAGTTTTGTCGAGTAGGCAATTCTTGGTTGTAGTCCTAGCTCTTTTGTCCTTTGCAGTATCATATTCCAAGTCCTCTGCTCCTTTAATGTGGAAGCTGTTAAATCTTGTCCACAATATTTGCATTGTTTCTGGCTGCTTCCAATTGGGAGCTCTGGAATTTGGCTATAACCCTGGGAATGTTCATTTTGGGATCTCTTTCAGGAGGTGATTGGTGAAGTCTTTACATTTCTATTTTACTCTCTGGTTCTAGAATAGTAGGGCAGTTTGCCTTGATAATTTCTTGAAAGATGATGTCTAGGTTATTTTTTTTTGATCGTGGCTTTCAAGTAGTCCAAGCCTATTTTTCAGGTCACCTGTTTTTTCATTGAGATATTTTACATTTTCATCTGCTTTTTGTTCTTTGATTTTATTTTATTGCTTCTTAGTGTCTCATGGCTTCATTAACTTCCTCTTAACCCAATTCTAATTTTTAAAGAATTCTTTGCTTCAGTGAATTTTTGTACATTTCTCCCCTTTTTTCCAACACTGTTTTTAAAAAGAGTTCTCAGTGAATTTTTGTGCCTCTTTTACCATTTGGACTATTTTTAATTTATTTTCTTCATTTTTTTGCATTTCCTTTACCAAATTGTTGACTTTTTTCATGATTTTCTGGTATCAATGTCATTTTTTCCTCCATTTTTCCTTTACCTCTTTGATTTTAAATCTTTTTTGAATCTGGACTTACATGAACTAATACAAAGTAAAGTGGGCAGAAGCAACATTGTGTTCTGATCAACTATGATTGACTTAGTTTTTCTTAGCAATACAATGATCCAAGACAATTCCAAAAGACTCATGATGGAAAATGTTATTCACATCCAGAGAAAAAACTTATGGGATCTGAATGCAGATTGAAGATAACTATTATCAGCAACTTTTTTCATGATTTTTTCTTTTTGTAAACTGTTTCTTCTTTCCCAACATGTTTATGGAAATAGGTTTTACATGATTGCAAATATATAATCACCATAAAATTCCTTACTGTCTTAGAGAGAGAGAGGGGAGAATAGGGAAGGAGAAAATTTGAACCACAAAATCTTATTTAAAAATAAATCTTAAAATTGTTATTTACATATAATTGGTAAAAAAAAAATAAAATACTGTTTTTTTAAATTCTTTTTTGAGCTCTTCCAGGAATTTTTTTTGCACCTAAGAACAATTAAAATTTTAAATTGAGACTTTGGATACAACAGTTTTGACTTCATTGTTTTCTGATTTTGTTTTGAACTTTCCTGTCACCATAATAGACTTCTATGGTTAGGGTCCTTTTTTGTTGTTTGCTCATTTTTCCAGACCATTTCTTGACATACTTTTATATTAAAATTGGTCTATGCTTCTGGGGTTTTTTTGTGCAACTATTTTCACAGCTGGTTCTGAGGAGTTGCAAGTTTTTAGTTTTTCCTGGCCTGTGCTTTAATCTGTGATTGCTCATAATCACTTTTCTTTGCCCTGGAACTGTAACTACTATCTCTTGCTCCCTTCTGGCAAAATTCTAGATTGCGATTAGCCTTGGAATTGAAACCCAAGACTGAGACCTAAGACTGTGAACTGGATGCAAGTAGGGTAACATAGTCCTACACTCAGTGCCAACAAAGGCACCAGAAAAGTAAATTTCTTTTGACCAGTTGTCTAACATTCTTACTATCTGTAGGCTGAGAGCTCTGGAAGTAGCCACCATTGAGTCAGTAGTTCCCAAGGTCTGTTGCTGGCTGTGGCACAGCTAGACTGGGGCAAGCCTGCACTAGACTGCATTCCACTCTCATATGAATGCAATAGACTTTTTGACAACCTTCTAATTTGTCTTGGGCTGAAAAATTGTTTCATCTCATCATTTTTGTGTTCTGTTACTCCAGAATTTATTTTAAGGCAGTATTTAAAATTGTTTGGAGAGGATTTTGGAAGATCTTAGTTGAATCCCTGCCTTTTTTCCCCAGAGTTCAAGTTTATTACCTGTATTTGCTATTTCTCTGTATTGACACAAGAGTTGTTAGCCATATTTGAGCTCATGATATATAGTTGCATATATCATAGAACATTATTAGAGCTAAAATTTTGTATCAAATTTTTCAAGATTCTTTTATGGATGCTGTACTACAGGAATGTTTTCTGTAGATTATTAACAAAAAAGAAAAAGCAAATTCATATTAAACTATTGGGGTTGAAGAAAATCAGAATGAAAATAAGTTGTCAGTTACTAAGTTGTTTAGAACTTACTAAGAATAAGCTTTTCCATCCCCAAAGAACTGTGGATTGAAACAGTATAATAAAAAATAAATTGGTGTACGCCTTTGGTTCCATTAGTATTTGCTTTTTAGGTATAGCATTCTAACCAAAAGAGGGCGCTATTGTTCTAAAGTTTCATAGCTTCTGCTCAACTCTTTGTTTTAAATAATAATTATCTATTAAAGTCATCTGTAAATTTTCTAGGAATGACACTGTCCCTTTTTTGATCAAACAAGATGGGGGAGGGAAAGAGAAGTAAAAAAAGGTTCACCATCACTGGACTACCAGGATTATATGGTTTTAAAAAAAAGATAAATCTAGAGCAAAAGATCTTAACCTGGGTCCATGGAACCCTTTCCCCCTAGATTTCAAGAAGTCTATGAGCTTGAAATTCTCGATATTTTTTGATATTTGCTTTTCAATATAATTTTCTTTTTAATCTAATGTATTTTTAATATATAAAAATATTAAAAAATATTCTGATAAATGTTCGTGGGTTTCACCAGAGGGGTCCAAAACACATACACATACACACACACACACACACACACACACACACACACACACACACACAAACATACACACAAAATTTCCCAAAGGTAGTCAGGATTAAAATGTGTGAGAAAAAACACAACCACTCTCTTAAGGCACAAAGATCTTTGATGTTCCAGGCACAAAGAGTTTTTAATGTTCCATAAGGAGAATCCAGACTACAAAAATGTACCACCCTCTACCACCAGCTGGGAGAATGTACATGGTAAATAATGATAACAGGCCTTACATATAACATTATGGTTACATAATTTTTGTATACATTGTCTCTTTTAATTTTTACAACAATTTTATTACTTTCAATTTGTTGCTAGTATTTGTGATTTATAAGTGGGTAAAGTGACTGCCTCAACATCACACAGGAGACTGGGGAATCCATAAATACAATGGAGAGAGAAAGAAGAAAAAGAAATTGAGGAATATTTTGGAAAAAAAGTAGAACAATATAGATGAGATAAAACTATCTCCAAGGTCAAGGAAAATTTCTAATCTGGAGCAAAAAAAAATCACATTGGTAACTCTTGAATGGAGGTCAATGAATTTTGTCAATCAATAAGCACTTAGTAAGTACCTAGTATATGCCAGACATTGTACTAAGCATAGAGCATATAAAGACAGGCAAAAGACTGTCCCTGCAAGGGGACTGTCAAGGAACTTGAAAGCTAATGAATTTTTTAGGTCTTAATCAGTTGCATAGTGATGGATGACATATGGAGGAAAGAAACAGGGGGTTATTAACAGAAAATAATTGGGGAATATTTAATCTAGCATATGACAAATTCTGGGTTCTGCTCCCAGCTCTGTTGCTAACTAATTACGTCATTTCACCTCTCAAGGTAGCATTTTTTCCTTTCTATAAAATAAATGGATTGAGAAAGATGATAAGCTTTCTATATCTCTATGATCTACAAATAATCTTTTTTTAGAGTTAGTAATTGGGAGGATATAAAGTCTCCTATTGTTTTTCAGTTACTATAGGTGTCTAAAATATTGGTTGAATATGCCACAACTTGAAGAAATCCATTAAAAACTATCAAATGTGTTATAAAAGTCTTTCTGAACATATATTTATGGTTATATTAACAAGAGAATAATAATAATAATAATAATAATAATAAAGGATTTAAAAGAATGGAATCTAAGCCCTGAATTTAAGGTTATTTAGAGTACATTTAGAGTACACACATATTTTGTTAGTCATTTATCTTAGCCATTTTACTTTTCATATTTTTAACAGTTAAATTTATGTTTCTTTGTATTTCAAATATACAAATTGAATAGGCAGTTTGATTTTTTTTTCCTTCTTGAAGCATTTTATCTTTCATTAGGCAAAAATTGAGATAGTCAAAGTTTAGGAGCTTGTTTTCTCATAGCACATTAATCTGAAAAATACTGTATTTTATACAAAAAGGCATTAATATATCTAAACATTTGACTGAGTTCCTTTGTCTATACCAATGCTATCTTTAGAGAATTTGGAAATATTTGAAAGATTAAATGCTACTTCTGTGTAGCAGATGGAAAAAGCAAATGATTTTACTATATAAGGGTTAAGTTAGAGACAGGAAATGTCTGTCCCATGCCTTTTGCTTTAAGGTTATCTCCCAAAGAACTCACAAGTAGTTTCACTGCACAGTCTATGTAACAGCAGCCAACTTTGTCCTACTTAGTGAGATCATAACCAATCTAGTCAATACTATTTAAATCCAGTCTCTCTCTCTCTCTCTCTCTCTCTCTCTCTCTCTCTCTCTCTCTCTCCCTCTCTCCCTCCCTTCCTGTTTTCTCCCTCTCCTCCTCTGTTCCTCTGTCTCTGTCTGATTATCTGTCTTGTTCTCCTTACCCCCCCTTTCCACTTTTTAGCCCCTTCTCTTCCTCTCTTCTCTCCTTTTCTCACAAGACATCTTGGTTAAGGTAAGGTTAAATTCCTATACTTTCAAAAAGGCACTACAACTAGTTGTATATATGACCTCAGCTAAAGGTTGGCAAAGTAGTGTGGCTTGGTGAATTGTGGACTAGAACTAGAATCAGAGAGATTGGGTTTAAATCTTGTCTCTGACATTTATTAGTTATGTGACCATGAGATAGTTATGTAATCTCTGTCTCAGGCAATTTCCCATGACTATGGTATAGTGACAATAAATCAAATATAATTTGGTTCTTTATAAAGGAATTAAATATTCACTTCTTAAAATAATTAGAATTGTTATAAATTTTTGACTCTGAGTATACTGTTTGCTATGGAAACTGACAGGTAGATAAGTATATTCACTCCTGAAATTAGAGGAAAAGCATTGGTCAAGTATGTGCTTATTAATTATAATCTAATTTTTAAACTAATCATTATTATTAGTAGTAGAACTTTTTAAAAAAATAATGATACTATTGGGGCGGCTAGGTGGTGCAGTGGCTAGAACACTGGCCCTGGAGTCAGGAGTACCTGAGTTCAAATCCGGCCTCAGACACTTAATAATTACCTAGCTGTGTGGCCTTGGACAAGTCACTTAACCCCATTTGCCCTGCAAAAACTAAAAAAAAAAAGTAATGACACTATTATTTCTGATCTGCATATGTAGAGGCAGTTACTATACTAACACATTTGTATACATATGCATATTTACATATAGCTGTGGATAATCAAGATGGCTATTTTATTCCCCTTTTGTAGATGTGGAAAATGGAGGTTGAGAGGTTAGTTGACTTGCCCGAGTTACTCCTAGTCCTATCATCACATACAACTTCAACAAATATAGTATATAGGTAAAGTAAACTGCCCACTCTATGAGAATTAAGTCCTGGATAAGAAGTATATTGTTCCACTCCTTTGTGTAATGTTTTACTTTTCTGAAGACTTTATATCATTTATTTAATTTTTATTTTCACCATTATTAGGAAATATCATCTTCATTTTATGGGTAAATAGAATGTGAATAAGAGAGGTTTAATAGATTTGCCTAAAGTTTATGGTAAAATTGAGACTCAATTCATTACCTTTCACTCTGAAGCTATTGCCACTGTACAATGAAAGCATCCTTCATCTGCTTTCTTTATGGCTTCTGTTCTACATCTTTTTAAAATGTTTCTTTTAAAAGAATATGTGCTATGACTGGTATTTTGAGCATATGTATTGAATTGGAAAAATAATTTCAACATGGTTCCATTCTTATTGTTGAATAAAAGCCATTTCATTTCAGGAAGTGTTGTTTCAAAAAAAAAATCTGCTTTTAATATGCAAATTGTTTTAAAATGCTCCCCACCACCCGCCCCACCTATGAGATCTGTAACTTTATATGTTTTGGTTTGGTTACAATTAAGGTTACTGTATCTTTTAGGTAAAGAACTGTTATTTTTGGTACTATAATTAAATGCTTCATTCAAGATATAGTCACTTATTGTATAGAAAGATAGGCAGTTTACACATATCTAAATGCAAGAACATTCACTATTATATAGTATATTATCTTTTCTATGTTTTTTGAGGAGAATGGGTACAAATACTGCAAAAATTAGAAAACAGGGAAATGAATAAACTAATTAGGATATTGCTTCTCAGAATTTAATTACAAAAAAAGAGTCCTAAAAAATTGCAATTAGGAGAGCAGTGCTTTTGCAGAGTGACTAGAGTGCTGGATTTGGGGTCATAAAGACCTCAGCTCAGATGTGATCCTGGGAAGATCATTTAACTTTTCTCAGTCTTAGTTTTCTCTTCTATAAAGTAGAGATAATGATTTGCAAAATATCAAAATAACTTTACTATATAAAGGTTAACTATGATGTCTATCATTCACATAAAGTGATCATACATCTTCATATTCAAAAACTTAACAAAATCTTCTAAAAAGTATCTTTTTAAGTCTCCCTCCTTTGCCTTACAGGGGTCCTTTATAAAAGCACTGAGCAAGCCAGGCATCTTTGTCTACAGGATTTCAATAGGGTCTCTAGATATACTTAATTAGTTGCTAGAAAACATTAAAGATGGATGCTGACCAAGCATTTCTTAGAAATAACTGTAAATGATAAGAAATGCAATGTATACTACATAGAATTCTATGAGTTATTAACATTATAAATGTAAAGAGTCTGGAAAGGTGTAAATTATGGGTAAAACTAGTCAACAACAAGAATTTATAAAGCACTGACTATGTTCCAGTCAGGGCAACTAGATGGCTTTGTGGATAAAGAGCTGGGCCTGCAGTCAAGAAGACCCAAGTTCAAGTCTGGCTTCAAGGTAAGTATTATATCTGGGCAAGCCACTTAACCTTTGATTACCTTACAAAAGGGGTGTTCAGGGAAGACTAGTACCTCTGGTGTTAGGGCTACCAAGCCCTTTTCAGGGCTGATTTCTACCTTTGTACCTTTTAGTTGTCTACCTGATCCATCTATCATCTATGGCTCATAGAAGCTGTAGCATGAAGACAGACTTGACAAGGTTGAGGGTAACCCATCAGTGAGCTAGGGGGTGTCTACCCCAAGACTGTGAAATCTTCTCCTGGTGGAATAGGTGGATCAGAACAATTTTTTCCAACAATCATGAAGGCAGCTGAAGCAATAGTTGTGTAGTGCTAGACCCCCAAGGTAATCCAAGGTAATCCAATACATCTAGACCAGTCTCTGTCTTCCCATTGGACTGTGATGACTCTGGAAAAGAGTGAGGTTGACAACTTTGTGTAACTCTGCCTCAGTAAAGTCTACTTTATGCATAAAAACAAAAAATATTACCCATATCATTTTACTGTTTTTTCTTTGAATACCAAATGTATGCTTGCCAAAAAAGGGTTTTTTTTTCAGAGAACTCACATGAGGCACAGGGGCATCAGAAAAAATATTACAAGGATACTCTAAAGGTCACTCCTAACTTTTGAATTGATTATGCAGCATGGGACATACTGGCACAGGACTGCCCAGTATGGTGTGCCTTCTTTGGAGAGGGTGTGCTGTGCTCTATGCTGTGCAAGGTATAAGGAAGCTGCTCAAAGGAAATGTGAGATGCACAAGTTTAGAGAATTCACCCCATGTGTTCATATAGACTATTTGTGCCCAAACTATGGTAGAGCATGCTGGTCTGATTAGCCATTTTTGGACCCATAACATAGTGATATTGTTTTGATGCTCTTTGAGAACCAAGAACAACAACTAACCAATTAGGCACCAGGAATTGTGTTAGCTAATGGAGAAACAAAGATAAAAAAGAAACTTCCCTGCCCTCAAAAAGTTTATATTCTATAGGTGAAGACAACAATTTCCAAAGTTTGGTGGGAAAATCATTGATTAGTGGGGTGATTCTAGGAAAGAGGTAATGTATATAGCAAAGTGGTAGGAATTCTAAGAGCTGGCAGTGAGGGGGAAAGAAATTCTAGAGGTGGGGCAGCCTGTTCAAATGCATGGAGATGGAAGATGGAATGTTGTGCTATTAAGAACAGCAAAAAAAAAAAGACCAGTTTGGTTGTTTAACTGTGTCCAGAGAGTATAAGTTCTTTCTTTTTTAAAAAAAAAATTTGATTCTAGAGGTAATAAGGGGTGACAATGAAGATTACTGAGCAAAAAAAATAGTACAATATAAATTTAATAATATAAGCTAGGGCTTGAATGTATACTCAATTACTTTTAACTAAAGGAAATTATTTAACATAGAATTTTAAGAACATACTTTTAAAAACCTGCATAAAGACCTTAGAATTCTAGCTATGGAAGTGAATTTAGAGATCATGTGCTTCAAAATTTTCACTTTACAAGTAAAGGAACCCAGGTCTAAAAGGTTAAGTTGACTTGTCTCTAGGGACACAACTTGCTAGAGCTGAGCCATAGTTTCCAATCCAGTGTATCATATCAGCTGAGTAAAAAGAAGAATTAATAAGATAGTTGTATACATCTTATAATTGAAGATTGCTTTGCAGTTATATGACACACTTGGAAAAATGTCTGATTATGCCAATTTTTTTTTCAGAGTGAAGAAATGAAATGTAATTATTGCCTTAGGTTAGCAAAGTAAGTTACTAGTGCAGTTAAATTAGAAATTAGATTTCCTAGTCCAAATTCTTTCCTTAATGCAATGAGCAATCTGTTCAAACATTTTTTCCACATCCAAAAATAAGAATTACTATTGAACTGTTTTGTTTTTAAAGAAATATGCTTAGTTATAGTTCACTCTTTAAAGATTCTCCTGAAATCAAATCAGTTTGTCATCTCTAAATGATTTATACACCTTCATAGTCAACCCTAGTTTCTCTTCTGAGCATAAAATAATAATAATAATAATAATAATAATAATAAATAATACAATTTACTTCTTAGGGTTGTATTGAGAATTAAATGAGATATTTTGTAAGCATGTATATGTTATGGATATGGATATGTTATATTTGATACAATAGGCATCTAATAAATGCTTTTCTTTCTTCCTTCTAAGCTATAGTCAAGCATCCCCACCTGCTTTTGAAAATCTCAAACTTAAATGTATGAAAGGAGAACTCATTATCTCTCCTCTCAAATCCTCCCCTTATCTGAACTTCCATACTATTAATTGGGTACCAACACTCCCCCAGTTAGTCACCCAGGCTAGAACCTTGTTGTCATTCTCAGCTCCTCCTCATTCTTACTCACCTCACATATCCATTCTGTTGCTTGATCTTGTAAATTCTGCTTTCATACCGTCTTTCCCAAATATCCCATTCACTCACCTTAGTTCAGGCCCCATAGCCTATAGATTGGATTATTCCCAATAGTCTTCTAACTGGTCTCTCTGCCCCCCAGTGTCTTCCTACTCCAATCCTCTCAGCTACTAGAGTGGTTTTTTTTTTCCCCAAAGTTAGTTCTAACCATGTCATTCTCCTGCTCTATGAACTCCAATGAATATAAACTTCCTTAGATGTTTAAAGATTTTCATAAATCTGGATCTTTCTTATCTTATTCCCTTTACTCTCCTTCACAAATTATATTCCTACTATATTGGCCTTGTCATTCCTCATGTTGCTTCTTCCATCTTTCCATGGCCTGTGCCCCAAGACTGGAATGTTTTTTCCCTCCCACTTTCATCTCTTATTTTCCCTAGCTTTTTTTCAAGATTCAACTCCAATACCATCTTCTGCAGGAGTTTTTTTCCTAGTCCCTATATCTGTTACCATTCATGGTCTCTGTACTCTATATCCTAGTTGAATGTGGTTATTTACAGTCTTCCTCTTTAAAACTCCTTGTTGAGCTGATTTTTTTTTTTTTTTTTTTTTTTGCCTTTCTTTATATACTCCATACTTAGCACAGTATCGGCTGGTCAGGGTAGTACTTAATGCTTGCTGACTAGCCTTTTTTTTTAATGTCTTAATTATAAACTTGATAAACAGAAACATTTTCATTTTAAAAGAGTAGAAAGTTCTATGAAATCATGAATCATTACTCAATCCTCTTTTTTTAAAGAATATATTAAATTTAACACTATAGAATCAATACTTTCCTATTTGTATACTTTAAAATTTTTTCTCTGTGGTTTTAATATTGAAATGTTTCATTTTTTTTCTATTTCACTAACATTTCCCCCAAAATGGAAACCCTTTATCTTAGCCAAGCAAAACATATTTTGTCTGAATATGTCTTAATTCTGAACTTCTAGTTTACCCATCTGTGCTAAGAATCTTCTTCCTCAGAATAGGGTAAAAAATGTTTGTCTTTATTGGTATTACATTGAGTCCATCCAGATGCAGCTAGATTTGTATATTACATAAAACTGGACTGACACTGAATTATGAGACTATAACTGAGTTTGAAAGGTCTAATGATTTATTCCATGTTTGTGGCTTATGGCCTTCCTGAAAATGTCCTTCAACAGAATTTGAACCTTTAATTCATGGTTATGTCTTCTATTTTCTTCTGAAGACCACTGTTGTAATATATTCATTGCACAATTAATGTATTATTTTTAGATGTGGATCACCACTTAAGAGAGGGGGAAAGTCTGTAGAATAATGGGTAATGAACTATTCTTTAACATATATCACAAATAGCAATGGAAAGCAGTAATTCTGAATAAGCAAGAGTGGCCTCCTGCAACCAAAAGTCCATGGTTACCTTTTTTTTTTTTGTTTTTTTTTGCAAGGCAGTGGGGTTAAGTGGCTTGCCCAAGTCCACACAGGTAATTATTGTCTGAGGGCAGACTTGAGCTCAGGTACTCCTGACTTCAGGGCTGGTGCTCTAACTGCCCCACCCATGGTTATCTTAAATATCTTTTTATATCACATGCATCTTGATACTTTTGATACTTTTAATCTGGGGTAAAATGTAAAGGATTCAAGGATTTTCTTTGCTTAGATCACCTTTAGCTTATCTTCACTGAAAAAAGACACAAGGTTTATTATTCATTCTGTCTTTTATTTCCCAAATAATTTTTATTTAAAGAAAATCACCTGTCAGTCAACGGAGAAATGTAGTATTCACTCTCCCTTCTTTCTACCTTCCCCTCAGCGAAAATGTTTTGAATTCTATCTGCTACTTTTTTTCTGATTAAAAAGCTGATCCAATATAATATCGAAGGAAATATTTCAAAACTAGTTTTCTGATGCTTGTAAACTTTTTCCCCCTTTCTCATATGGGAGTACATGATCACCTCATGCCTCTGGCATTGTATTGCTTGCTTGCTTTTAGGAAAAAAGTAGGTTGAAAAAAGAAAGGCATCTATCTTTGTCCTGGAAATATTTGCACCCCATATTACTTTCATTTGAGAATAATGATATGCTGGCAGTTAAATACAGCTTTGTGTACTTCTTAGTTTTTAATTTTTTTCTGAATATGTAAATTTTAAAATTAAAAAAGACCCACTTTCTCCCAGAAAGCCTATCTTTTGGCAATCCAGAGTTCTGTTTGTAAACAGATTATTTCAGTAACAATTTTAGACATTTACTTAACACTTTAAAGTTTGCAAAATCCTTTACATACTGTCTTGTGAGCTATATAGAAGTCAATATTACCTCCATTTTATAAATGAGGAAACTACAGGTGAGAGGTTAAATTAGGTGCCTAGTCACGGGTTATTAGAGGCAAAATAAAAATGAAGGCCTCTTCTCATTCCAACTCCAGCTCCCTATCCACCTTCCATACTGAGGTATGGCAGAGTGTCATAAGGTTGTTAGCCTATGTAAGTTTCAATTTCCTCATTTGAAAAATGAGGAGGTTGGACTAGATGAACTCTAAGGTCCCTAGTAATTCTGAAAATATGTCCACATTGTAATGAAGAGAGCTAAAGCATGGTCTAGCTGGTATTAAAGCCAGGAAAACCTGGGTGCAAAAATCTTGCCTCTAACATGCTCAGGATGTGTGGCCCCTGTGCAAGTCACTCACCTATTCTAATTTTTAGACTACAAATTGCAGAGAAGGTAGGAGTTTCTTCACTTGTGTTCTCTATATCAAGGAAATCTAAATTCCAGTCCCTATCTTATAGTAATTAAAAGGAATATTTATCATTAAGAGCTTTAAGCTCTTTGAAAGCAGAACCATTTTAACCTTGTGTCCTTGTCATGTAATAAATACTTGGCAGAATGAATTGGTCACTAAATTAAGGGCCATACAAAGGGAGAATGGCAAGGTTGATTAACATAGTCTAGAATACTGATAACATATCTGGGCAATGGTGGTGAGAAAAGTTATCTAGTCAGAGTGGAGGAAACAGTAGTTGTGATTTCTCTGAAGACCAATGGTGGAGTAGGCAGCTATAGTGTGTGGTTTGACAGGCGTCAGTAAAGCTTCACTCCAACCCCATTTTATTGCATGACTTAGATAAGCAATCTCCAAAAATTTTATCAGGATGTATTCTCTTGGTCTTCCCCCATCAAAGAAAAAAAAAACCTAAAATATAAACCGCTGGGAGGGGTGGGGGTGGGGTAATATCCATAAAGCTTGTCAGTCCTTGCAGAGTTTCTGATTCTTTGCAGAAAGATCTTGATAGGGATGTGGAAAGAAAATAAGGTTGAGAGAGATGTTTGCTCTAAAAGGCTCTAAGGAAAGTGGTAAGAAAATTCATGATTTGTCAAATAGGCTGCTCTAGCAAAGGGGTCGGATTTAGATGTGAGAATGAAGAGCTCTCCCCCTCCCTCAGAAAGATTAGGGTGAAGAGGAGGATTCTGAAACCCTCGGGGTACGTAAAGACAAGCAAGGCATCAGAGGAATCCCCCCGCCCCAGCAAGCAGGTGGTGGCTGTCAGAACAGGGACAGGCCCAGGCATAGATTTAAAAAACAAAACCAAGGGATTTTGGAAAGGAACATTAAAAAAAAAAAAAGGAAAAGAAACGGAAAACTAGTCTCCAGAAGCTTGGCACCAAGACCCGTTCCCACTTTTCCTCCTCGTGCCAACGCAGGGGCCCCCGGAGCCCGCCCCGCGCCGCACGCCATGCTCGGCCTCACGTCCCCGGCTCCCCGGGCGGCAGCGGCCCTTCGGCCGCCTCGGGCGGGGCCGCCCCGCAGGTAGCGGCCGCGCGGGCAGGGCTGACGTAGCCCCGAGCCCGACCAGTGCAGACGTGGGCAGCTGCCCCGGCGGCCCGGCGTGGCCGGGGCCCCGACCCCTCCCTTTCCTCTTCCACGTCAGGTTTCTGGGGAGGCGAGGCCGCCGCGGTTAGCCGGGGCGCGGGTGTGGCGGGAGGGGCCCCGGCGGCGCGCCCTGGCGGCCCCGGGCCGGGAGGATAACGGGCTCCGAGGCGGGCCCGAGGGGAGGGCGCGGCGCGGGCCCGGCCCCCCGGGCCCCGAGACCGTTAGCCGCCCGCGGCCCGGCCGCCCGCGGGGGGGAGGGGCGGGGGCGGGGCGGGGCGGGGAGGGCGCCCTCTCCTCCCCGCGCCTCGCTCGCTTTTTTTTTTTCTTTTTGGCGAAACTTTGGCCACGTGAACCGCCCCCCATTCACTTTTGCGCCAATGGGGCGGCGGGGACGGATCCCGAGCGAGGCCACGGGACCGCGGCCGCGGCGGCCGCTTCATAACGCGCCGTGCGTGACGCCGGGGGCTCCTGTTGCAATGGCGAGCTGAGCCGGAGGATGTGCAGCGGCAGCGGCGGCGCCGCCGGCGACTACGAGGGCGGGGGTGGCGCTAGTGTAGCGGAGCGCGGCCGGTGCCAGGCGCGGCGCGGAGGCGGAGGCGGAGGCGGAGGCGCGGAGGGCAGCGCCCCGCCGCCGGCCGCGCCGCCACTCGGGCCCCGAGCAGCCGGGCGGGAGCCCTCGCGGCCGCGCTCGGCCCGTTCCTCCTCCTCCGGCGCCGCCGCCGCCGCGCGCCGGGCATGGTCCCCTCTTAAAGGCGCAGGAGCGCGGCGGGGGCGGGAGGGGGCACGCGGGCGGAACAAAGCCGCGGCGCGCGCCGGGCCAGCCGGGGGCCTGCGGGCGGATTAGCCGGAGCCCAGCGGCCATGGGCATGCGGGGCCGGCCGCAGCGGCGGCCGCGCTGCCTGTCCCGGGCCCGGGGCCGCTAGGACGCGCGCCGCCGCGGGCCCGCTCTCCGCCGCCGGCCGGTGAAGGGAGCGCGCGGGGGGCCGGGCCGGCCCGCGGGAGCCGCCCCGGGGGAGCTGGCTGTTTTTCCGGGGGCGAGGGAGGCTGTGCGGCCGGCGGGCACTTGGGGAATGGCCGGGAGAAGCCGCCGCTCCTGGCTCAGTGTGTTGCTCGGGCTCATCCTGGGCTTCATCCTGGCGTCGCGGCTGATCCTGCCCCGCGCCTCGGAGCTGAAGAAGGCGGGCCAGCGGCGCCAAGCCAGCCCGGAGGGCTGCCGCCCGCCGCCGCCGCCGCCGCCCCGGGACCCGCCGCCGCCCCGGGACCCGCCGCCGCCGCCGCAGCAGCAGCCGCCGCAGCCCCCCGTGCTGGCGCTGGGCGCCGGGCGCGAGGACGCGCGGGGCGCGCTGCTCTGGCCTCCCGAGCTGGCCGCCGGCGGCCACCCGGACGACCTGCCCCGGGCCAAGAACTTTCTCTTCGTGGGAGTCATGACGGCCCAGAAGTACCTGGAGAGCCGAGCCGTGGCCGCCTACAAGTGAGTGCCGCCCGCCTCGGCCTCCGCGGCCCGGGCCCATCCATGTCCGCGCCGGGCGGCGGCCACCCGGGCTGCCCTGCCCTTCCCCGGGTCGGTGGGGCGCGCTTGAGCCGGAGGAGAGCTCCGGCCCCGCTCCGGGCGCGGCGGGGGGCGGGGGCTCTTCGCGGACACCCAGCCCGGACAGGCTATCGGGTGTCCGGCAGCCGGGGCAGCCCCCCCCCCCCCCCGCGCTTCTCCGGACCGATGCCCTCTCTAGGATGCCACGGGCACGCGGAGGTGCATGCATCTTTTATTAGGCCGGAGCCTTGCCCTCGCTCGGGCCCACCGAGCCCCCTTTCACTGGAAACGGCATCCCAGTTTTCATTCATCTCTAACCGAAATTCAGCATTTCCCTCACCCACGGGAATGCTTTATTCCGAGAAATGCCCATCACGGCCTGGCGCAGGCACACACATTCCTCTTGGAATGAGCACCCGACTTAAAAATCGAGTGATGCCTGGGAGGAATTCTGCCACTCCGAACTGAATTTGTCCAAAACAGCTGCTATTTTCTAAAGCACTTATAACTTCCCGGCATCTAATAGCCAAAAAAGAGGTGTCTTTGTTGTCAGTTAAGATGGCTAGACTAATAGCCTGGTTTTTAATCCTTGTAAACGGATTCTCATAAATAGGAGAACAGGGAGAGGAAAAGAAAAGGAATCTTATGTGGATACATATTTTTTTAATAACCGAAACACAATTAAAAGAGAATGGTTTTTGGGGCAGCTAGGCGGTGCAGTGGATACAGCACCGGCCCTGCAGTCAGGAGTACCTGGGTTCAAATCAGCTTCAGACACTTATTAATTACCTAGCAGTGTGGCCTTGGGCAAGTCACTTAACCCCATTGCCCTGCAAAACCTTTAAAAAAATGAAAATAATAATAATAAAAGGTAATGGTTTTCAATAAATACTCAGATATTAATATCTATTTTAAAATTCTTAAATCTTCCTTTTTTTGTAGTAGAATATCGAGTGTGTGGAGGAGGGCATAATATCTACATACATAAGATTGAAGGAGTATTCTAAATATTAATCAATAGAGTTAGTAATCATTACCTATTGCCATAATCAGCCTTAGTTAGAAAATCAAATGGGTTCATGTTCAGAATGAGCACTAGGTGTTAGCTAAATAGGCTTTATAAAGAGATGTTCTGGAATAATGGCAGACTTTGTTAAATTATGACTGAAACTGAATTAATTCTGCCATGGATTTACATGGTAGGAGAAAGATAATAATCCATTTTTCTGAAATTGAATCGTTAAAAAAGTTTTATTGGTTATATGTGAGAGTTTTCAAGACAAATAGCAGAAAAGTTGGTTTATTTACTTGTATCACCACAGTACAAATACATGAGAAAACTTAGTTTCCAGAATATGAAAGTGCTGAGTTCAGATTTATATCTTATTGGATCACATCTTACTCATTTTTAATCTCACTCTCCATTTTTTCTTCCAAATAGTAGGAGGATCAAAAAGGTGTCTGGGACTGAATATACCAGAAGGGAAGAAAAAAAGAGTTAGGAAGACTCAGCAGTGATAGTGGGGAAGCACAGTAATTCATGCTGATCTGATTTACCTATATGTATTTGATCTTTAAGGTTTCCATTATTTTACATACGTTCAGAGTTCAGATTTAAACTTCAAAGTTACTGATTAGTAAGCCAGAGAAACATATAGTGGAGATTAGTGGCTAGTAGATTGGGCTGAGCATCAGAAGAGCTACTCTATTCCGGAATAAGTTGATTGTCTTTACATGTCTGAGTTACTTAAATTTTCTTGGAGCAACTCCATCATAAAATGAATATAAGATTTTCAGCATGACAGAGTGCTGTCTAGGGCCTAGGTTCAAATCTTGCCTCAGACAATAACTGTACAGCCATCGGTGAGTCATTTAATCCTTGTGCCTGGGAAAAGAAAGAAGGAAAAATACACAAACTTTATGTCACACATACTAAGTGCTTTACAAATCTTATTTGATCCTCAACAACACTGGCGGGTAGGAGCTATTATTATCCCCATTTTACAGATGAGGAAACTGAAGCAGACAGGTTTAAGTGTTTTTGTGCAGGGTCATAACAGTAAATAGTATCTGAGATGAGATTTGAACTAGACTACAAGCCCTGCATTGACTATACCCACTGCACCACTCTTGCCAGTGATAATACCTGTCCTAACTGTTTCACAGTAATGTTGGGAATCTTAAATGAGAGAAAGTAAGCTAAATGCCTTACATATTTCAAAGTAATATATAAACTCAACTTATTCAGTTTGATTGCAAAAATATTGTATGTTCAAATGAGAACCCATGTGTAACTTCATTATAACTTATTGTTGACATCAATCTTTTTTGAATATAGCTTATGGCATTCATAATATCAAGCTACCCTGTGGTTAGGTTATCAGTTGTGTGACATATAGATCCAGTGTTATTTTGAAGTCCGATCAGTATGATTTATATTTTCCTAGAAACTGGGCTGTCATATTTCACATCTTGACTTTGGCTCACCCTTTACTTCTAAAAAGTAAAAGCCCTTTTCTTTTGGATGTTAATGTTGACCCTAATGCGTTGTCTTCCTTTCTCTGTTAATGGATATTCTTGGAATATTTTGAGAAAGGTAGAAATATCAATCATTTGACCTTCAGTTTCTTTATCACCTTTTTTTTTTTTTTTTTTGGAGTGTTATCACTATTCATTCCTTCCTTTTTCCATTCACTTTGCTTGGTTCCTTTAAAACAAAACAAAGAACTTTTTCTAGGACTTTATTTGCCTATCGACAAAGCAATTGGGAGTCAGAGGTCTTGTGAGGTGAACTCTCCTCATTGGTTGGGCTTTGACACCTTGCAGTCTAACATTCTCCGTAATGTAAAGATAGTTTTGACTACCTCTGAGTCATCATTTGTCTAAGTAATTTTTAACCCAAGGCTTGACTTGGATTTGATGATTACAGACAAGTTATTCAGTCATTAAACATGCTTTAAGTACTTAACTTGTACCTTATGTCCCAATGCTCAGCATTGAGGCTGCAAAAGATAGTCTGTGCAACTTGCAATCTAGTGCAAACATGAGCACAAAATGCCTAGCAAAAATATACACAAATAGACTATGTACAGGATACATGGGAAATAGGGGAAGATGCTAAAATAAGAGGGGTTGGAAAAAGTTTTTTAGAGGAAATTTTAGTTGGAACTTGTAGGAAGCCATATGAGATAGAATATTTTCAGGCATGGGGGTGCAATCAGAGAACATACTTAACCCAGACAAGGGGTATCTCATTCATAAAACAGCAATGAGGCCTGTGTTTCTTGATGGAAGGGCACATGGAAGAAAGTAAGGTTTAAGAAGTCTGGAAAGACTGGTGTGGGAGTAGGGAAAGAGTCCTAGAGTTTGAAGGATTTTGATTACCAAACAGACTTCATATACTTTAGAATTAGGTTTGGCCATTTTTCAGCTGAAAGTCAACGTTTGGTCCTTAAATAATACTTTATAGAATCATTCTGGTAGAAATTTAGGCTTAAAACTTTTGATGTATGAAAAGATGGTTGGTAGACTTGGATGTACTTGAAACTACATTATAATGTTACTGTGTACCATGACACTCTTACAGTTACTTTTTGCAGTAACACTCTTGAAGTCATTTTGTATAATAGGATCATAGGATATAGGGTTGGAAGGAAACTTGGAGATCACCATATTCAGTTCTTTTGTTTTATAGATGAAGAGACTTGGGGCCCCCAAGAAGTGGGATGGATTTTTTTCAAAGACACACACATAAGGAATAGCAGAGTTGGGATTCTCTGATAACAACTCCAGTGTGTGTTTTTTTAAACTATACATACCATTCTCCTTTCTTTACTAATGATGAAAAAAAAAATTATCCAAAAGTCAAAGACTGGAGCAGCCATAATGAATCTCACAAAGTCAAAAGAATAAAAGCTTCTCTTTTGACTGGGGTCTTTAGATTCTCTCTGCTTGCTCTTGCTTTACACAATTCTTTTTTTTTTTTTTATTTTGCAAGGCAGTGGGAATAAGTGACTTGCCCAAAGTCACACAGCCAAATAACTATTAAGTATCTGATACTGGATTTGAATTCAGGGCTGGTGGTCTATCCACTGCTCCACCTAACTATCCCCTTTCACATAATTCTAAGTTTAATTATCTGGTTTTCTAGTCAAAAGAAGTAAATTAGAAGGGGGGGAGCTATTATATGCAGGTACAGTGAAAAGTAATCCAATAGTCTGACAACAAATAAACATGAAATTAGAAAGTAAACTTAAGAATTTGAATGTAGAAGCCTTATTGTACAATTATTGAAGGCTCTTGTATTATAGTATGAAAAGCCTGAAATCTCTCTCAGCTTTTCTACCTGCTTCTGATGTTGTTTGGGCTAACATTCAAACTCTAAAATTCAGTTTTCTCATTTATTAATTTAGATTAAAATGGTCTATTTGCTTCATAGTTTTATGGAGCTTAAATGAGATAAATGTAATTGTTACAAAGCTTCTGTATAAATGAGATGTTTATAACATGTATTCACAACGATGGACTTTGAGTCATCAAGAAAAGGTTAAATTCATTATGCTAAGAAAGTGTATAATACATTTTTAAAAAGACTATTCAAACTGTATTAAAAAAACACTTCTTCAGCTGTATTCAGAAAACTTGACCATTTGTAATGACTCATCCGTAGAAGGTCCTAAAAGGAATGGAGTCTATTGTATTTTCTATTTATATTTGAAGGGTATGTATTTTTTAGGTAACATTATTTGAGTCTTAAATGTATCACATGTTGAAGTTCATGACTTGACCAGACTTTTTTCTACTTATTGGCAGAGGAAGCCTTATTGGTCCATCACTTGCTTTATCAACTGAAGTTGAGTCAGAAACGGTGCAGTGAAGATAAACTCAAGAATATAAATCACTGAGATAAGAATTTTTTTCTCTCCACAAGAATGACTGGAAAAAAAAATAGAAAAGCAATTTGTCAAATATGAGGTTTAGCCCCACAGCTGATATTCCCCCACAATAAGTTGAATGTAAAAAGAAAAAAGACACCAATAAAATGTATTTCATTAACTGGGATACAACATTAAAATAAGGGGGGGGTGGATTTTTGAAAACTTGGATCCAGAGATCGGAATATCCCCCCCTCACATGTTGATTATCAGCTATGGGTTATTTGGAGATTTTGGAAGAAGAGGAAAACAAGGGAAGACAGTCTTTGGGCTTTTTTTTTCTCTTCACTACTTGTTAACATTTGTTCTATAGTTCACTTCAAAATTGTATCCATACTTGTTAGACATGGGTGTTAGAAATAGAAAAACCAAATAGTTCTTCCACTGAAGGAGTTTATACACCTCTGGTGGAAAACAACCTGTACACAGATAAGTAAATACAAAATATTTATGACATATATATATATATATATATTAAAAAACAAGTGATTTTACAGGGTGGATGGGGTGTTAGACATCTAAGAAACAGTATTAGAAAAGGAGGTAGTGCTTGAGATGAACTTTGAAAGGATCTACAGAGATGGATGGAGATAATTTAAGAGATAGAGGTGAAAGAGAGCATTCCATTATTGAAGGATAGTCCATGCAAAGGTATGGACAAGGAGAGGAAAAGTGGTGTACACAGAATGACAGCCAATGGGCATGTTTGGACCAGTGAGTACCTGAAAGAATGACATGCAGTAAACCCAGAAAGGTTAGATAGAGTCAAGCTGTAAAGGGCTTTAAATACTAGATGGGGGAGTTTATATTTTGTCCTTGAGCAAGGGATTTTTAACCTGGGGTCCCTAAACTTGTTTCTTTTTCATATTGTGATAACTGTATTTCAAGGCAATCAATTTCTTTTCTAAATGTGTATATTTTATTTTCCATATTTTAATGTTATTCTGAAAAGGCATCCATAGGCTTTACCAGGAGTTAATGAAACAACCAAAAATGTTAAGAACCCCTCTCCCCCAGAGGCATTAGAATAAGGGAGAGACATTTTCCAGCTTGTGCTTAAGCAAAATCAATTTTGTATAGCTGAATGGAGTTTTAATGGAAAGGGGAGAGAAAGATTCAAGGAAACAAATTAGGTTGTTGTAGAAGTCTAGGTAAGAGGTGATGTGAGGTCCCTGAATAAGTGTGGTTGTGGTGTGAGTAGAGAAAGGGTTTGCGATATAGGGTAGGATCAATATATATCAACATGACTTAAATAGGTAGTAATATTAGATCATTTTTATATGGTATTTTGCACTTCACTAAATAATTTACCTCACAACAATTTTGTGAATATAAGTAGTGCATATAATATTGTCCCAGTTTTGTAGGTGAGAAAACTAAGGTTATGCCAAACAGCTAGGTGAAATCTGCAAATTGATGAGTACTATCTATGCCTTAAATCTAGTCACTGATTAAGAATGTTCCACAGCATAGGATTAAGCATAGATTCTTGGGACACCAAGAACTTTTCTTAAATTGAGGTATTATTTACTTTCCTTTGGATCTGACCATTCAACCAGTTCTGAATTCATTTGGGTATGTTATTGTCTGTCCCACAGCATTTCATCAAAGTTAGCTTGAGACTTTGGTAACTACTTTGTTAAATACCAATCTATAATCCTTTCTGAAGGAAGTGAAGTTAATTTGCTGTGGCTTTCTTAACTACCTTATATTTTCTTTTTATGTCATTTAAAAAGTTATTAAGTTGGTTGAACTTTTATTTTTTAACCTGTGTGACTTGTACCATATAACTATAAATTATCCATAAGGAACTACACAATGTGCTTAAAAACTTCCTCTAGGTTTCTTAACTTTATATGGGAAATTCTTCCATTTTCCCCCTTGCCCTTTTTTGGTGATATCTTTTATGCAATATTTTTTTCATGTAATTCATAATCAGTAAAGTAGGCTAAGGTCTGCTTATACCTTGTCTTATACATTATACATGTCTTATACATGCTTATACATTGTCTCTTGGGTAATATAGTTTTATTCTTTAGAGATTGTGATATTCCATGATTCTTAGCTATGTTGTGTTATATAAGAATATTGATGGATTTTTGTTTTGGAGAGAAAAGTAGTCTATTTCTCATGTGCATAATTTGTTGTGATAATTGATGTAAATAGAGAAAATATTTTTCAAATATAAAAAAATGAAAATATGGTTTTATTTCAAAGTAAGCCTTTACATCAACTGGCATAATTGGAAGTGATGAAGTTGGGGTCAGAGATCTTACTTGATTTGTGCCATGGACACGTAGTAACTTTGTAACCAAAGGCAAATTTTACTTAACCACTCTGATCCTCAATTTGATAAAGTTAATTTAATAATGCTTTGTAATATCTTCCTTCACAATTTTGATTATTCAGGCATTGTGCTTTTCTATAATTTACAGCCATATGGTATCACTGGAAGAACATTTTTGTATCAGTAAGCACCTTAGGATCATTGATAGCATTGTATACTTAGATAGAATCTAGACCTGCTCTTTATCCCATTTGTTTCTGGATTTAGCTCTTTCATTGCTCACCTGCAATGTCTATTGCAAAGGGCAATGGAGAGAAACAAATGGTAAGGATAAATAGGATACTGCATGTTACTAATAATGAATTTATAAAAATCATTTTATTTGTGATGTAAAAATTATCCAGTAAATGTGATATCAGGAAAGAAGATGGGCTGGACATGTAATGAGGATGTGAGGTTAACATGTATGTATTTAATGCAGAGTGCTACAAAACTTTGGCTATTATCAGCACCTAATCAATGTACCATGTTATTTCTGGGGCCTGATACAAAACAGATAGTATTTTCACAAATTGAATTATCTCCCTTATACCATTCTCTTCACATTTCCTAGAAAAAAAGTTGGAAAAATAATTTGGGATAGGGTTTTAGCTCTATGATTGGCTAGCAGAGAAAGATTTTTTTTTTTAGTCAAAATGCTTTTAGTATAGTTTTCCCTGCTAGGGACATTGTTTTGTTCATGTACTGTGGATATTTATTAAATACTCCTGGGGATTAAAAAAAATCACTCCTAGAATCTTGTTATTTAGCAAGCTTTACAGCTATGTCTAGGTCTCGGTGAAAACAATACAGTAAAATTTGTTTGGTTTTGAACTTTAGAGAAGTTAGTGAGTGCCTAATGACTTTTTTAAAAAATACATAAATCACATTCTGTGAATGAACCTCACTTTTCAAAGAAGGGAAAATCTTAAATTATAAAAATGTATTCCAGTTTTTTAGGAATAACAGTCCTTGCCCTATAAAGAAGAGGAAATAAAAGGATTTTTTCTTATTTTAGCCCCAATGCCTCAAAATTAACCCCAAAAGCTTGCTAGTTTATGCCTTAATTTAAATATACATGTTCATTAACAACCTAACAGCTGATTTCCCCCCCTCCCCAATAACTCTGTCACATAAATTCCTAGAATTTATTTCTAAAAGCACCATGAACAAAAAGCTTGTAGTATTGGTATTGAAAATCAAGGGACTTCATCATTTTTTCCCCCTTAACCCTCTTACTTGCTCCACTAAGTAATTACTCCTTGTTTTTTTAGTTGCTGGGTTGCCAGCAAATAGGATTTGTATAGGGAGTATTGCTGTGAGGACCTGTAGCTTAAAGGGGCTTGTATCTTTTCCCAGACTTTGTACTATTCAGTCAAACATATAAGGCCATAGCTGTGTTTCTGGGCATAGTGCCATATTCTGGAGTTGGTAAAATGAAAAATAACATAATCTTTCCCTCAAGGAGTTGACAGTATAAGATGGTGATATGTTTATAGATCAGTATAATGCAAAGTTGAGTGTGATATGGGCAAAGGAAAATTCAAGGTACTATAGAAAAACTTGAAGTAGAGAAGGACTTTGAAGGATAAGCTTTCAAATAAGAGGTAGAGTTTCTGAACTTAGAAATAAAAGGTATTTAGGCAGACAGAGGTAGAAAGAGGTATGGGCAAATGCAGGGAAATAAGAAGAGATAGGAGTAATGTGATGCAGCCATAAAAATTGGGTGGGTACCAGATGGTGGAAAATATTAAATCACAGGTTAATGAGATTTGTATTTTTTTAATAGGCAGTTGGTATCCACAAAAAGTTTTTGAGTAGGGAATTAACATGGTCAACTCTCTTCTATAGCTAGGAATATTTATTTTGCCAGCTGTGTGAAAGATAAATTGAAAAGGGGAGAGATAGAAGTCAAGAAGGCAAATTTTAGTTATCTTAGACTAGGCAAGAGGTGATGGGACTTCTGATCTTGGATGATGGTGGTGGTATGAGTATAAAATCTGGATTTGGCAAAAGGTGGAAGAAGAGAGAGTCAAAAATAAATCTGATTTCAAACCTGGGTAGTTGGAAAGTTAATGGAAGAAAAGGAAATTTAGAAGAAATTGCAAGTTTAAGACGAAACGAGTTCAATTGCCATCTTCTTTGACTCTTCCTTGGAGAGAATATAAGACAAAAATTTTAAATTTTATTTGAAATAGAAAATATAACTTTGACATATACTAAACTACTAATTTAATCAATCTTATATTGTAATGTAATAGTAAAACGGTTATTCAAAGTTGCTTCTCACTTAAAATGTTATACACTTTGATCAGTCATTATAAATTCATGTTCCCAGTAAGTATTAGAAAAACCAGGGGACTTTGGTTTTTGCTACAATCCTGGAACTGAAAGATAAGATAATGAATTAAGATATTTTTCGATTCCTACCTTCTCCCCAGTCTTATTAAGTCCATGTTTTGTATTACTGGATAGCAGTGAGATACATAGTGTAATAGAGGATGAGGAGAAAACATTTGCCTGCCCACCTTAAAAGTCAATTGTGAAGAGCAAATAAGATATTGTATGTGAGTTGGTTTTCAAAGCTGTATACTTGATTAAAGAGAAAAAGTGATTCACAGATGTGGAAATTCAGGCCTTAATTCTTTTGAGGATAGGGAAATTCAGAGCTCAAAGAGAATTCCCTTGCTTAGGCCCCATAAATAGCAATTCCTCTAGTTACCTAAATCTGTGAGTAATGGTTCTTGGTGACTTGTAAATCTGATTTCTAATTATAGTCATTCAGTAAAATTTAAGTATGAAGGGAGCATTTTGATACTGAACTCTTTACACCATGGTATTCTTAACTGGAGTTGATCTTTGGCATCAGTAAGTTTTCCATTTAGAAATAACAAAGGAAGAAAGCAATTTATTTTTCATTCTTATGAAAAGCATTAATTTTTCAGAATGAGCAGATAGCTACTAAAACTCTTGAGTACATGAAGTATTAAAGATTATTAAAAATGAAATTTCTTTCTGATTTGATATCTAATTGGAATTTATTTTAATTCTAGAACATGGTCCAAGACAATTCCTGGAAAAGTTGAATTCTTCTCTAGTGAGGGTTCAGATACATCCATACCAATTCCTATAGTGCCACTACAAGGTGTGGATGATTCCTATCCACCCCAGAAGAAGTCCTTTATGATGCTCAAGTACATGCACGACCACTACTTGGACAAATATGAATGGTTTATGAGAGCTGATGATGATGTTTACATCAAAGGAGATCGTCTGGAGAATTTTCTAAGGAGTTTGAATAGTAGTGAACCCCTTTTTCTTGGGCAGACAGGACTGGGCACAACAGAAGAGATGGGAAAATTGGCTCTTGAACCTGGTGAGAACTTTTGCATGGGTGGCCCTGGTGTGATTATGAGCCGAGAAGTGCTTCGAAGAATGGTACCACACATTGGAGAATGCTTGAGAGAAATGTATACGACACATGAAGATGTGGAGGTGGGACGATGTGTCCGAAGATTTGCAGGAGTACAGTGTGTCTGGTCTTATGAGGTAAGAATAAAGTTATTTAATAGTTTGTAAGCATTTTTGACTTTTAGTATTGAATTAATATGGGAAACTCATATATCATTTCCATGTTAAAAGATCTTGTCAGAAAGTTATCATATGCCCCTTATATTTTTGTTTTTCATTTCTGTTTCACCCCCCCCAACAAGTTTTAAATTTCTTTTTCTTAGATTTAAGGTTAAAGGATCTTCTGGCTTTTTTCCACAAATAATGTTTTTAATGATGATACTTAGTTTTGTTACTGAATCCTGAAAAAGAAATTAATCCACTGTAATTGTTTCCAGCCTACAGTTAACAAGCAGTAGAACACGAATGAGAAGGGAATCTTTAAATTTGTATAGTCAAACCATTGCATTTTTACAGATAAAAAAATCTTGAGACCCAAACTAGCTAAATGGTTTGTCTAAAGTCATGATCATATCAAGAGATCATCATAATTCAATTAAATATTTTTAAAATTATACTGCTATATATATGACATTCTTCTAGGCAAGAAGAAATACAAAGTTAAAAGGCACATTTCCTGAATTCAAATGTCTTATAGTTTAGCAGGGGAGAAGGAATACTTATGAATAGGTAATAGAAATTGGAGGGATAAATCAAAGGAAATAAGATCTGTGAAAAATGCTATTCCTTTCAGGTATGGAAGCATAGGGTATGCAAAAAGGGTGGAGTTTACTTTGGGCCTTGTTAGATAGGATAAGATTTTTATATTGAGATGAGGGAAGTTGAGGTTGCTGAGAAGAAATCAGAATTCATTCTAGACATTGGAGAAGACACAAACTTAGAAAATTTCTAGGTAAATTTGGAGAATGAATGAATGATGTAGTTTGAAGAATCAATGACTAGAATAAGTCTGGGGAAAGTTGAAGTCAGACTGGAGGGAGTGACTGTAAGACTAAGATTAAATTTTTTTCTTCAGAAGTAGCCAATGAAAATTGTTGCTAATAATGAAGTAGATGGTCATTTGCTCTCTAATACATTTCTCTTTCCTTCAGATATAAACTGAACTGAAACAACCTTTAAAACATGAAAACTTTTATGTTTGTACTTCCAGTTCAGAGATAACTATTTTACTAAGAGTATTTTTGAAAAATAGAATACTTTTCTCCCATTAGTAACATGCTAGCAAAGGAAATTACATAATGAAAGATACATAATATGTAACAGTTGATTTTCATTTGAGATAAATCTGCCCAAATCATTGATATTGGAAACATTTTATTCTTGCCCATGCATATTTAGAATTTCTTTTCATCAGAGTTTCTTCTGCTTGAAATTTTAGAGATATGTACATTTTTAGTGCTGCAGGAAGTAGCTTTTGTTGTCATTTCAAGTTCTAAAATCACAAAGTTAGGTAATAAGGACAAGACTTGATCAGAGTGCACACTTTGATCTCTTCTCCCTTAAATTGCATTGGCATTAACCTAGATATGTGTAAAGGATCTTATTTTTCAAAGATAAAAGAGAGCTAAAGGAATCCATGAGAAAACACAGCTGTTTTGAGAATTTTATAGAGCTGTCTTATAAATTTTATATTTCTGGCTTTCTAACAAGTATTTCTCATGCTTTTATTATGTGAATAGAAGCTCAGGATATGTAATATTCTGAAATTTTATATAATTTTATTTTTCAATTTATTTATTTTTACAATTATATGTAAAGATAATTTTCAGTATTCATTTTTTGTGAAGTTTTTTCTCCCCCCCATCCTTCCTACCCCTCACCTAACATGCACAATCATGTTACACATATTTTCATGCTGTATCATGTTGTGAAAGAAGAAATAGAAAAGGACAGGGGAACTGTGAGAAGGAAAGAACAAATTTAGAAAAGTGAAAATAATATGATTTACAGTCATATTCCAAAATTCTTTCTCTAGATGTGCATGGCATTTTCCATTACATATCTTTTAGAATTGTGTTTGATCACTGCTTGGTGAGAAGGGATAGATGAAGTGTTGTTGTTATTGTGTACAATGTTCTTCCGAGTTCTGCTCACTCCACTCCACTCAGCATCTGGGTTTTTCTGCTCATCATTTCTTATATTATTCCATTATATTAACATATTATTATTATTATTCCATTACATTCACATATCACAACTTGTTCAGCCATTCTTTGATGGCCATTCTTAAGTAAAAATATTCAACTAATTTTTGTCTTATGTTTTTATGTCACCTTCATATTTCCTCATGTAGCTATCTCTCCATTCTCTGCCCCTCCACCCCCAAAGAATCTCTTATAACACAGAATTTACAAATGGGAAAATTAACTTAGCAAAACTGATATTGAAATGTGATGTTTTTCACATTCTCCTTCATAACTATAAAGAATTAAGGGTAAGTATCTTCTCATATCTCTCCTTTGAGAATAACTTTGGTCATTAGTTTTCAACATTTAGTTTGTGTTGTTGCTGTTCTTTCCCACTTAAATTATTCTTGTTATAGTTCATATTATATTCCTGATTCTTCTTATTTGACTTTGCATCAGTTCTTAAAGGTCTTTCTGTGCTTCTTTTATTTAACATATTCTCTTATTCATATTGTTTGACCTTTCCCCAACTGGCATTGTTTCCAGCTCTTTGCTACTATGACTATTTTGGTGTCTTTGTAAATTATTTCTTTCTGTCACTGACCTCCTTGGGGGGGTCAGTGGAGGAATCTTTGAATTAAAAAAATTAGCCACTTTCTTAACTTAGTTCCAAATTGCATTAGCAAACTATTAGTCCAATTCATAGCTTTATCAAGAAGTCATATGTGGGCCTGTTTTTTCCCAACCCTTCCAACAGAAACTAAATTGTCACCTTTGACTATTGTCTCAATGTAACATGAAATTTCTGAATTATTTAATTAATTATTTTTTTTTCTCCCTTTTGTTTTTACAAGGCAGTGAGGTTAAGTGACTTGCCAAAGGCCACACAGCTAGGAAATTAAGTGCCTGAGGCTGGATTTGAACTCAGGTACTCCTGACTCCAGGGCTGGTACTCTATCCACTAAGCTACCTAGCTGACCCCTAGATTATTTAAATTAATCATTTCTCTTTTTGCTAATTATTTGGAGCATTATTTTATTTAATAGTTAATAGTTTCAGATCCTTGTAAGTACTGTGTATTCACGTTCTTTGACCTCTAATCTTTGGGGGGTGGGGGGGGATTGACTTTTGTTCATATATTTTTCTGTTAGTTGCTTATTTACCTTGAATGTCAGACCCTTGTTAGAGATATTTGATAAAAATATTTAGCCCAATCTCTTGCTTCTCTTGTCTTAGTTTCATTATTTTTTCTGATACCAAAAGCTTTTAAATTTCATGTAATTAAAATTATTTTATTTTCTGTAAACAGCTCAACTTTTCTGGTTAAGAATTCACCCTTCTTAGGGTTATTATAAATGTACCCTTTTGTAGTATCTGTCATCTTTGTTTCTTTTGATGTTCACTTTAAAGGCTAGTGTACTTGTGGCCACTTTGTTTCAGTTGTGTCCCACCCATGTTCCTTGGGCCACATTTGACCCTCAAAGCTCATTCATATGACATTATTAGACTCATTGGTAATATCAGACTCATTGGGTTACATTGTTATCTTAAATAAATATTAAATTCTATATTTGACCCTTGGCAAGTTTTTGTTGGGCAATGTGGCCCAGGAAAAACTAAAAAGTTGGACACCATGTAATGCCAGAGCTTATGTTTTCCTTCTTTGTTACATTAGCAAAGGAGTTGATCCCAAAACTAGTAGAGGTCATCTAGACCCTCCATTTCTCAGTGTTGAGTGTTGAGAGATCCTCATTTTTTAGTAGCTCCCTAGTGCCTGAGAATTAACTTTGACTATCATTTCTGGAAACCTGGAAGAAAGATTCACTATCAGTTTTCTCCTTAAACTTGATATGACATTGGGGGGTTACGTTATCAGATATGAAGACCCAAGAGTGAAAGCAGCTGAATCAGATTTTCCTTGCAGTCTGGGTTAACTAGCATTTCCATTGTTGCTTCTTGGGTATCTAGAAGTTGATGGCATTGGGACTAGCAGCACAATACTATGTTTGAGAACCTTTTCAGCATTCTGGTGACCAGAGACCATAGAGCAAACCCTAATTTCTTTTCTTTTCTTTTTAATTTTATTTATTGAAGGCAGTGGGGTAAGTAACTTGCCCATGGTCACACAGCTAGGCAATTATTGTGTCTGAGACTAGATTTGAACCCAGGTCCTCCTGACTCCAAGGCCAGTGCTCTTTCTATTGCCCCATCTAGCTGCTCCAAACCCCTAATTTCTTGGTATGAAATGTGGCACTTAGGGAAGCATTTTCACATTTATTTTCTTGACATCTTTTGTCACTTGATGTGTATTGTATTTTTAAGATATCTAGGAAAAAACTATAGAGTTAGAGTGGATAGATATGGTGACTTGCTGTTTATAGAGTTCTTATTTTAATTGAGATGTGGTATTCAAGCCTTTGTCATCTCTGGAGGACATTACATGCACCGTTAAAAAAAATTTTTAATCTGTATTATCAGAAAAAAATGTCTTCCTCTTCCTTTCACCTCTTTAGTAAGGGGATTGCAATGGTCACAGTGATACTATTTCAATGGCGTGCTTCCAAAGGGCAAGGACTTAGTTTTTTGCAGAAAATGACAACATTTTAGGGCTATATGTTTAAAGAATTATACCTTTTAGAATACTCTTTAACAGTTTTTATCAGAAAATCTCTGGTGTAATAATAAGTACTTGACTTTAAGGTTCAATAAGGATTAGTTATATGTTTGCCAGAAATTAAGAAGAGTTAGTTTTCATGGCATAACATTTATCAAAAAGACTACTCATGCCTAGCACCTTAATTTAGATAATTATTTCATATGTAGACCTGAATTATATTTTCCATATAGTTGGTTTTATAAAAATTAAGGACCTTGAAGATTTTTTAAGCTCTTCTGTAAAGACTATAGAATATATTGCTTTACCAAAGACAAATCATGACCTGAAGATTATTTTCCTATAACTGAAATACATTGTGTAAGGCTAATAACATTAGAGAGTCAAAGCAAATTCTAAACTACTTGTGTTAGTATTTGTAATGTTTCTCCAATACAGACCTGACTTAATTTTCATAGAGGAAGACTTGATTTCAGGTTAAATTCCAAAGTGATTGTGATATTTTAACACTAATTTTATAGCAACAGGCATTTGTGACAGATTCTTCATCATAACTCTGAGAACTATCTTGGGAATGCTCCAAGAGAAAGAGAATAGTTATGCTATCCCTTCTTTCCCATGAAAGCAGTACCTGGGAAGAAGGGAAATGGAAATTGGAGGGCATTTTGGTATGTAGAATCAAGATGTATGTTCAATTCCTGCTTCTTGACACTTTCTGACTGTGAGAACATAAGCAAGTAGTCTCTGAGCTTCAATTTTCTCCCAATCTCAATGTGTTTAACTCAACTAAGTGATCTGGTAATAGATGTCCAGCTCCAGTGGTATGTGTATAAAGCCCCTGTGGCATTAGTCAGCTCCATGCTTGGAAAACCCTTCTGGCTAAGATAGTAGGCAAAGTAGGGTTAAAGAAAATGAGGAGAGGTTTACTTTGTTCTAACTCCCTATGATAAACATCTTAAACCACACTATTTACTACTGTGCCATTCTGAACAGTCATGAACACTATAGATTACTGACCTGTCATGTTACCTTAACTAAGTGACCTTTTAAATGACCAATACTGTGACATTTTAAACACCTCTTAATTTTATAAGATTTCTTTGTGACAAAACTTTTTTAAATTATCATTTTTTAAATGGACTGGTATTTCTCCTGAAATGTTTTTAAATAATCTTTTTTTAAAAAAAAAAGCCATACATTTAGTTCCAATTTTCTACATAAGTCTTATTACTGGAGTTCTCTTTTAAATCTTACCAAAAATCTTGATGATTTTAAAGATAGAAATAGTTCTTTTGAAACTCCCCAATTAGAGGAAAAGCTGTCTTAAGATCTGAACTCATAGCACTTTGTTTTATGTAAAGCCAATTATCATAAAGTACTCAGTAGTTAGTAGAAGGGTATATGTGGAGTTTAATCTTGTTTTACCCTTTTAGATATCATTGCATCTCCTACGTTTTGGAAAGTAATTAAGGTCATTTATATGTGTGAAAAGCAGTATGTTTTCTTAAGATATCTTGAAGTGATACTTGGAGATAAAAACACTAATCAGTCAGTGAACAAACATCCATTGCATCTGTATTGTGTGTCCTAACCTGTGGTAGGTCTTGTGGGAAAAGGCAGCGTAAAAGGTGGCCCTTACCTCTTGAGCTTTTATGGTTTCTTTGGGGAAATAAAGCATGTACATATGGAAAACTGGATACCAAATTAAGGCCTAATCTCTGTGGCCTGGATTGTAAGGAGGTTGTTCAGAGGAGGGTGAGGAGGATAATCCTTTGGTAGGGGATACCCCAGGGGAAGGAAGCAAAACAAAACAGAATGAAGTAGAATGTAAAAACCAATGCTTTTTATGTGGTTAAAATAGATTATAAAGGGAGGTTGTGTTCTCACTTGCTTCAGTAGCCTAGAATTTTAAAAAAAAATTTATTGGTTCAAGACTTACTTATAGATGATTCAAGAGCTGTATCTAAAGCAAAGCTAGGATCCAGAAAGGAAGGAGGGAAAAAGGACCTCAGAGCAGCCAAAATAGATGCAACAAAGTCTGTTGACTGAAACTCACTTTTAATTTATAAGGCAACCCCTCAGGCCCTTACTCAGAGAATATTTTACCTATACTGTACATATTTAATTATAATGAGCTTGATTATCTGTTTTCCAAGTCCAGGGCAAATGAGAAGCAACACATTAGAGATAAGGGAAAGGATTGTTTCAGTCAGACTTGCTGGTGCCCTGGTGCCCTTTGGATCTTTTGTGATACTCTTTTCTCTTAACTCCTCTGTGTTCCTGGACATTTCTTCTCCTCAATTCTTAAGTGAAACTTGGCTTTCCCTAGGGAAACTACATTCCCCAGAACCCTTTTAGCTGGAGCCTACTCCATCTCCCATTGTCCTTAACTCTAGCGCCAGTTGGAGGGGTTATTTCTAGAACATTCTTCTATTTAATATCATGTAGTGTCCTTACCTCTTCTGAAGTCCATGTTTATTCTGCCCTTTATCTTTGTTGTTTTTGTCTACTGAGCTTCCCCCATCAGATTTTCAGTTATTCTGTTGAATTTAGCCATCATAATCCAATAGCATCCTACATTTTAGGCAGACTGATTTGCTTACTGTATCTGCTTACACAACATTCCATCACCCACCTTGATGCCTTGCCTAGACTGACACGGAACCCCAATTCTTACCATATTTTTCCTCTTGAAATTCTTAGTTCCTTTAAAGATAAACATTGAATTTTACCCAGTGCTTCCCAATCCTACATAATTCCTTTATAATTTATTTTGTGTATATTTTGTATCTAGGAGTAGCATGAATTTAGTGGATAGACAGCTGACTTTGGAGTCAGGAAGACCTGGGTTTGAGTTCTACTCTGTGTCCATGACTTGTCCTATGACTCTGGGCAAGTCACTTCACCTCAGTGTTTGAAGTAATGCTGTAGGTCTAGGACTATTTACAATGTTGTACTGTGAAAATTAATTTTATGTATATGTTGTATCCGAGAATGTAAGTTCCTTGGGGTACTTAATTTGTTTCTTTATATTCCCAGTGCGTAGTGTTAACCAGAGTAGGATAGTTTTTTAAACAAGTGTTTATTGAATTGAACTCTTCATTTGATCTATTTATAGTTCACAGCCCTTTAAGCATCTTGACCTCTGCCTTCACATTTTCATCTTCCATACTGTCTTTTCTATTCCAATGACATCTTTATACAACTTAGATCACACCATTTCACAGAATTGTGCCATGCTAAATTTCAATAGCTTATCAATTCACACCAGAGAATTCCTCATCCTTTGGGTCTTTCATTACTCCAGACTTGCTAATCCTCATCCATTGATAATAACAAACATGATTTTTTTTCTTTTATTAGATTGTTGAGTATTGCTAGAAAAAAAATCACTAAGTGGGGGGTTTTGACCACTACAAATTTATGGATATGTATATTCAGTTGGGGTTTCACTGCTGTCCAATAGTCATTACACTTTTGGATTCTATATCTTTATTGATCCTGGCACATATCAGAAACCTTTTCCTCATTTCTCAAGCCTCTTGCTGTAACCTCCTTTTCCCACTTCAGGTTTAGTCCATGTGAAAGGAGTTATTACAACTCTCCTTTTCCAACTTTAAAATTTCTCAAGTTTAATCATGCTCTTTGCTCTTTACTTCTGTATCATAGACAACAAAGTATTTCTACTTTCTAATTAGGCTAATTACTCATGCTTTTGAATCCCATCATTTCCTACCTCTTCTAGAGCCTTGCTCTAGGTGTCCTCCCTGATTGATCATGAATTCATCTTTCTTTCCAGTCCTGAAAATTACTTCCTTTGACCTATCTCCCTAAAATATTTTCCTCCCTTTTTACTGGCAATTTTCTTAAAAAGATGCCAGTATGTGACAATTCTACTCTTTTACCATCTGCTTTCTCCTGTCTTTTGTCCCTCAGCTCCTACTGTTAACGTGATACTGAAACCAAGATCAGTCACGATCTTACAATCTACCTTTTTGTCTTTTGTCTTTTCCTACCATTGTCTTCCCTGACATCTCTGAAAAATTTGATATTATTGACCATTCACTCATTTATATCTCCTCCCTTGCTTTGTTATGCTCCATTTGCCTGATTCTCTTCATCTCTTTCTATAAATGTCTGTACTATTTTTTTTTTTGCTTCCTTGCGGACTTCTTCCCAGGTCCTTTAAAATGATACCCAAATCCTCCTGGCAGTTTTTTCTTTTTCAGCGGTCTGTCCCTCTCATCACCTCTACAGAGACAATTGTTTCTCTGTCTCCTTGTGTCTTTCTCTTTTCCAAGTTAGTTTTTTTCCCTTGAAAGTCTTGTGGTTCAAAGAGCTATCTTGGAAACAAAGGTATTCAAATCTTCATTCCTGGTTTTAACTGGTGAATGGTGGTGTTATTAAAAAACAATATTGGCCCATGTTTTGAACAGTTATTACTGAAGTTGACTAAACAATTTCACTTAGATACTCAGGCAATATTGTAATTTTGGCAGCATGAGAAATAATAATCTGAATGTTAAACAGTACATATATATTCAATGAATTGACATTTGATAGAAGTTGAAAGTATTTGCAAACTCTGAATTGTCTCAAAAATAACTTGATATTCCTGAGAGTTATTTGTAAATGTTTAGTACTATAAACATTTCAGTTAATTTTGTTTAATTTTGTTTACAGAATGGATGTAGGAATTTCCTTGATTTTAAGGTGGTAGAGATCAGTACGAAATAATTGGGAAAAAAATTGACTTATTATCCAAATGAATAGGAGCTTCTAAAGCTACCATTTTTGTATTCCTTCATCTTCAAAAAAAAACCTTATGAACACTGTTTTTGCTCATGAGTAACTTGAATTTCTGTTACTTGATCTGAAGTTGCATGCTGGCTGGAGCCTCCTTTTATTTAATTTATTTATTTAGTTAGTTTTTGTTTTTGTTGGGTTTTTTTTTTGCAAGGCAATGGGTTAAGTGGCTTGCCCAAGGCCACACAGCTAGGTAATTATTTAAGTATTTGAGGTCAGATTTGAACTCAGGTCCTCCTGACTCCAGGGCCGGTGCTCTATCCACTGCCACCTAGCCACCCCTTGGAGCCTCCTTTTATTAACATTGTGCAGAGGAATATTTCATTGGTTATATAAAACTCCTATCTGTGAAGGGTAGACACTTTTTAATTCAACTTATAGTCTTTAGAGTCACCTGTGGCACTGGGAAGGTGAAGTGGTCTGCCCAGAGCAATATTTAATGGATTTCATCATAGCTCCTGGGCCAGGTCTCTATCCATTATGCTAAGCTACCTTGCATTGGACAATAGGAGAAGATAAAAAAAAAGAAAGAGACAAATTTCCTACCTTTAAAGAATTTACATGAAAATATACTTTGGAATATTTCATTGGTTATATAAAACTCCTATCTGTGAAGGGTAGACATTTTTAATTCAACTTATAGTCTTTAGAGTCACCTGTGGCACTGGGAAGGTGAAGTGGTCTGTCCAGAGCAATATTTAATGGATTTCATCATAGCTCCTGGGCCAGGTCTCTATCCATTATGCTAAGCTACCTTGCATTAGACAATAGGAGAAGATAAAAAAAAAGAGACAAATTTCCTACCTTTAAAGAATTTACATGAAAATATACTTTGGAATATTTCATTGGTTATATAAAACTCCTATCTGTGAAGGGTAGACACTTTTTAATTCAACTTATAGTCTTTAGAGTCACCTGTGGCACTGGGAAGGTGAAGTGGTCTGCCCAGAGCAATATTTAATGGATTTCATCATAGCTCCTGGGCCAGGTCTCTATCCATTATGCTAAGCTACCTTGCATTAGACAATAGGAGAAGATAAAAAAAGAAAGAGACAAATTTCCTACCTTTAAAGAATTTACATGAAAATATACTTTCATTATCAAGAAACACATAAATCATGACAAAGAAAGTATAATTATGGAGAAAATATAGAGTAATTTGAACTCAATATTCTTAAATTTTTATTTATTTTTTTAAGATTTTATTTATTTTGAGTTTTACTACTTTTCCCCAATCTTACTTCCCTCCCCCCACCCCCCACAGGAGGCAATTTGTCAATCTTTACATTGTTTCCATGGTATACATTGATCCAAATTGAGTGTGATGAGAGAGAAATCATATCCTTAAGGAAGAAACATAAAGTATCAAAGATAGCAAGATCAGACAATAAGAGATATCAGTTTGAACTCAATATTCTTAAAGACTTTCTGGATCATAATTTAAAGCAAAGAGTTGAAAAGAAGTGATCATCATCTGATCTAACTTTCTATTGTCTGACAGGTTTTCCCTTTTCTTTCCTTGATAATATTTTAAGGGTAAAAACGAAATTATCACCTAAAGTAATCTGTTTTGTCATTTTTTTAAAATACTCTGAATATTTGAAGGAAGGGGAGGCAATAATGAATAAGAAAGGAAATTGGTCTGGTTGAAAAAAAGTTTCTGGTGATGATGAAGAGAAATGAAAGTGAGGATAAAATTAGTACAAACTAGTGAAATTTCGGTTTCAGTATTGTAATAACAGGAAGTAAAATAGTTTTGTTTGTTTTTTTTTAGAAGGTTTGTTAAAGACATGTTACATTAGTTTGCATCACTTTATGTCATGTTCTGGAAGCATTTCTTCCTGTTTGTTTTGGTATTAAAGATTTTATCCAGAAACCAAAATTGCAGGTTAATCAATATTTGAAATGTATGTGGAATGCAGAGGTACAATTTTGGGCAAATAGAAAAGAAATGGAAGGTATATGTTGGTTATTCTATACTGGGGAGACTAGGTATGCCTACAACACTTAGTAAGTTTGTTATTTTGTGCCTTTTCTTACATGGAAGTGAACTGACATTAAAGGTCTCTAGTGAAATGCTATACATAATGATGAGGAAGACAAAAGTTTAGGCAAGAGTTGTCCCTTTGCAAGTTCATAGTATAGAAGAGTACTATCTTTGTGTGATGTTTTTTATAGCTACAAAGGCTTTGTGAAAAAGCATTGTGAAATAGGTTTCAGAAGTATTTTTGTTTTATATTAGAGAAAACTGAGATTCAGATGGTATTAAATGGACTTGCAGAGACATTAGGGGAATGGGGATGGGGAGAAAGGGGAGTATAATTTTATAGCAAATGCCATATTGAAAAGAAAGGTGATTGGTGATCAACTTAAAGATATGGTAAAATTAATAAGTGATATTCAATATACTTCTTTTTGTCTCTGCAATTCCAAAGAGTCTCTTTATAAATGTCTTGATTACAAATCTGTCACTAACTCAACAAACTTTTTTGAGTAATTAATTCTGGATTTATATTCAACAAAAATGAAGAAATAAGCAAATAGAACATGAAAATACCATTAATTGAATAAAAAAAGTTATTTCTTGGGGTAGTGTATCAAAAGTTGATTGTTAACTTAATATGTTTGGGGGGAGGGGTGGTAGAAGGGTTAGATCTAAAATTGAAAATGGATACTGGCAATATGTCAGTTTTAGCTAACTGACTTCTAGGAAATGTAGCACAGAAAGTTCTTTGTTTTAGGGGGCTACAGAATCCTGACCCTTTTAAAGAGTTTATCATGTAAGCAAGCTTATAATGTACCATGTTATTGCTGTAAGAAGTTTGTAACAGCACTACTAGAGCAAAATTTGTCCCTGGCTAAAAAGGATCTTTCAATGTTCAGTTAGCAATTTAATGCTAATTTTATTGCTAACGTCATCAAGGTTAATCCAGTAGTATTTTGTTTCTCTGCTTTTTCTGTGAACCCTTGGTGGATAAAAAGGCAAAAAAATTTAAACACATTTATATAACAAATGTTTTGTTTCTTAAAAAGAATATAGGTTTTAAAGATAAAGCCCTAATTATTAATTTGGTTTCTATTTTTATAAAACATGATATGATTTGTTTTTGAGATAAAGAAAAACAGGCTTATTATTTTTTATCTTTTTTGTTAATTTATAATTATAAGACGCCTTCTCGATAAGGTACACGAAATGTGTAGATATTTTAAATTTATTTAATATTCTACTTGTCGTGTAGGTTCACATTTGCACATTTTTTACCTCTACTCCCACATCTGCTATATAAAACTTAAATATGACCTACAATTAGTACCATTTTCTAGAGCATATACAATTTTTTTCCCTTTAAAAGATAGTTCATTTTTTAGGGTCATAATCTGCATTCAAATCAATATGGTATCTCTAAAGTAAATGTTATTACAATAATTTAGAATTTGTAACTACTGCCAGCTCTTGATTTAGATGCCTTATTAGGAGAGATAATTTTTTAAAAATCCTAATAGCATAAAAATTTATATTTTAATTTCAGAGTGCATAAACTTTTGATTGTACCCAGATGCATTAAACTTTTGAACTAGGAGGAACTTTAGAGATTATTCCAGTCTAATATCTACTCTTCTCATGCCCCATCAAAAATAAGGAAATTATAGTCACAAGAGGTGTGGTCTTATGCTTTGTAATATGTAATCATTTAGTAACCTATTTTTCCAGTTATGTTATGCTCAGATAAATTAAAGAAATATATTAAATTGTACACATAATATATTTGGGCAGTAGGGGAAGTCAATCCAGAGGTCTGCTTGGTAATGTTTAAACCCAGTGTTACAGATTCATCTTAGATAAATTATGTACGAGAATTGAGAGTTGATTTTTTTAAAAAACTATACCTTTTTAAACTTAATTGTTAATAGTACCCAACAACTATAATCACCTTTTAGGGATCTCTTCAAGAAAATATTAAACTGATTTTCATTGAATTGTTGACTTCAATTTAAAATAATTATTTGCTTACAGTAAAACATAAACATTTTCTTTTTGCTTTTACTGTTGTGGAAAATATCTTTAAAGATAAATAATGATTAGTTTTTAACAGTCACAGTACTAGGAATAAGGAAATATGAATTCTAATCCTGGTTCTGACCTGTTCTATAAATTTGTCACAAGTCACTTGAATTGTATCAGATCCTCTACTTCTGTTAAATAGGAGTCACATTCAATTCCAAAATGCCATTTGCAAATACTATCTTAAAGGATTATTTTTAGAAACTTATTGATATATTTTACTTTTACATCACCTTTATGGCCAAATATATCTTTTTTCCTCCCCTACTCTAAATTATGTCTTCAGACAAATTAAGACTTGAAATCTATTGTATACAAACCATAAAGTAAACTAAAATGATATTATTTTTCTCCTTGAATACCTGATTGCACAAATGAATTTTTGTAAGGTTGTTTTACAGGAGTCATTTTTTCTTTGGAGAAAACTTTTTTTATGCTTAACATTAGAAAGTAAGACTCACATTCCTAACATGGGAAAGACATAATTGAACTGAATGAAGACTGAACTAAGCAGAAGCTAGAAAACAATATTTAGGCTACAATACAGAGTCTCAGGGCTATGGGTGTGAGACGTTTATTGTTAGATTCATTTAATATGTTTGCTTAGTTTTGTTTTTCTCTTTCCTCTTTTATTGTTTTATGAGTGATTTTTGGAGGAGGGCAATTAGGAGAGAGATATATTTGGAAATGTAGGTGACATAAAAATAAATTTTATATATATATATATTTTTTTGAAATACTTAGAAATCATAGATCTAGACCATGCACAAAAATCCTTGACCAAAATTAGACTCCAGTTTTATTAATCTAAGCACATAGTATGAATATTAAAAGTTCAGTAATGTACTTTTTAGGAGATAATGAGTTTTTCTATTTTGCAAAAGATAATGCATTTGATTAAGATGTATAACCTTCATAACTTTTGATGAAAGGCAAGAAAAGATAGCCACTTTCTTGGCAAAGGATTTGTATTTGTGTGTGTTTGTGTGTGTGTGTGCGTGTGCACGCGCGTCTCTCTGAAGGAATAAATTGTATAACTGAACATTTTGATTAAATATAGAGGTAGCAGTGAGTCAGGAAGATCTGAGTTCAAGTCTGACCTCCAACAAATATCCTCGCTATGTCCTTGGATTAGCCACTTAATCTTTCAGTGCTGCAAGCAACTCAAAGAAATTACAGCTGTGCATTTGCAAAAGCTTCTAGTGGGAGCATCCTATACCCAAAGGTCTAGCAAATGAACCTTAACAGTTCTCTATCCAAACACCTTGAATTCTGGACTCAGTCATGGGGACTTGTAAACAAATCATTTTTGGAAACCTCTGAATTTGCCTCATTTTTCCCAGTTTTCTCAGGGAATGGCAGAAAATAACTCCTGTCTAGACCTCATAGAAAAGAATTTTCCAGTTGACCTCTTTTATTTCACTGCAGTTGTCCACTTTCAGGCTTCTCCTGTCATACCCTCTCTACACTCCTAGTGGGGACCCAGTTAAACATTTGTAGTCCTTGCAAATTATACTAGGAAGTCTTCAGGCACTTGCCTGCTCACCAATTCTGATTGCCACTTTAGAAAATGAGCAAGGTTCCTCAGATTCAGGTGGTTTACTTAGTGTAGTAATTGTCCTTTTTCTCTTGTTTTACTTCTCTTCCCTCTCACTACACCCTTCTCTTTATTTTGTATTTTAATAATACTATAAGCTGAACATATTTATGTTTTACTATAATTAGGATATGGAAAAAATCATAAACTAAACTGAGTTTGGAGATTTGACTTATGAATAAATGTGTGCTTTTAGCATCTGGCCTCTTACTGCAAAGTATTTTTTTTTTTTTTGCCATTGCTAAAACTAGACAAACTGCCTTAAGTAAGACAAAAATGTGAAATGTACTAATACTAAAATAATCCGAGTTAAAATGAGTGACCTCAAGTGAAGAGCTAAACTATTTTTCTTTTCCTTAAAATTTTTTTTGTTTTCCTATTTATATACAATAGTAGTTTCTACGTATCATTTTCTGTAAGGTTTTGAATTTTACAATTTTTCCTCCACCCTCCCTTCTCACCCCATCCCCCCACAGAAGGCAGTCTGATAATCTTTACATTGTTTCCATGCTATATAGTGATCAAAACTGAATGTGTTGGGAGAGAAATCATATCCTTGAGGAAAAAATAAAATATCAGAGATAGCAAATTTATGTAGTACATAAGACACTTTTAAAAAAAGTGATTATTTCATTGATGGAATGAGCAAGTCCATTAAGGTTGATCATCACCCCCATGTTGCTGTTATGGTGTAGAATGTTCTTCTGGTTCTGCTCATCTCACTCAGCATCAGTTCGTGCAAGTCTTTCCAGGCTTCTCAGAAATTCCATCCTTCTTGGTTTCTAATAAAACAATAGTGTTCTATAACACACACACACACACACACACACACACACACACACACTCAAACACACACATACCACATTTTGTTCAGCCATTCTCCAAATGATGGACATTCACTTGATTTCCAACTCTGCTACCATAAACAGGGCTGCTATGAATATTTTTGTATTAAGTGATGTTTTTACCCTTTCACATGGAAGATCTAAAATATTTTGAAAGAACTTATATCCTTATGAATTTTTTGTCTGATTCCAAATAATCCTTGCTAGTTGCAATGTATTTGTCTTTGAAGCAGACTGAACAGAAAGAATTCTGTTTACTTTTACCAAGATTTAAGTGAATGAAGTTCAGATTGCTGTGAACCAAATATGACTCTTAAAGAGAGAGAGAATTTTGAATACAGAATAATGTAGTGTGTCATGGACACTTGACAGCCTGGTGAACCTTATCAACCCCCTCTCAGAAATAGTATTTTTAAATACATAAAATAAAGTACATAGGATCGCAAAGGAAAACAATTATATTAAAATAAAGCTGCAGTTTTTCCCCATTCAGGTTCACTAACCCCTAGAAATCTATACATGGATCCCTTTATGGGGGGCAGTCTAAGGATTCCAAGTTAAGAACTTTTTCCTTAAATGCCAATAGTTGGGTACAAATCTGACATGCTTTAGTAATAGTAATAACCAAAAAAAGTGCTTTAAGGTTTGTAGAATACTATATTTAATCCTCCCAATGCTGTCAATAGGTACCATTAATCTTCATTTTATAGATGGCGAAACTGAGTTTGAGAACTATTAAGTGATATAGCTCAGGATCACATAACTACTAAGTATTTGGTGTAATTTGAACTTGGGTCTTCATTCCTTCAATCCTCATAGAAGTCCTTTCTATTTTTTTAAAATCTTTTAAAGATACAAACCTAGTATCCCAGAGAAACTAGGGTCAAGGACTATTTCAATTTTATAGCCTTTGGGCAAAGTTCCAAATTATTTTCTAGAATGATTGGACCAGGAAAAGGAACTCTTAATCTTGGGTTGGAGAAGTTTGTGAATTTGAATGAGGAAAAATTACATCTTAATTTTCACTAATGACTAACTGAAATTTAGCATTTTCTTCAGTTATGAATGCTAGTCCCAAATATACTGCCTAAAGGAAAGAAAAGCAAATTGGCCAGGAAGTCAAGATGGTGGAATAAAAGCGAGTAAACATTTCCATTATCACCATTTCATTTCATTGTAGATCTAGAATTACTAATTCTTGCAGTGACCAAAAAAAAAAAAAGAAATTAAAGGGAATAAACATAGGTAGGTGGTTTACTTAGATAATCTTAGAGAATCAACTAATTGAAATTATTAACAATTTCAGCAAAGTTGCAGGATCTAATATTACATAAATCATGCTATATATGTATATTACCAGCAGAATCTTATTCTCATTCTTTCACATTGCACATACTAAACAGTTCATCATTTGGAAACTTTGACAAGAACATATAGCTAATTAGATACTCAGGGTTTAAAAAAAAATTGTAGACACTGAGATTTAAAAGACTAATTAAATGTTACTTGAATTATTTTCATCTTAAGGTTCCTTGTTATTAAATCATTATACAGGATTTTTTTTCTGACAAGATTACAGTTTTGAATCTATTTGCTAGACTTCTGATGTATTGTATATCTGTTATTTGGAGTCTTCTCATACAAAGATTTTTTTGCTGCTATGATAAGAATTATAAGGGACTGCCATTTCATTATCATGGTGGAACATCTATACTGGTGAAACCACAATTCATGGATATTGATAAAATAAGAATTTTAGAAGAAAGTTTAAAAGAAGGACAATGATGTGGGAAAAGTACCTTGTGTCTTTGTCATGGGGACAGCTCATTTAACCAAACTCTTTGAACACTGTTCAGCTCTGTCATCTACACCTCAGCTAAAGAGGCACAGTAATAGAGCACTGTACTTGGAGTCAAGAGATTGGGAGTTCGAATTATCCCCAAACATTTGACACTTATCGTGTGACCTTGGGCAAATCACTTAACCCTGATTGCCTAGTTTCCAAGGCTGTCTTGCAGTTGTCCTGATTCATCTCTGGCCTCTGAATCAATTTAGCTCTGGAGGAGAAAGTGAGACTGGTGATTTAGCGCTATCCCTCACCCCTGGTCAAATCCAATTTATGTGCTTGTCATGTCATCACCTCCCTAACATCAAGGTCTTTTTCAAGAAAGAAGGACAAAACATCATCCACACCTCAACCAAAAGCATTAGAGAGATTTCACCAGCCATTTTAGAATGAAGTGACAGCCATTTTCTCAAATAAAATCACTATACAAACTATCCACTACCACTATGATAGAGGTATTCCTCTTCTTAATTATGGTACCCCCCACACACACACACCTCCCCCAGAAACATATACAGGCTTGTAAGGCAAATCACTTTTTAGCTTTGTAGTTAATTAGTAACTGTTGTTGAGACCACCCAAATTCATCTTAGCCAGGATGCAAACAGTTTAACCGAAATTACTGTTTTCTCTTTTTTCTTAATTCAAGCCTAGGCAAGCATTGTGCTAAAAATTTGTGTTTGGATTTCTGACCTATTCTTTTAAAGTAGAATAAAGTTTCCAGAAATTATGTTGAAGATTACTTTCATTGAAATAAATTTAATTATCCCTTGTTTCAGAGTAACTTGAAGATTTTCAGTCCTGGTGAGTTTTAAAATGTACTATCTTAGAAACTTTTAGTTAAAAATGAACCTCAGGGGTAATATCCATAATAACTGTTCAAGAATCACTTCTACAGAAGATCCAATGTTAAGAGATTTTACTATAGTAATCCATTGAGGATCTTTTGCAGATCTATAGTTGGTAGAAAGTTTTTCCCATTTTTGATTCTTCTTGCCCATCTCTGTCCATTGAAATATTTGAAGATGGAGGTCATGTACCTCCTAAATTTTCCTCTTCGCCAGCTTAAGCATTCCAAGTTCCTTTAGGCAGAGTTAATATATGATTCCAAATCTACCTTCCTCATCACCTTCCTTTATACACACTAAAGCTCTGGACAAGCTAAAGAGGGACACTCAAAACTAAACACAATAATAATTAGAGCTGACATTTACATAGCCCTTAAGGGTTTGCAAATGCTTTACATAGATTGCTTTGTTTGAGCTTCATAATCACCTTGAAAGACTGTACTATATTTTACATTTCTAGTCCCTCATGAGAAAATTGAACCTCAGAGAAACTCCTGGTTTACTCCTGGTGTTTCCCCACTACTATACTCCTTTTATCAATATTCCAGATTTGTTTTGACCAGGGCAAAATAGAGACTTTTCAGGGGGTTGGGGGTGGGGAGTGGCAGCTTCCCTGGAATATTTTAGCCTTGCAATGAACTTGTAGTTCTCTATTAGCTCTTTTTCACAGCAACTATGCCTTCCTTAGAAAAAAACATTTCTTGAAATGCTGAAAATGTCTGGTATGATTGCTGAGCCATTATCAGTCTTTGATAAGCTATGAGAGTAGGAAAGTGAGAAAAAAAAAAGACCACAGTTCTGGAGAAGGGCAGACACTGACCACATCTTCTCCTATATAATTCTTCATCAACTTGTCTCCAACATAAGCATTTCCATTTTCTTTAGCATCTGCAACTGAGTTAGTGGCATTCTGTGACCATCAGCCAAGACATCATAGGAACATAATAAAGAACTTACATAATGAAGATTTTTTTAAAGTGCTTTCTTTACATATCATCTCATTTGAGCCTCACAAAAAACTTCTCACCTTGTAGAGAAGGAATAATTTAAGTGTGGGAGAGATTAAAGAAATTGAAGAAATGGCCAAAAGTTACATAGTTTCATTATCTGAGACCGGATTTGAACTCAGGTCTTCCTGACCCTCAAATACAGCATTCTTATCCAATCATACCATGGAGCTGCCATGATGTATGTCCTAAAGGAGTAGCTATATGGATTGTCTATCTTACTCTCAGTTTGTGCATCTGTAAAAACAGGGATAATGATAGTAACACCACCAGAAAAGGATTGTGAAGATCAAAGTGATACATGTCTTTATTTTGCAGACCTAAAAACTAAACACACACACACACAACACACACACACACACATATATATATATATATATAATCCAACTGCATATCACAGTCTGTCTAGACAATAAACATATATTCACCTAATTTTTCTGTGTATTTTGAGTGATTGTATATTTTATTTAGGGGGCTCTGCAGTGTTCCCAGGCCTTTGCAATGTGTAATGCAGTGTCATTTATAAGTAGGAACACCTAAAGATGAAATTTAATAATGATAAATGTAGTCTTAAACTTGGACTAAACATATTTTGAGTATAAATTGGAGTATTTATGGCCATGTCATTTGTTTAATAAAGACAGAGGTTTTAGAGAATTGCATCAGTAGAAGCCTGGTGAAGGGATTTGTTCATTTCCAGATTGGATCAAATCTCATTTGAGATTCCTTTAAGTTCAGATTCAGTGACTTCCCCTGTTTCCTCCCCCCCCCCCCCCATGATCCTGTATTTGGAAAGTTCAATTTTTTTCTGTTGTTAAAGTCTTGATTAAAATGTTGAACAGTAAAGAGACAGTGGAATATAAGACCTTCTTCCATGCTGACCAGTTAATGACTAAGCTTTGCTTTTAATCATTCCTCTGAATCATTCTAGACTCAACATTAGTTTTTCTGCTTGTCATATCTCCTATCCCTTTATTGAGAAGAGGGAGATAGATTTTATCATCTCTTCTGTATGACATGTAAAAGTTCAGCTTTGTTTTGTCAGACATCTATTGTGCAGATTCCTTCCACTAGTTCAGAAGACTATCAATTCATATATAATTTAAAGGCTCAGAGATTTAGCCCAGGGTCACAGGGTTAGGAGGTGTGTATGGGATTATGGATCTAGAACTTAAAGGAACCTTTAGGAATTGTCTTAGTCAATCCTGTCATTTACAAATATGGAAACTTAATGTCTAGAAAAGTTTAGTGACTTTACTAAAGGTCTTAACTTGTAGAAGAGACAGCCTATGAAATCAGCTTCCATGACTACAGCTTCCTTCTATGGTGCCCACTTTTTGACTTCAACACTAGTTTTCTATCTGGTATATTGAACTGTTATTTTTTCTTTCCTTTTTAAAAAATTATTTTGAATTTTATTAATAAACACAAATATGTCCACGTGCAAAGATCATAAAAAGATAATTGCATATGAAATCAAGAAATTATCACATGCAGCTTGATTTCTTTAAGTATATGATAAACAGTACAAAATTTCTAACACTGCCTTGCTTGTCTGTGCCATTATATGAATTTCCTTTTCTTCTTTGTGTAATTCTTAAGCATTTTACTGACACTATTTTTCTTTTGGGGACATAATTATCAGTTCTTTGCTCCCCCATTTTTCTCTTCACCTAGGAAAAAATAAGTACTTCCTTGTAATAAATAATTACTATTAAGTAAAAAAATGTACATATTGGTTGTTGGAAGTTGGAGGCATAATTATCAGCCTTCTGGAGTCCTGGTTACTGCATTTTTCAGGGTTCTCAATTTTTCCACATTTGTTTTCCTTTACAATGTTGCAGTCATTTAGTCTTGAGCATTTTCTTTGAATCTGTCAGTATCATTTCTTGTTGCACCGTCATATTATTCTATATCACTGTCACATAATTTGTTTACTTGTTCTTTTCACTGTTTACCATTCACTTCCTTACTTTCTAGTTTTTTTCTGCAACAGAAAGTGCTACTGTAAATATTTTTGTACCTATGATTCCTTTTCTGCTGTCTGATCTCTTTATAGTATATGCTTAGTTCTGCCTGCTTTAAGAGAATTGCAATCTGCAATCTGCAATCTGCAATGGTCAGAGAGCTGGACCTAGAGTTAGAGACTTGAGTTCAAATGTATACTCAGATACTTAGTAGCTTTGTGACCCTGGGCAGGCAATCCCTTAATGTGTCTTCCTCAACTTTAGAATAAATACACTACTCCACCTACCCCCTAGAGTTGTTTTGAGTATGAAATGAGATATTTGTAAAAAATAAAAAATGTTTATCATGGTGCCATCCTTCCTCCTTCATCCTCAGCAGTGATATTCCTAGATTAAAGTGTATTGACAGTTTAGTGACTTTCTGATATAGTTCAGAATAACTTTCTATAATGATCTCTAATTTTAAGAAGATTAAAGTATAGAAAGAACCTATTTTTTTCATCCTACCATCTTTTTTCTCTAATGACCTTATTTACATTAGTGTTGAGCTCTTTTTACCAGGACAGATCACAGCGCTCTGACTTAATAGATAAAATCTAGGGAGTTGCCCAAGGCATGGATAATAAATGACTTGCCCAAGACCACACAGCTAGATTGTATCTGTCCTAGGTTTGGCTCTAAGTCTACTTGACTTGGCTTTAAAGTACTTTATCTTCACTATTAAGGAAAACAATAGCAATAGTGAGTTATGTACTCCTTATGGAACTGTGTTATGAGTTGAGACAGAGACAAATGGAAAAGAATCCTTCCTCTCAAGGACCTTGTTTTCTACATGCATATCTATTTCTTGGCCTCCAGATGTGTGTTATGAAAATATTCAAGGATTCATTGATAGGTACTCCTGCCAGTTGAAACTATTATTTTATACATAACATAGGCTCATGGTATATAGTGGGGGAGAGAGAAGGCAAGTGCCAGAAGGACATAATCATCCCTTGAGGACCTTCCCAATCAAATTGTATCAAAACTTTGAACTGTTCTTTTAACATTTCCCTTTTTAACCCTAAACTCTTTCCTTTCTATCTATTCTTCTCTCTCTAGATTAGGTAGAGCCTCAAGAATTGTTGGGTTATGGGATATCTTTTGAAAATGTATTTATTTTTATTCTGAACTAATAAAAACAAAATAAATGGGCATTTCCATATACATAGAATGGAAAAAAGATTTTATATGGAATTATACATTATATATTTAACTTGGTTTTTTTAAAAATATAATAAACCCAGTTGTAACTTTACTCTTGCATGATTGTGATTCTTTCTGGCCTTCCCTCCCTTCTCTTTAAGCATTAGAAAATGGTTTGATGACCCCTTTTCCTTTCCTTTCTTTTTTTTTGGGGGGGGGGACTCTACCCTTTCTCTAACCTCCTTGCTTCCCAAAGCTCAAATGAAAAAGAAAAAAGATCCTTGTAACAAATGCATAATCAAGCAAAATAAATTCTCGCATTGCCTGTAATTGAAAATATGTCTTATCAGCATTTTGAGGCTAACACCTCTCTATATGGTAAATTCCATAGATATCTTTAAAAAATCATATTCTCATTTTATATTTGAGAAAAAACAAGGTTCTGAGAGAATATTTGCTTATGGTCACATAGGAAGTAAGTATCCAGTCTACTACTACTTTACTATAGTAGTTTAGGCTCTTATCACCTCTTACTTTGACTATTGTTAGTAGTTTCTAAATTGGTCTCCCTTGATCAAATCCCTCCCAATCTGTTCTCCACTCACTTAGCTGCCAAAAGTGATTTTCCAAACTCATAGGTCTGATCATGTAACACTTGTGATTTTTCCTAAATCACTGATTTAACCACATCATTACTCAGTTAACTCTAGGAGGTCCATGTTGCTTCTCAGATTAGTTAGATTTCCTCTTTTTGGAATTTAAAACTATTTCTCTAGTCAGTTTGAGAAATTTGATTCTTTTGGAAATAAATTCTTTAAAATTTTTTTTTAAAAAGTAGTTTTCCAAGGATTCAACAACTGTATATATATTTGTTTGTGGATTGTAATTTTTTCCCCCTAAGCAATTTTGTAAATTACTAAGAAAATAAAAAGAATTTATTAATAATTTCTTTGCTTATTGTTCAGCTGTTATAAAACTCATTAAAATGAAGATTAAGATTTCCATTGGATTTAAAATTGGAATAGAGCTTATAAATTATTTGGTTCACCTCCTGAACTTTATAGATAAGATAAAATGAGGCTTGAAAAGGTAAAGCGACTTGCTTAGTAGCACAAAGGCAATAAATATCAGAATAAGGATTCAAATCTAGTCCTTTTTCGCAATGCTATACCTCCTCCCCAAGAGCATGGTGTCTCTAGTAAGAATATTATTTTTATTGAACTATCCTGTTTCTGAAATTTTTGATAAAAAATACTCTAGCAGTTAAGGTGGGGGTGATTATATGCACAGTGTAAAGCTCATGGCAAAATGGTCTGGATGGATAGCTGTATGAGATGTGAGGCTATAGATTTTGGTATGAGAATTCAGAATATTTTGAACCTGACATAATTACTGTCTGGGAAATCTGACAGGGTGTGTCCCCCCCCCCCCCCCCCCCCACATGCTACATACACTTTGGGAGCAAGAGAAGAGAAGAGGCCTGAAACAGAGTTTAATCTTCTCTGACTATAAATTCTGGAAAAGCAATGCCTAAAGTAAAGGTGAAATTTCAGACCTTAAATATTAATTGGGGCAGCTAGGTGGAACAGTGGATAAAATGTGCCTTAGTTTCCTTATCTGTAAAATGAGTTAGAGGAAAAAAAATGGCAAACCATTCCAGTATCTTTGCCAAGAAAACCTCAAAGCCAGTCCTGAAGATCATGGCAGATGTTACAAAATCAACTACAATAACTACATATGTGAATTTGGGTAGCTCTTTAAGAGCCATGTTACTCTTATGATACTTTTATAATAGTTACTTAGGATATACATACTTTTCAGAACTTTGGGCATTTATAGAGCTTGTCACCATATCATTCAAAAGATTTGTCTTTAATATTCATATTGTCTTCCCTTTTTATTTCTTATACATGAGAATGCCAGTGTGTACTTTTAATTTTTCTTTAAAAATTCCTTCCACTCAGTCAAAAGAGTATCTTCTCTTCTTCCTGTTTATATCACAACATAGAACATGTAATTATTGATTTTTTCTTTTTTTTATTTCTCCCTCCCTGTTGAATCCTTATAAACATTTAACATTAATATTGCATAGCAACTCTCATTGTTTGTCTTATTTTCTTAAACATTTAGCTGTGTAATATAACAATTGCCAATCTTTGTGGGAATTTCTTATCTTTCCTTCTCCTTTCCAAAAATGTTCATTTCATTAGTCTTTCTAACAAGTTTGTATTAAATCATTAATTTAACTTCTTTTGGAGTTAACTATTAAATTAGTAATGAATTTATCAAACTATCATCTCTCCCATATATCATCCACAAATTTTTTTTGAAAGATTATGAATTTATGTCATCTGTAGCTATATCATTCTTCTGTTTCTAGTTTAGTATCCCTATCATAAAAGGAAATGAACTAAAAATAGTTTAACTTTCCTTAGAATCAGACATACTGCTATAAGCTGTAAGGGATCTTAAGAGGTCATTTATAATTGAACTCAATCCTACATATTAGGAAACTGATTCCCAATATTTCCTTATTTACTTGATTCACATAGATAGTAAGCAGAAGAAGTTGTAAGCATCAAAAGTTGGGCAATATGATTTTTAAAAACATTTTTGGTTTGTTGATCTTAGGTAATAATACATTTCAAAGTGAATTTTTAGCCTTAATTTTTTTTAAGAAGAACCTTGTCAAATTTATTTACGAAAATAGTGGGATTGTTCCTGTTAGATGACCACTATTTCTGTGCATGCATATATGTTTTTGAAGAAAAGTCTATATGCCAAAGGGTTATGCTTTCAATGCTTGGCTTTATTGTTTTATTATATAGTTTAGAATATGAGGGGAAACTGTCCTAAAGACTCAAAGAAAAATATTTCACCAACTCTCAAAGAGCAAATCCCAGGAAAACGTCTTCTGGGTTAAAATGTAATCAAGAAATGTTTAACATAATAAAAACATTAGAAACATGGGTACTATATAAATTTGTAATTTTTTAAAGCTAGTATGCAACTTCAGAGATCTATTTTTATTTGAGTATGACACCACTGGGGTAGGTATTCTTTTTTTAATATAAATATTTTATTTGTGTTCCAATTAGATAACAATAGTAGTTTCTACCTGTATTTTTTTGTATTATTTTGAATTTTACAATTTTCCCCCCAACCTTGCTTACCTCTCCCCACCCCGACAGAAGGAAGTCTGATAATCTTTACATTGTTTCCATGCTATATATAAATCAAAATTGAATGTGTTGAGAGAGAAATCATATTCTTAAGTAAAAAGTAAAATATAAGAGCAAAACTATGTAACATACAGCAACTTATTTTTACGTTGAAGGAAATAGTCTTTGGGCTTTGTGTAAACTCTATAGTTATTTCTTTTAATACTGATGGTATTCTTCTCAGATATCCTGAAATTGTCTCTAATTATTGCACTGTAATGAACAAGTCCATTAAGGTTGATCATCTTGGTGTAGGTATTTTTTTTTTTTTGGCAAGACAATCGGGTTAAGTGGCTTGCCCAAGGCCACAACAGCTAGGTAATTATTAAGTGTCTGAGGCTGGATTTGAACTCAGGTACTCCTGACTCCAGGGCCGGTGCTGTATCCACTGCATCACCCAGCCGCTCCTAGGTATTCTTAATGGATGGTATTTCACTTAACACATAGCTAAAACTTACTTTTCATTTATAAAAAAAATTAATGAATAATATTTTGAATACTCCTCTTAATTGTTAAGGTACTGTAGATAGTGATATTCTTCCTAAGTGAAAATTTATGGGTATATTCTTTCCTCTTCTTTCAGCCAAACATTTCTATTCTCAGTAGCATATAGAAGCCCTTTTCAGTAATGTTTTTTTTCTTTTATAACATTAAATGCTTTGATAAAATACAAATACAAAGAATAATTTATAGGTCTGGGAAACCTTTAGTAAATACATTTCTTTTCTAATAACTTTCATCTCATATTGTTAGTATGCATGTTAGTACGCATACATATAAAATTTTTAAGAAATATGATTTCTATTCTCCCCATGCCTCTCACTATTACCAACTAACAAAACTATTCATTTTATAACATTATTCTTGGTATTTGGTAACACAGTTGTCTTCTTTCATTGAATAATTCTCTCCATATATTTTTCTTCTTTGCAGAAATAATTTACCTTTATTCACTTTTCCCCTGAAGTTGGTCAAATAAGCAACCACTTCATCAGGGATTAGTGATTTAATTGGTGAGAAACCAATACATAGTTAGGTGACGCTGTGGATAGAGCACCGGCCTTGGAGTCAGGAGGACTTGAGTGCAAATGCAGTCTCTTAATAGTTACCTAGCAATGTGACCTTGGGCAAGTCACTTAACCGCATTGCCTTGCAAAAACCAAAAAAGAAAAAGATCTATTATGTCAAGTTCTCATTTCATACATTCTAAACTTTAGTTCTCTATAGTAATACCTCTGCTTAATTCTCATTCTTAATCAATGGTGAAGACTAATGATTTGAGAGCTAAGAACTTTGTGGTTTTTGTGAATGTTTTTGATCTTGGTCATTAGTTCCACATAAAACCATTTTAATTTACCTTTCTTTTGATGAATTTTTTTTCTGTATCTTAAAAGACTATCATAGATATAAAAAGGATTCACAGATATAGCATGAGGCTTTAAAATCAGAAATGAATTTATCAGTCTTTAAATAAAGTAGTTGTCAGATAAAATATTTCAGTAGTTTTGATTTAGTATAAGTTTATTAAGTTATTTAAAAACTCTTAGTATTAGGGGTGGCTAGGTGGTGCAGTGGATAGAGCACCGGCCTTGGAGTCAGGAGTACCTGAGTTCAAATCCAGCCTCAGACACTTAATAATTACCTAGCTGTGTGGCCTTGGGCAAGCCACTTAACCCCATCGTCTTGCAAAAAAAAAAAAAACAACAACCCTTAGTTTTAGAATTTGGCAGAATTGCTGTGATTATTTGTTTACTCATACAAATACAGTACTTTAATAAGAAGAATTCATGCATTTTTTCTAGCCAATTTCAAAACTAAAATTATTTAAATTAATACTTGATTTTTATGGAGAACACAAAGATTTTGTTATTAAAAAACCTGTCATTGATACAAGATATAAAATTTTGTAAGATTTCTGTGAGGATGAAATGTTAACTTTCTAATATGAGTTTTTTTCCACAGATAATCTTTAAACATTTTTATTAGATATCTGTGTTTTCTTATTATTCTGAATGTGTTGAATATACACAGACATGGTGGTCTATATCAATATAACTACCAAACATTTGCTTGGATAAATGAATATTCTCCTTCCTACGTAGTGCATCTCATTTGCTTTGACTGAATCATCAGTGGTTAGAGTACAGTAATTTAGTGACTAGAAGGCACAGTAAATTATTGGTTATAATTTGATGTCATGCCCATAGCATAGCAAGCAAAAAGGATGAATTAGAGACAGAAATAGTAACAGATTTTTTTTTTTTTGTTCAGGAAACCTCAAAGGATATAATGTGCTATTGCCATGCTGATTACTTTATAAAATTTTTTAACCAAAAGATAAAATTAGAAAACCTCAAGCTTTATGATAGTGCCAATAATAAAAATAACTTCTAGAACAAAGGTTTGGATCTTCTGTTTTCTAAAACTTATTGAAGAAAAATTGTTCCTTTTTAAAAGACTTCTCTCTTACAAAAAAAGAGGCATAAAGTATCTTGATTTCCACTCAAACACTTCTTACTTGTCCTTCATTCAGCAGTAGTTTTGCCTATAAAATATTGATTTTTCTTTTAAAAAATATTTTTCAATCACTAAAAATCTATCCTCTCTCCCTTCCATTCTTTCTCTCAGTCCCTTCCCCATTAAGAATGAAGGAAAAATAATACCCTTGTTACAAACATGTAATCAAACAAAGTTTTACATTGACCTTGTCCAAAAAATATTTCACCTTATCAGGAATCATGTTTGAGTTTTACATTGATTGGAATTCCTAATTCTTTTGAAGTTGTTTGTTGTTACATATTGTTGTTTTTATATAAATTATTTTCCTGATTTTGTTCACTTCCCTCTGCATTAGTTCATATGACTTCCCAGGTATCTTTGAAACCATCCCCTTCATTATTTCTTAAATATTATATATAATGTTATAGTCATATTTTTGTAGCAGAACTTGTTCAGTTATTCACTGTTTTATAAGCCTCCTCTCAAAGTCTCATACTTTGCTACTTCAAAAAAAAAAACCAATAAATATTTTTGTGCCTCCTTAGGGATTTGATTTAGGATAATCCCTCCCTTAATCTGCCATCCCTCTATTCCTTCTTTCTGTTTCTCTTTTCTCTTCAATTTCTCTATCAAGTAAAATATATTTTTGTACCCAACTCTTCATGTGTGTGTATGTATATATTCCCTCCTTTGATCAATTCAGATAACAGTGCCCAGTGCCATTCTCTATTTGCATGTATGATTATGTAAGATAGCTTTCCAAGATTATTCCCTTCCCCCTAACCATCCCTCCCGCACCAAATTCTTCTTCTTCCCTTTCCTTTGAAATTGTAAATTTCTCTGCAGTTCTGAACTTTCCATCAGGTATGTTTGGAGGTCTTCTTTTTCATTAAAGTTCTAATTTTCCCCCTGTGGGATTATACTTAGTTTTCCCAAGTTAGTCATTGTTGACTCTTAAGTCTATATCCTTTGACTTCTGGAATATGATATTCCAAACTCTCCTAAATCATATCTAATCTTGCCTCTTTGACCAGAAAGCTCTGGTTTTTAGTTATAATATGCCTGTGACAAGTAGATTTCTTCTGTTTCTACTTCGCCCTTTGATTCTAAGTCATCTGGTTCATGGCATTCAGATACTCTGATGGGTTCTTATATCTTTTCTTCTCAATCTATTTTACAAGTCACTGTTTCTGCTATGAGATGTTCATTTTCTCTAATTTTTTAAAGTCTTGATTGTTCTACTTGCTTGAAGGTAGTTATTCCTAAGGTCAGACCAGAAGGGGAAAATTAAAAAAAATAACCTCCATTTTGCTAACTGACTTGTTTTCTAAGTGTGAATCAATAAAATTTCTCTAGTCATTTAGGGATGGATATCACCATTGTCAAATAATCTTTATTGAAAGTCCAGTGGGAACATTATGAGAAGCAGCAGTCACAGTTGGTAGGGTACTGGACGTGGAGTCAGGAGAAAACCTGGGTTAAAATCCTTTCTCACAATGTTTCTAGTGATTTTACACATGGGAGATCACATAATTGCTCTGTCACTCAGTTTCCTCTTCTGTAAAATAAGGGAGTTGCTTTTAATGGCATTCTAAGATGTCTTCTAGCTCTAAATCTATGATCCTATGAGGAGTCATTTTATTCCTTATTTCTTTAAAAAAAAATCCCTAAGCATATAAATTAATACATATCATAAATTAACATTTTTAAACTTAAATATGAATTGGTGTCAACTCTAACACTAGTTATGCCAGTAGCTGTGAACTTCTTACCACATGTGCTACTGTTACAAAATCCCAGTTCCCATCTGCTTGTTGTCTTCCTTCCAGGTTTCCCCCATTACAACAAATACTCTCAGAATGCTTTGGCTTAGATGACTTTCCTATTTTTCCCATTGTGACTTTTCATCTCTGTTTAAGGAAATGATGTCTGTGATTTTATATCTTTGCCTATATGATGTTTTACAAATGCATTTACACACAAAATCAATGTCACAGTTGTCTGGGTAGTATTTTCATTTGACAAGTAACTCAAGAATTTGCTGACTGAGGTCCTTTACTATAATGATTTCTGTTTTGAATCAGTTAAACTTTCTAAGAAAGGATCATAGAGTCAGTGCCTTGAGGAGTTTACTTTTTCTTTGTTCCTAAGCTCCTAGTCTTTTCAGTCTTGCCTTGATTGACCCTAAGTAAAGATAAGAAGTTAGAATAGGATAGCATTTCCAAGCATTTTCAGGAGATAAAATTCCTAAAATCTCCCAGGGAAGATAGGAAGTTTTCTCATACAGCCTTGGAAATGAAGGGGATTTAAGTCAGTAATTAGAGAACTTACAATAATGGCTAAATTTGCTCCACTGACAGTTTTGCAAGTTTTTTTCTCCTTTTTGTAACATTTCTTTCACCCCTATATAGGTTGGAGGGGGTTGGGTTTTGCTTTGGGGGGGTGAGATGGTATTTTTGTGAGAATAAGGTAATTATTTAGCTACAAGTATTTGTAGGATATTTTTGGGTCACATGTGAAATAAGATGGAGAACTAAAGAGTTTTTTTTTCCTGATTCCCCACAATTTCTCATGCCCTAATAAAACAGAAATTATATTCTAAAGGTAAAGCTATTTCTAACTGTCTCCATGGTCTCCATGCTGTTGTTTTCTTTTATTCTCTAAGAAGAATAACATCAGGAGGGTGATGTCTTGACTTGAATATGAATTGGATTTAAGTGAGTCTAGGAAGTGCAGAGTCATCAGCCTCACTCTCTCCTCCAGAGTCATCAGAGTCCAGTAGCACTATAGGTCAAGACAACTGACAATGGCCCCAGATGCAAAGGGAAACCTTGATCTTTTTAAATTAAGATCTTTCCCAGGCCTCAAGTGATTAAAGCTAGGTAAGAATTGAGACAAAAAAATGGTCTAGTTCACTTCCACAAAAGAATCAGTCTGAGAGGGGAAGACCCTCAGAGTTTCTGGTCATTACTGAAGGACACTCATGATCCGAAAGAAGTTTAAAAAAGAAAACTTCCAAGAACTGATAACCCCATGACCCAGAGCTCACTCGGCACCCCTCCCTCACCTCCTGTAATACCAAAGTGAGGCTATAAGTAGGAGACTCAGAGACCTGACAAAGGCTTTCAACAAAACCCACACCCTAGTTCCTTTTTCCTCTTGACCAGCCTGAGAGAGATCCAGTAGCTACAGCCCTACTAGCATCATCAATGTTGCAAAGCTTGGAATTGCTGGTGTTGCAGCAAAAAACTAAGAAAGAAAGAAAGAGAGAGGAGAAAAAGACTGTGTGGGAGTACAGATTGCAGGGGTTGCGATGTAACACCGAACTAAACCTGGGGAAGAGAGTGCAGCATACTGCTGGGACCAGTTCTTGGTCCCTTAGGGCAGACCTAGACTAGTAAACCATGAATTGCCCAGTGGTCAAGGAAGCTGAGTTGCTTATGGCCTGGTTACTAGAGGGTCACAGCCTCCTTCTATGCTGGATATTTCATAGTCAGGGGAAAAAATAAAGAAGCAATCATTTTTAAACAGGTTTTTTTTTTCTCCCTAGATGTCTTGATAAATTCAGTTTTGAAACTTCTCCATGAAGTCTTAAAGAAAATGAGTTTGAACTTCCATAAGTAATAATATAATCTTATGCAGTAATTACCTTTGGTCAAAATTTCTATTTAAGTAGGTTTTTATCTTGGTGTCACTTGACTTTGAAGGATACTATTTATGTATCTTGAGAATATAAAATAATTGTTTAAATCATATTACTAACAATTTATATTATTCTCTCTTTCCCTCCCTTACATTCTAAATGTTTTTAGCTTCCTAAAAATTTTAATTTATGTTTTCCATGTTCTTTAAAAGTTATAATCTAGACATTTTATCTGTCTTTAGTTTTGGGCTAAAAAGGTAGTGTTCAAGACATCAAATTTAGTATACCACAAATTATAATGCTGGGGGGAATCCACAACATGTATTTTTTTCTGACTTCAAAGTTATTCAGTTAAATTTTAGTTTTGTTTTAAATTATTTTTAAAAATTGGATCATTAAAATTGAATTGTTAAGAATCATTTTAAAAATTAGATAGTTTTCATGATTATTTTCCCATTGTACAATATTTTATGTAAAACCTTCTTTTCTTCTGAAAAATTTTTTTCCTAGTAACTGAACTTACAGAACATATATTTAGAGCAGGGGCCTCAAAGGTCATCTAGTTCTGTTTCCTTGTTTTACAAATATAGAAACCAAAGCACAAAGATCGAATTTGGAGCTACCATGAAAAAAGTTTCTTTAACTATAGATACTTTTTCCCCCCTTTCTTTGATTTCTTTTAAAGTATGGGACTCATAGTCGTTTAGGATTGAGAAGATTTTTTTGTGCAGGAGGTATTTATAATTTGGTAATTTTCTGAGCATAATTTCAAATTGTTTTCCTTAATGTCTAGAAAAATATATATTTTCCACCAGTAGTATACTTATGTACCTGTTTATCCACAGCCCCTCCAACATTTGTCATTTATATCTTTTGCCATCTCTACCTGTCTGATAATTTTGAGGGGGAACAGCAGTGACTTAAATGTACATTTCCTTAATTATTAATGACACTTTTTATATTTGTTGATACCTTGAATGTCTTCCTTTGAAAACTGCCTAATCATATTCTTTGACCATTTATCTATTGGGAATGACTCTTCAACTTATATTATTTAATTCAGTTACTTATATACTTGGATATGAAACACTTTTCTTTTTTAAATTCTTCATTCATATAAAGATAGTTTTCAAATTTCACTTTTTATAGGATTTGAGTTCTACATTTTTCTGCATATCTCCTTTCTCTCCCCTGCCATGACAGCTGTACATAAACATGTACTATCATGTTTATCACATTTCCTTATTAGTCATGTTGTGAAAGAAGAATCAGAACAAAAGGGAAAAGAAGTATGAGAAAGAAAAAAAAACATAAAGCAATTTTAAAAGAGTGAAAATAGTATGCTTTGATGTGCATTCAGATTCCAAAATTTTTCTTTGCATGTGGATGGCATTTTCCATCACAGATCTTTTAGAATTGTCATTGCTTATTAAACTGCTGAGTGGATCTAGGTCTGTCCTAGTTGATCATCACACAATTGTGCTGTTAAATGTGTACAATGTTCTCTTGGTTCTGCTCACTTCACTCTATATCAGTTCATGTAAGTCTTTGCAGGTTTTTCTGAAATCCATCTACTCATGATTTCTTACAGAACCTGAGTTCAAATGTGACTCAGACACTTAATAATTACATAGCTGTGTGATCTTGGGCAAGTCTCTTTAACTTCATTGCCTTGCAAAAACAAACAAGCAAACAAAAAAGCTTACAGCATGGTGTTTCAGAGAGCTGAGACACTTCTACATAGGAAAGGATCAGGCTTCCTCTTTTTTGTATAGGAAGTATCAGTTTGCATTATATCCTGATATCATCAGTTAGTTCTATTGCAAATAATGTACAAATTCAATAATTTGAATTTATCAGATTGTTGTATTTTATAATAGAAGAGGAACCTTTAAAATATTGTAATCAATTAGTTATATGGAACTGACATATTTGAACAAATATTGGAAAGAAAAATCACATGAACTTTACCCATACATAGTGTATTCAAGGATGCTTAAAATGGTTATTTTTTAAAGATGGTATTATCCTTAAAAAAATTTATTGGATAATATTGTCTGCAAGATAAATACTTTCACAATCCATAGCATCTTAGTATGAAAATAATTTCTGAAGTACTGTATAGTAAGGTAGTTAATCTTAGGTTTAATAATTCAAAATTCAAGTGGATTCGCATTCTAGTTGATTAAAACATTTAATTTAAATTAAAACAAAATACATTTTCAACTCTAAAGAATAATGTTAGCTTTTGTTTTGGGATTAAATGTCTTAAATTTTTTCAGAACATTGTTTCAATACTTTAATAACCTAACTTCTGTATTCTATTATTAATTTGGCTGAAATTCAGAATTCTAAATATCTTCATTGGTAAAAATTAGAAAATTTCTTTAACATTGGAATGGTTTCTTTGCAGTTTTGCTTTGTATTGTTTTTCCTATTTTGGTTTTAAAATAACTTTATTAGTTGCAGATTATTAACTTAATTTATTCAGTATCATTCAATTTTGGATATTGTGGTATCAATGCATTGCTGTTTCACAGAATTATTAAAGGATAACTTTCTATTGACATTAACCATTATGTCATCTTTCATTTTCATTTTTAAACACTTTCTATGTATAAATCACTGTGCTTTGTGCTGGGGATAAAAGAATTTTATTTAAGGATACCACCCTTACAACTTTATGTAAAGAAAATTCTGTAACTAAAATTCAAAAGTGCATGGGAGTCTTAGAGTGATTGGTCACCTCAAGGGTTCTTATATAGGTAAGTTGTCTTCTGATGTCAGAAAGAAAAATGAATAATAACCTTGCTAGAAGTTACACAACTGGACCAATGACCCCTTAAAGTCCATAGTTGTTCTATGGTTCTTTGAAAATTATTTTTAAATGTAAAACTAAAAGTTTTTTTTTTCATAATTTCTTCTCATTATTGAGACTTGATATTTTCTAGGGCTTTGGCCACTTGGTCTAGATATCACTAAAGAGACAGCAGTTTAAAGGTTTAGAGTTAAAAAGACTTTGGGAAAGTTATGACCTCTCAATGGTCCAGGCAGCTCTTGAATACTGTAAATAATATATAGTTCAGTGGAGCAGCAGCAAAGATAGTTCACAGGTCCAGATTTTAAAAGTTTCTAATGTAAATACTAGCTATAATGTGTTTAGTCATAGGAAGATGTAAAACTAAAAGGGACCTTTGAGGTCATCTTATGTACCCTCTTAATTTTATAGATGAGGAAGCTGAGACCCAGAAAGGTTGAATCAGTTGCCCTAAATGTTACAAGTTGTAAACAGCAGAAATAGAATTTGCACTCTGGTCCTTCAGTGCCAAATTCAATGTTCTTACCACTAAACAACACTTAAGGGAAGACCTTTCATCCATATGGGTATTCTTTTTTTCTGTTATAGATAATGGTCTGTCTATGCTTTTTTTTTTAAAGAAAAAAAAACTATGGTTCTAGTCAAGAGTTATTTTATAAATCACTAGAAAGAAGCCTTACCCTGGGTCCTTTTTTTTTTTTTTTGGTTAGGTTTTTGCAAGGCAAATGGGGTTAAGGGGCTTTTCCCAAGGCCACACAGCTAGGTAATTATTAAGTATCTGAGGCTGGATTTGAACCCAGGTACTCCTGACTCCAGGGCTGGTGCTTTATCCATCGGGCCACCTAGCCGCCCCTCCCTGGGTCCTTTTTACATTTTGTTTTCCATTGGAGCACTTTACCTGTCCTAATCTGTATGTTATCTTGCAACAAATTCAGTTTGGGTTATCCATCTTGCCACTTTTTGAACATCAATTACCACTGATAATGTATTGTAATCTATTCGTGTCATTCTATTGTCTTTCGAACCACCTGCAATAGATTAAATCTTAAAATCTTTATGAGAATATTTAATAATATATAATATTCAAAGTATTAACTTTAAATTTGTAATTTTAGCTTGCATTGATATACCTTATTTTATGTAATAGGTATATATACTGGTCAGGTGTATGCTAACTAGATTTTTGAAAATCCAATTATTTTAAGTACTCATAACATAGTTATTTCAAAGAGTCCTTTTTAAAGTGAAAATTGCCTCCCAATTGATTTTGTGGAAGTCAAGACTCTTTTTGAGTTGGATTTTCTTAAAAATGGAGCTGTTTGGAAAAGAGAATAATAAAGAAAAAATAATCATTTCATTTTCTATGTTTTGATAAAGAACTATTTTAGTAACATAAGTCGCAAGTCCAAATTTAAATAGAATTCATTTAATAAAGACCAGAAAGGACAGAAGACTTTCTCTAAGTCATAAGTAGCTGTAGCAGAACTAAGATTCAAACATGGTTCATATCCAGTCATAGTCATATACATTTTACTGAACCATATTTTTGAAGCTATATTTTTAAATTTTATTTTTTACTTTATTGGTTGCATGTCTTGAAAAAGTTGAATTATTTCACTGAGAACCAATGCCTTATAATCAGAAGCTAAAATAAAAGCAACCAGTGAACAAGACATTTCTGAGGGTTAATTAAATATTTCATTATAAACATTTCACAAAAGTCATGCCTTTCTATATTAGTTACAAAATGACAGCTACTGTTAAATTTATTATATTGAAGCAAGCAATAGATGTTTACAGGTATTTAATGCCACAAAGGACACCGTTAGAACTCAACAAGGGACAATCAGAACATTGTCTTCTTACCCTCTCTTGTGTGCACTTTCAAATAGTACTTGTTACAGTAATATTGACAGTTTTATTTAAAAAACATTAAAAGTGAAACTGTGAAATATATAAAATTGGGGAGCTAATCAGTTTTCTAAAATAACTATCCTTTATAACTTCTTTGAAAAATGTCAGGCATCACATAAGATGCCCAGGAACTATCCCAAGACTTTTATTATTAGGGAACTTAAGTTCATTCTGATGACAGATGCAAAATGAATGGTTAGATGCTTTTATTACAACCATTGATTATTGGTGGAAGTATTGAGGGATCCTAGTGATCTTTGCATTTCTATCGTGAAAGGGGGCAGCTAGGTGGTACAGTGGATAAAGCACAGGCCCTGGAGTCAGGAGTACCTGGGTTCAAATCCTGTCTCAGACACTTAACAATTACCTAGTTGTGTAGCCTTAGGCAAGCCACTTAACCCCATTTGCCTTACAAAAAAAAAAACCCCAACCTAAAAAAAAACCCCAAAAGTCAGTGAAAAAAGAAACTACCTTAATAAGGAATAAAGAAGCCAATTGTAACTTTACACTTTATCTAATAGAAATCAAATTTGCGTGCAAAGAGAACTTTAATGTGTTCATTTCACACCCTTTACTGTTCCCAAAACCCAAAATATCAGTTGCCCTAAGTGATATAAGTTGTAAATAGCAGAAACAGAATTTGCACTCAGGCCCTTCAGTGCCAAATCCACTGTATGCAAAGAGAACTTTAATATGTTCATTTCACCTAGTAATGCAATCTCTTTTCTTTTTATTTCATTTTCTTTTAGGCATGCAGTTTTCTTGAATTAGCTTTATTATTTAAATTATTTAAAAAATTTATTCCTCTTTTTGATACTCTATTACCTTTTTATTCTTTTTATGTAACAAAATACCTATTATACTAACTGTATGATCTCTATAATTTTGTGTATCTATTTGTTATATAAATCTGTTTTTGATATTTAAAGCCTTTAAATACCTTTCAAAGGCTATTCATTCGAATATTAGCAGTCAGACTCTGGATTTTGCTCTAAATATTTTTTGACTGCTGTCTTTTTAGGCATTATCTCTAATAGAGCATTCTGCTATGGTACCATTTTCAAATCAGTTTCCTTTTTAGGAAATTAAGAAGCCCAGTGGTCATAATTTAAATAATTTTTAATGACCATTCTAATATAAATTGAAAGAAGGGGAAAATATCCAAAAGAAACTGACATTAATCAAGGAACATATTGAGTCTGATGATTATTATCTCAAATGATTTTAATCCCATGACCACCTTTCACTCTGGTAAAAAAAATGTATTTTAGCCTCAGCTTAAAATTCTAATTTGCATCCTGATTTCTTGGGTATTTGTGTGGGGAAGGAAGTCTTCCTTTTGGGAATTGATGTTTGCCATCAAAAACCTAGTTGGTGTTTACTCTCTTTTGGGAAGACTGCTGATTTTTCTGATTTTTATTAAGAAGAACTTATGTCCCTTTTTTTATTTTTGAATACTAATTTTTTGACGAAACAAAATTGTCAGCTAATGAATGGAAAATCAGTTTCATGGTGCTGTGCCCATTCCTTTTTTCCACTGGGAATGCTTTCTAAGATGCCCCCCCTTTATCATCTGTCCTTCATCTGACTTCCTTTCAGAAGGATTAGTTACTTGGGGACATGTAGATTGGAAGGGTGAATCTATTCAGAATATAAGTTGGTCTGGTATATTAGTCAAATAACATACACATAAAAAACCCCACTAAAATCTGTAAAGGGTAAATTTTTCTTTTAAAAAAATACTGGGACATGTTTTGTATTCATTGAAATTATTGTTACTGTGCATACTTATTGTAAAATAAATACACACACACGAGATCAGAGCCATTCTAAGATTAAGAAGAAAAGTTTACTATTTTAATTGACACTGACAGAATAAATGGAGTAGAAGGAGATGAATAACAATTGACTTTGCCAGAAATGCAATTTTACCTTATAGGAAAATCTTTTTTAAAAATTGTTAATAAGCATGCCTAGAAGAAAATGAAATAAAAAGAAAAGAGGTTGCATTACTAGTCATTACCATGGTGGAGAACTACTTTCTTTTGTACTGCTGACTTTTGGAATCATGGAATTGGACATCTCTCTCTCTCTCTCTCTCTCTCTCTCTCTCTCTCTCTGTTCAATTAGAAGAATTTAAGAAATAAGACAGAAGTGAGGCCATTGCCCACCAGTACAATGGTCAAATATGTTCATTTCACTGTTTGCACCTTTGTAAAGATTCCTTCAAAACTTTCTATAACTTGGATGCTTAAAATTGATATATTTTATTTTGAAACAATAACTTTATAATACCATCAATCTCTCTTTTCTTAGATTTTTGCAAGGCATTGGGGTTAAGTGCCCTTCTACCATGTTTGCCTTTTGTTTTTTCTGACTAAAAGTCAAAAATTTTATCTTGTCTAATTTTATGAAATTGATATCTTCCAACAAAGTTATAATATGAAGGCTATAATATGAAGCTAAAGTAAAATGAATTTTTATTATTAAAGTTCTCATTTTTTTAAGCCTCAAAGAGCAAAGAGAACTAGAAGAACCATATATACAATAGTATAAATGAAGACAACATTGAAAGACAGCAAAAGTCAGGTCAAATATTATGACCAATGTTGGTTTCAGATTATTGTGTTTAAAATAGATTTTACTTTCTTTCTGTTAAGACCTAGTAAACTATTGATTTTTGAAAATTCATTTTATTGGAGTCTTTTCTCATTATATTAATCATTTTTGGGGAAATATCCTGCCTCTCCCTCATGCTTTTTCTCTTTTGAACCATCACTTGAAATAAAGAAAAATAATTAAGGAAAATCCTAATATATAGTAACTACATTTAAAGTGGCACACAGAATTTTGTCAGAATAGTCTCTAGATTCTTAAAATTAAATGACTTTCCTTCATTTTTTTTTTTAATAAGGATTGGTTAGAGACTGATGGTATTGGGGGGTGGCTAGGTGGTGCAGTGGATAGAGCACCAGTCCTGGAGTCAGGAATACCTGAGTTCAAATCTGGTCTCAGACGCTTAATAATTACCTAGTGTGTGGCCTTGGGCAAGCCATTTAACCCCATTGCCTTGCAAAAATCTAAAAAAAGAGAGATTGAAGGTATTATAAAATTATTGTTTCAAAACACAATATATCAATTTAAAAAAATAAACTCTAACAGATAAGAGTCCTTGATTGGAAAAGAACAATTAGATCATGACCTTGGGATGGAAAGTATTGTTATACTGAGTACTTTGTAATTTAAAAAAAACACTTTAGTGATTCTTTGAACTCTTCTTTGCTATTCTATTCTGCTTTGGACCTTAGATCTTTCTCAGATTATAGAAAATTTCTAGGTCTGGTTATACTCCTCACTTATTTCTGATTTGGAACCTTTCTTTAATTTATCTAAGAATTTGCGCTATTTATTAGGGCTGCATTGTAGCACAACATCACACTTTTCCTTAAAGATACTGCTAAAGAATAGAATCAAAATGTTAGCTCTAGAAGTATAGAGATCATCTATTCTGATCCCTTCATTTAACAGATAATCTCTTTGAGATTCTTTAAATGACTTGTCAGAGATCATTCAGCTAGTAAATTGGAATTCAAATCTTGGTCTTCTGACTTCATTTTTCATCCCATGATTCCGCATTGTCTCTCTCTACATAAATTATATAACACTTGCCTCTTAGAATTTTAAATTCTGCAGTTCTATAAAATGAATTTTAATATATGATATATTGAAAAAAGAAAAACAAGCATGCTTAAAGTGAGTGATATGATAAAAATCAATTCAAATATTGAACATTTCTTCAAATAAATATTTAGGTTTTGAAATATTTTATCTTGCAGAGCTCTCATGGGATTAGATTTAAAATGTAAAAAATATAAAAGGGAAGACTAGAGAGATTAGAAGTAGTTTTCTGTTGATTCCTCTGAGGTTAGTAGCTTGAACCCATGACCATGGAACAATGGTTATTAATATTTTTGAGATTTTAAGACAGTTTTGGTATGGTGATTTCTATGTGTGAACCATCTAGGGGGGGACATAGTGAAATAATGTCTCCCAATATAGTATTTTCATTCCTGTCTCTTTCTTTTTACGTATTGCTTCTTAGCCGTACTGTATTCTGTTCCACCTTACAATTTAGCTAAGGCCTACCTACCTGTCCTTCAGCATCTCACTCAAGTCCTCTCTTCTATGAAGGATTCTTCAGGTTGTTACAGGCCACAGTGTCCTTTACTCAAAATGCACAGACCATTTTTGTTATGTTTGTCTTGTTACATATTTTTTTTTAAATGGATTTGTTTTTCCTAATTGTGTAGAAACTCTTTGTAAGGAAACTGGGTTTATAATACAATGCTTAGCCTAGAGTTTTTCTGTAGGAGATGTTTAGTAAGTGTCTGCTAGTAGGATAGGATAATTGAAGCATAAGAAAAACTTACTGGCGTGGAGCTGCCATGTTTGATTTTTTTTGTTGCTCCATAAGAAGTCTCAAATAAAGTTTTTATATATTTTTGTTTTTAACATTTTTGTGCTGGATTTAATTCTGAATTGCTTAAAAATGAATCAGACAGGTCCTAGATTGTTCTAAATTACCTTGTCTATATTAGTGCTAGGACCATAGACTTAGAGCTAGAAGGAATCCCTGAGACCTAGGGAAGTTAAGTTACTAATCTAAGTTCACACATAGTAAATATCAGGGGTTGGATTTTATCCCAGTCTCCTATTCTTGAATCAGTGGTCTTTCCACTGTATCACACTGGCTCTCAAAGAAAAAAATTTTATTGCTATAACAAAAAAAGGCAGGTCTCTGAGATCACTTTGACCATGTCTGGTTGTTTCCAGTTTCCTCTCAATTGTACTGTCAAATATGGCAGCCAGTTGTTAGAGCACCCTCTATGATACCAATGGAGTAAGTAGTGCTAATTTATTTCTAAACATACAGAAATTAAACCAGAGGTCACAGTAGGACAAAATATGAATGACTCTGACTCTTGGCAAACTTCAAACTAGTAGAATCTCAGTTCTACAAGATGTCTTATCACAATGATACTTAAATGACCAAATAATTCCTTGAACCTATTAAAAAGGCTGAAAGCACATTTGACACATAAAGTTAAATCTGTAAATGTATAATTTCAAGAAGGTTTGAAATAGTAGACAGTGGTTTAGAAATTAATGACAACGTCAAACCTATTGTTTGATTTGCCCTGTTTTTGTATTGTGACAATGAGGACATCTGATGAAGACACGCTGCACAGTATTTTTAAACTAAAGATTAAATTTGAGATAATTGGTTTTTATTCACATCTGGATTCCAAATTACTTAGGAATTCAGTAACCTTTTACATTTGTTGGAGAAGAGTTTGTGTTCCTGAAACTTTTTTTCATATAGTAGGCAACATTGTTTGGAATTCAAGAACATGGAAGGCATTGAAGAATCGGGTTTGACAGATTATAGGAAACTAAGTAAAACCACTGTTTGTACATACCTTTAAAAAGTAAAACTTTCAACCAAATATCACTTCTTCAGAGAAATTTGTTGTTATTTATCAATTTCCTAAAAACTTGCCAAACCAAATTCTGTTCTTTAGTACTTTTTTGATATACTACTTTTAAGGCATATTTCAGCATAGCAGCATCAGAATATAGATAACTTAAATATATTATTGGCAATGCTTTAAGTTCTAAATTTGGAAGTTTCTGAAAAGACTTTTATGAAAGAGTCATTATGTTATATTTATTGCCCCAGAAGTTATTAAAATGCACTATTATGAATTGCACATTCTTTCCATAACCATTCTTATTTTATGGTAGAGTTGGAGACTTGGTTTTTACAGGGTGGGAACAGTTCTTAGGAATGCATTGTTACCCTTTAATACTCCAAATATAGTTTTCCCCAGTGAAGACAGAATCCTGTAATATTCTAGTAACTTAGCCACACTAGTGGTGATGGAAGAACAGAGACTTATAATCATAAAATGAAATATATAGCAAACTTTTTATTATTTCGTGTAGATTCATAGAATTTTGGAGTTGGAAGATACTGAGAACATATAGTCCAATTCCCTCATTTTATAAATGAGGAAATGGAGGTACAAAGAAGTTGCTCAAAAGACCCATAGGAAAACCAGTACTAGAGTTAGAGAGTTATTGCCAGTTCTTTTAGAAAAGTAATACTTTTTTCAGTTTTTTTTTCCCTTTTAGATTTAGAAGGATCCTTTAAGGCTCTCCAGTCAGTCAGTGTCATATGTGCTAGTCACTATTCTAGGTTGTAGGAACACAGACAAAAATGAAACTCCTTCTCTTAAGGAAGATTGCTCTCTCTCTGGTCTAACAACATGCACACAGATAAATCAATGCAAAATATGAAAAAGGTAAATATAAGAACATTATATGTTCTGTAGAGAATTGAGAAAAATGCTAGAAAGATGATATAGGAGATGGTACTTGAGCAGAGTGTTGAAGGAAACTAAGAATTCTAAGGAATAAAAGTAAAGAGGGACTCTTGTCTGCTAATCACAACTCTTTAGTGTGCCCGAAAGGCTCATGAGAAATGATGAGAAGAATCAAAATTCCCCAAGATGTCAGTATCTTGGTGCAAAGGCCCTCTTTACTTCACTTTTTGCTAGGTAAGGCTCTGCCTCTATACACATGTTTTCCACATATATATAAAAGGTCTCTCTCAAGAATCTTAATATTGTAATTCCAGAAGCCTTCTGGGTAACTCTATGTCAATATCCTACCAGTGTCCAAATTTAACAACTGAATTATTGTTCACACTCCTTCCCATTTCTTCCCTCCATTCCCCAACAAAATCTGACCCTCCCTCTTTTTTTTTTCCTGTTAGGTGCAACATCATTTTCTTAGTCTCCCATGTCCATGGTTTTGGAGTCATCCTTTTTTTTAACCTTTAGTTTTAAAGTTTTATTCTGAGATTAAACCAAGTAAAATTAGCATTTTCATATATGCTTTTATTACATGTACACATGTATATAAAAATCTGCTTATTATGTACCGGTTGCTTTTCTTTCAGAGTTTATAATAAATTTAACATTAACTTTTTTTAGTCTTTAAAAAGAAACTTTGTTTGTTGCATTTCAATTCATAGTTTTAAGTCCATGCAGTGGAGGTGATTATTAGCACAATTACTCATTCATTTCTTAAGGGGGGAGCTGTGGCAAGAGGGGAAAAGAGGAAGAAAAGTTTGTATCCCTGTGTCCTTGGTTCACAGAAGGTCCAAAGTGAGCTAACTTTCAAGAGAGAGTTAATATGCCTAAGAATCTATGAGATTAGATATCCTGGAGGGGACAAATAATAGTTAAAGCAATTGTTATTGTTGCCTGTAGGTAATTAACCTGCCCCTGAAGAACTGTCCCTTGGGAAGAAGGGTTGGAGAAGAGTTCAGAGATATTTCTGCAGACACATTCTTCAAGAAAATAAACATTTGGGGCAACTAGGTGGGCTTCCTCCCACCTATATTCCCCTCTTTGGATTCTCTCTTCTTCATTTCTGATGTGTATTCACATTAGGCCTAAGGATATATCTCATTCATTTTTCTCATATCCTTTCCTTGCTACTCAATCTGTTGCCCCACTACTTTTGACTTTTATCCCTCTCTCTCAGATATATTATTGTAGTAGCCATCTAGCTGGTCACATTGTGTCCAGTTTATCTTGCTGATCTATTCTTCAGAGTACTATCCAAGTAATCTTCCTAGTACTGTTCCGTTTATGTCACTCATACTCAGAAATCATCTGTGACTGTACCTACCTGACATGCTGAGCAAATATAAATTTATTGTTCAGGGTCCTTCATAATTTGTTGTCTATCTACTTTTCCAGCTTTATTTGATACTACTTTCCTTTGTGTGATCCATTTTTTATCCAAACTTGACTTTTCCCCATTCCCCATTTTCATTCTTCTTGTTTCATGTTTACTTCTGTCCCCCAGCACTAGAATTGGACTTGTTTTCTATATTCCCCCTACACAAATACATTTATCTGTTGCTCTTTCTACCAGGTCAAAATTCAGGTGGCACCTTCTCCAATTTCTCATTATACCTGAACCTCTCCTTTTCCACTTATCTCACTTGTAGTTTTATCATAGTGGGAAACACATATATACATATATATGTATATGTGCATATATTCATACACACTCACATTCTAGATTGTAAACTTCTTGAAAACAGAGCTTATATGATATTTTCTCTGTATTCCCAATACCTAGAATGCTGAGAAGAATTAAACTGAAAGGTGTCAATTGTATCTTTTAAGATGTAGTAGCAGTTTAATCTAGAGCTATTAGTAATTCCTTAGGGTCTGTTTGGTGGCTGCTGGTCAGATTACACATAAATTGCCTTATTTTTAAATCTCTTTTTTTTCCAGGTGCTGCCTCCCCCCCCATAAAAATTTTCTTTTTAAATATACATACATATATATATGTGTGTGTATATATATATATATATATATATATATATAAATACAACATTGTTTTTACTCAAAATTCTTGGGATTTAGCCAATGGTACACATAACAACTATACCATAGTTTAAATAGTCAATCTGTAGCAGAATAAGGAACATTAACATTTTCAAAAGTTTCAATAGCTTTAAAATGAATATTAGTCAATAAAAATTTATTCTTCTTCATAACATGACCTTTGGAGTACTCAAAACAGTCTCAATGAAATTAATATTGACCATGGAATCTTTTTTAAAAAACTATAAAATCATTGTTAAGAGTTTGAAGACAAATTTTCCTAGCAAATACTCAATTTGTCATGTTAATAAGCTTTAACTTTTAAAGGAAAACCATTAATAGAATAATATTCATTTCTATTATTTGAATTATTGCCTATCTTCTGTTTATACATTATTTATAGTCAAGCTGCAAATATATGTATATGTGTTTATATTAATTATCAAGAACCAGGAGGGGAAGAAATTGGCAGAAGTGCTTTATTACTGTAAACCTAATATACCTAGGTGAAATATAATTTAAGTTTCTTTATAATTTCAGAATACTTTCTAATAGAATGGACCAAGTGGGAGATATGATTATTCATGTGTAGGAAATGATTCTCCTGAATAAAATTATTAATACCATTCCTTCATATATCACTTTAGCATTTTTAAAGAAATGACTTCCAGAACCCTGAGCATTTAATTTAAGAATTTAGCCTTTATCTAATTACTATTCTCATTACCAGGTGAATTTTTTGTTTTGTTTTTGTTCCTTCCATTCCTTTGTTCTTCCCTCTCTCTTTCTCGCCTCCCTTCCTTCGAAAAGAAGGACAAAAGGACAAAAGAAAATTTTGTTCTTTCCTCCTTTCTTTTCTTTCCTTTCTCTTTTCTCAGCACAAAACAAACCACTCTTGAAATTGTCTTCTTAAATTTAAAATAGTTGTGATGTATATCAATGGAGGTAATGTAGCAAGAAAATCAGCTCTTCTTTTGAGTAATACTAGTAAACTCTTAAAAATTTACTTATAATTTTACTCTTTAAACTCTTATTATAAATTCCTCCTTTTAAACTGAATGTTACTTGTTTTAGATTGTTTTGGACACAACTTAGGAAGTTTATCTTTAAGCCAAAATTAAAATATAAGTGAACAGATAATCTGGGGAGTAACTTTTTTTAAAAAAAATGATTCTCCCCTAACACCACTTGCTCTTTTGCCTCTTCCCCCCCCCCTTTTGCTTCTTGGGTTATCAGGGCATTGGTGGTGCTGGTGGATACAGCGTGGGACTAGGGTTGAGGCTTGTACATACCCTATAATCAGTATAATATACTGAGTAAGGTCCAAAGCTAATCCTTTTTCCTACTTGGTATCTTGTTTTGAGTGTGCTAAAGATGAAAGTATTTTCATAATTTGTTATTCTGTTTAAGAAAGGACCTCAGTGTACCTCTTCATACTTCTCAGACTGGCCAGTATGACCAGAAAGGAAAGTGATCAGTGTTGGAACAGATGTGGGAAATCTGGGACACTAATGCATTGCTGGTGGAGCTGTAAAGTCATCCAACCTTTCTGGAGAGCAATTTGGAATTACCCCCCAAAGGCAACAAAAATGTGCATACCCTTTGATCCAGAAATACCACTACTTGGTCTATACCCTGAAGAGTTCATGTAAAAGGGTAAAAACATCACTTGTACAAAAAATATTCATAGTAGCCCTGTTATGGTGGCAAAGAATTGGAAATTGAGTGAATGTCCATCAATTAGGAAATGGTTTAATAAACTGTGGTATATGTATGTGATGGAACACTATTGTTGTATTAGAAATCAGGAGGGATGGGAATTCAGGGAAGCCTGGAGGATCTACATGAACTGATGCTGAGTGAGATGAGCACAACCAGAAAAACACTGTACACCCTTAACAGCAACATGGGGATGATGATCAACCTTAATGGACTTGCTTCATCAGTGCAACAGTCAGGCACAATTTTGGGGTATCTGTGATGGAGAATACCATCTGTATCCTGTAGAAAGAATTGTGGAGTTTAAACAAAGACCAAAGACTATTACCTTTAATTAAAAAAAAAACCTATTATCTTATGTCATTTTGCTGTCTCTTTATACTTTATTTTTCTTCTTTAAGGATATGATTTCTTTCTCATCACATTCAACTTAGATCAATGTATACTATGGAAACAATGTAAATACTAACAGACTGCTTCTGTAGGGGGTAGGGGTAGTAGGGAAGCAAGAATAGGGGAAAAATTGTAAAATTCAAAATAAATGAATTTTTAAAAATTAAAAAAAAAAAGGACCTCAGTATCTGGTATCTTCTCCTGCCAGGTGATCCTCAGAATCTTCCTAAGACACTTCAAATGGAAATGATTCCATTTCCTGGCCTGGTGTTGGTAGACTATCCAGGCATTTATAGGCATATAGGAGTGAGATCAGCCCAGCAGCTCTGTAGGCCTTCAGTTTGGTGGGCACCTGAATACAATTAGGTAGAGAACCTCCTCTCCCACATTTTTCTTTGGAGCCTCCCAAACTCTGAACTAGCAATGTGGTAGTATGAACTTAATAACAAGAAAACAGGAAGGGAAGAAGGGAGGTAGGGAAGGGAAGGGGAGGGATTTTTTAAGTGCTTACTATGAGCCAGGCTAGGCACTGTGCCAAGCATTTTACAAATAAATTAATATTATGTGAAACTTATCAATGGAGGTTTGGTAGGACTCCAAGGGAGTATTTTGTAATTGGAGTGAGTTTTTAGATATTTTCATATAATTACTTAATTTTTCAGTTGTTAAGTTTACCTAAAACTATTATTTCCACATTTAGCTCCTCTTTTTAAAATATATATCCAGATTGCTCTTGACCTCTGACTCACATAAAGATGTGACCCTTCTTCCAAAGCAAACTCCTGCATGCCCAGTGATCTCTTTATATCCCATCATCTTTAGTAGGATTGCTTTCTTTATCAGCCTCACTGTAACCTCAGTCCTTTTCTGTTACTATTTCCCTGCTGTTTAAAAGCAAGTTCAAATTTCTCTCATTCTCAAAAATTCCTCACTTGCAGAATGAAGAGAGTTTTGTACACAGTAACAACAACATTGTACTATGATCAACTATGATAGAACTAGTTCTTTTCAGCAACACAATGATCAAAGACAATTCTAAAAGACTCATGAGGGAAACTGTCTTCCAAAACTGGAGAAAGAACTATGGAGTCTGAATATATATTAGAGCAAATTATTTTCACTTTTTTTGGGGGGGGGGTTCTCATGGTGTTTTCCTTTTCTGATTCTTCTTCCACAAAAAGACTAATATAGAAATATGTTTAACTTGGCTGTACACATATAACCTGTATCAAATTGCTTGCTTTCTTGGGGGGGGGGGGAGAAAAAGTTGGAACTCAAAATCTTACTAAAAAATGAAGGTTGAAAACTACCTTTACATGTAATTGAAAAAATAAAATATTATAAGAGAGAGAGAGAAAACCTCCATTTGATTCTTCTATCCCTACCATCATCTTATATCTCTCCTGCTTTTTATGGATAAAATCCTTGAGAAGACTGTCAGCAATAGGTGCTTCTGTTTCCATTATTCTCATTTTAACTCCACAGTCAAACTTCATATTTCATCATTTGGTCAAAACTGCTATCCAGGGTGGCTAGGTGGAGCAGTGGATAGAGCACCAGCCCTGGAATCAGGAGTACCTGGGTTCAAATCTGGCCTCAGACACTTAATAATTACCTAGCTGTGTGACCTTGGGCAAGTCACTTAACCCAATTGCCTTGCAAAAACCTAAAAAACAAACAAAAAACCTCCTATCCAGAGTTACTATAAGATCTCATAATTGCCAAATCTAATGGTCTTTTCTCAGTTTTCATCACTCTTGACCTCTGGAGTCTTTGATGCTGTTGATCCTCCTCTCTTTGACACTTTATTCTCTCTAGATTTTCAGAACACTACTCTATTGGTTCTGATCCTATCTATCTATCTCACTCTTCTTTCTCATTCTTTTGTTAACTGCTCTGTCCTGGGCTGTCTTCTCTTCCTCTATACTATTTCACTTGATTCAATTATCATCTTAATGCTGGTGATTTTCAGATATATAACCCTAATTTTTCTTGCAGCTCCAACTGCTTTCTCTGTTTCCTTTCCAGTTATTTATTAGACAAACTGGAAGTCCTGTAGACATTAATATGTTCAAAACTCAACTTATCTTTCTCCTCCCAAAAAGAATCCTTCCCCTCTTCCTGATTTTCTTATTACTGTTGGAGACACACCCTTCTTCCAGTTGCCCAAGTCCACAACCTAGGTGTCATCCTCAACTCTTCTCTCTCTCTCACCCTCCACATGGACAATGTTGCCAAGGTCTATCAATTTTACCTTCACAACATCTAGTGTATACACTTTTCTGGAGTTGGAATGAGTTTTTAGATATTTTTATACAATTACTTAATTTTTTAGTTGTTAAATTTACCTAAAGCTATTATTTCCAAATTCAGCTCTTTTTAATGTGTGTGTGTGTGTGTGTGTATAAAATCACTGCAGACACTGCCATTACAACTGGGCTATTGCAAAAATTTATTAGTTGGTCGACCTGTCACTCAGTCTGTTCTCCAGTCATTTGTTAAAGTGAGCTTTCTAAAGCAAAAGTCTGACCATGTCATCTCTCTACTTAATAAAATTCCAATGGCTCCCTATTACATCCAGGACAATCAAATGTCCAAATCATCTGTTTGGTATCCAGAACTCTTAATAACCTTCCTGTCCTCCAGCCACCTACCTAATCTTTTTACACCTTCTTATACTTTCCACCCAGCTACAGATTCTAGTTTTCAGTGATTGACTTTCTTCCATTACTCAGGCAATACCCTTCATCTTTCAACTCTAGGCATTTTCACTGCCTAGTGACTTCTCTGACTTCTTCATGTCCCAATTAAAATTCTTCCTTACAGGGAGCCTTTCATGATCTCCATTACTTCTAGAGCCTTCCTTTTAGTGATCATTGCCAATTTATCCTGAATATAGTTTGTATAAAGTTGAGTTCGTGTCATCTCATTACACTCTGAGTTTCTTTAGAACAGAAATCATCTTTAATTTTCCTTTGTATTCCCAACACCTCACAGAACACCTGTCACAAAGTAAGGACTTAATAAATATTTATTGTCTGACTGTGCAAAAAAGTGAAAAATGTCTATAACCAAGAAATCTTACCTTGAGTATAGTGTATGCTTATTAATTATTGCAAAGTTATATCAAGTACAGAAGTTACATAATTCTAGTGATGGTACCCAGTAGCCTATAGGATATTTTCTTTTCACTCATAATTCTGTGGAAATTCTTTAGCAATGTATATTTTTATTGGTATGCATAGATGCAAATTGCAATACTCCCATGACTTAATAGGTTTGATATAACTATCTTGTTATACTGTTCTGTGTTCAAGTCAATCCAGTAAGCTTTATAACAACACCTATTATGTAACAAAATTAGACACTTTCTTTGAGGAGCTTATTTTCTACTGGTGAAATCTAAGCAATAAAGAGCTAAGTACATTCATGAAAATATAAAGAGGGAGTTGCAATACGGGCATACCTTGGAGAATTTTCAGGTTCAGTTCCAGATCTGCAATAAAGTGAGTATTGCAAGAAAGCAAGTCACATGAACTTTTTTGGTTTCTCAGAACATATAAAAGTTATATTTATGTCTAATACCTTATCTAAAATATACTTACGGCAAAAATTAAAATGCAGACTATTATATGAGCCTTTAGTAAGTCATAATCTTTTTTGCTGGTAGAGGGTCTTGTCACATAAATCTTGATGATCTTGATGATTGATCAAGATGGTGGTTGCTGAGGCAGTTTCTTAAAATAAGATGATGAAGTTTGCTACATTGATTCTTCCTTTCACTGGAACACTTAGAGACTATTTTAAAGGTATTAATTGACCTGTTTTCAATATTGCTGTGTCTCAGTGGTGGGAGTCTCAAGGAAAGGGAGAGAGATGGGGCCATGACTAGTCATTGATATTGATATTTGCTGTTCTATGTCAGTGCAAGTTGTGTTGCCCCAAAACAATTAAAATAGCAACACCAAAAATCACTAATTACAGATCACTATAACAGATATAATAACACTATAGCAGACATAAAAGTTTGGAATATTATGAGAATTACAAAAATGTGACACAGCATATACTGTTGAAAAATGGCACCAATAGATTTGCTTGATGGCACCAACCTTCAATTTGTTAAAAAAAAACACATTAACTGTGAAACTTAATAAAATGAGTTGTGTCTATACTGTTTAAGAAGATCAGGAAAGATTTCCTGTAGGAGAGTAGGATATAAGCTGAACCTTGAGGGAAGCTAGGGAGAGCCACAGGTCAAGACAGAATGCATTCTGGGTAATAGCAGGGCACCTCATGCAAAAACAAAAAGGAGGGAGATGTAATATAGAATTTAGATAACAGCACTTAGTTCAATTTGACTAGAATGTGCAATATTTAAAAGAAAGTGGTATGAAAATTAACCCCAAAACACAGGCTGGAGCTAGATTGTGAAGGATTTTAAATGTCCAATTATAATTCTGCTTTATCTTGGAGGCAAAATGAAATCTATAGATTTCTAAGCAGTTAGATGGTATGACCTGCATTTTAGAAATGTTATTAGTTTGGTGACTGTGTAGAAGATGGTTTGGAGAAGGGAGAGAGTGAAAGAAACAATTAGGAAACTATTACAATACAAGAGTCCAGGAGAGTGGTGATTTTGTATTGAAAGTCTGATTGTGGATTGCAGTTGTGTGAAAAGAGACAATATGATAGATGTGGGATTTATTACAAAAATATAATCAGTAAAACTTGGTATCTGATTACATAAGGGGGAAGGAGAATGATGTAGGAGAGGGATGAGTGGAAGATGATTCAGAGGTTGTGAACCTGGAAGGATGGGGTGCTCTCCAAGGCCCCTTCCTCCACAGCCTTCTCACTAAATGCTTCACCGATGAGCAAGTACCCTTCCCCAGCTCCCTACTTTTTCCCTTTCAAGTTCTGGGACTGTGAAGGGTGATTTTATCACCTCTGTCATTGCTCCTGCATAGTTATTCCCCTGCTCACCATCTCTGTGATTTTCTCTACTTCCCAACCTGTATGTGTTGTTTCTGACCATGAGCAGGGAAACTCTTTGATGGTAGGCACTGTCTTTGCATTTGGATTTTATTCCCTGGTGTTTAGCTCAGTGCTTGGCATAGTACTTAAGAAATTCTCTTTTCATTCAAGTTTGAGGGAATAGTAATTCTAAGAGATTAAGGTACAGTCTCTTGCATGAGATGCCTAGAGGACATTCTATGGAAGGATACCACACAGCAGTTGGTGAGTTAGGACTGGAGATGTCCTAGAAGTCAGAGCTAAAAGACAACCATAATAGGACAGAACATAGATGATGGTCCAGCAAGGAAAACTGAGGAGGAACAGTAAAACAAATAGAATAAGAAGCAGGAAAAAGCAGTGACATCCAGTAAAAAGCAAGGAGAAGACTGACCAAAAGTGTCCAGTGATAGAGAGGTCAAGAAGAATGAGAACCAAAAAGAGGCAGCCAGATTTAGTAGTTAAGAGATTATTGATAACCTTGGACAGAGCAGCTTCCAATGGTGGTATCGACTTTATGAACAAATGGTGGTTTTTCATTTTTTTTTTTTTGACATTTTAATGCCCCTTGAGAAGACATGAGTGAGGCTTAATTGTGAAATTCCTAGAGTACTAACCTATTTCTGATTTTTTGTGTTAAGGATGGTAATGACTGTACTGAAACTGTTCCCTTAAAACTACAATGTTTTCCTTCACAAGTAAGCATCTTTTAGATCTCTTGGTATTACACGTATAACCAGGCTAACAGTTGAATGCCTATTATTTGACTTTGGGACTCCGATGCTACTTATGGTAAGGAAAAAAACAAAACAAAAAAATCCTACAAATTTCTGATTCAAACTTGTTTTTGTGCTTTCTAGTACAATGGATAATTGAGAATTGCCCAGAGTAGTGTTTGATTAGGAGATAGTATTCTATACCTGATTGAAGACTGTATTTGTTAAGTTCTCATTATTGCATTAATCTGATTTTTGAGGTGCCAAATTATAGGTGTTTTATTTCTTTGCCTAATATAATTAACTTGAACTAAGTTTCATCTGGCTGCTATCCCATCAAGCTGCGAGAGTTCTAAAGAGTAGTTAAAATTGTAACTTTAAGAAACAGCAGCAATTGGAGCTAAAATGTTATCCTTGGTTTATTTTGAAATAATTCAGAAAAATTTTAACTATGATATAAACTGTATGAAAATGGAGACATTTTTTACCTCTTCAGTATACTAGTTTTCAGATACAGGCATTATTAGATAAATTTTTATCTGTATCACAGAAATACTGGTGAATGAATGGAATACAAAAATTATAATATTACAATAATACCTATAATCAGGTCTCCTTATTACTACTTTTGCTGTTTGCTTTTGTTATTGAACATCTATTTTAAATTTTCCCTATCAGTTATATTTACGTATATAAATTAGCAATTTAATTTGTGACAGTGCTCTTTATCTTTTTAAATGGTTTTTAGATGTTTTTTCTAAAGATGTAAAATTTTTTATTTACTTATTCATTTTTACTGAGGAATAAAGCATAATGATTTAGACTTTATTCTTTGAGGAGATGGACTCCAAGTTTGTTTTACTTAGAGTCTTGTTTCATAAGAAGGATTTGAAGATTGTGAACTCATTTTCTTTGTCCTTTAATATAACCCTTTTAAAGCATGAAAATCTAAAGGAGGTGAAAGTTGTTGCCTACTGCTTCAAAGCAGCTTCAATATGGGGAGTTTCTTTTTTGGGAGGGGGGTCAGTGATCTAAAAGACTGTAGCTGCAATATGTGAGATTCTTTGGAGGAAAGAACAAGGGTCTTTAAGATATTTCAAGGCATTACCATATGCTCTCTCATCCTAAAGATTTTGCCAGGGTTCCATGCTTATTATTATAAGAGGCATAGTGAGAGTTTCTGCTAACCCTGTAATTTTGAGGGACTAGGGAAAGAAAGAAGACTAATACTATCATGCTGTTTAACTTCCTCAGTTTGATAATTGTAGCCCTTGAGACTCTTTAGCTAATGGTGGACATTTGTCTCAAGAATGCTAACTTAAGGGTAATGTCTATGTGGTTATATCAGCAGGTACTTGATCATCTCCTTATGAAACATTCAAGAACAATTTTCTGGAGATTCCACTGTTGACTAAATATTATGTTAAGCTCAATCTTTGGATACTAAGTCTCCAGACTACTGTTAAAAATTATTATTTGTTGCTTTCTTCAATAGCTTTCTAGTCCTCTTACAAGTTATAACCAATGTCTTTCTTATGTTGTGATTTATTCAGAAAGACTCTTAAAGATCTTTAGAGTAGATTAACATAAAGATCAACAATTGCTTGACTTATTATATATTTAAATTTTTATATAATAGATATATTTAAATTATATGATACTAAAATAATAACTTTGTTTATCTTTTTTAAACTAGATGCAACAGCTGTTTTATGAAAATTATGAACAGAACAAAAAAGGTTACATCCGAGACCTGCACAACAGCAAAATCCACCGAGCTATAACTTTACATCCCAACAAAAACCCTCCTTACCAATATAGACTTCACAGCTACATGTTAAGTCGCAAAATAGCAGAACTGCGTCACCGAACCATACAGCTCCACAGAGAAATTGTTCTAATGAGCAAATACAGTAACACAGAGATTCACAAAGAAGATCTCCAGTTGGGAATTCCACCTTCTTTTATGAGGTTTCAGCCCCGACAGCGTGAAGAGATTTTAGAATGGGAGTTTCTTACTGGAAAATATTTGTATTCAGCTACTGATGGTCAGCCCCCCAGGAGAGGGATGGACTCTTCTCAGAGAGAAGCTTTGGAAGACATTGTTATGCAAGTCATGGAAATGATCAATGCAAATGCTAAAACTAGGGGACGAATTATCGATTTCAAGGAAATACAGTATGGTTATCGCAGAGTCAATCCTATGTATGGGGCTGAATACATTCTTGACCTTCTCCTCCTGTACAAAAAACATAAAGGAAAAAAAATGACTGTTCCTGTGAGAAGACATGCCTATTTGCAGCAGACCTTTAGCAAGATCCAGTTTATGGAGCATGAAGAAATGGATGCCAAAGAATTGGCCAACAAAATTAACCAGGAATCTGGATCCTTATCTTTTCTCTCAAATTCCCTGAAGATGTTTGTTCCTTTTCAGCTTCCTGGATCAAAAAATGAAAATAAAGAACCCAAAGATACAAAGATAAATATTTTGATTCCTTTGTCTGGACGATTTGATATGTTTGTGAGATTTATGGGGAATTTTGAAAAGACATGTCTCATTCCAAATCAAAGTGTCAAGCTTGTTGTCCTTCTTTTCAATTCTGACTCTAACCCTGACAAAGCAAAACAAATAGAATTGATGAGAGATTATCGAGTTAAATATCCTAAAGCTGATATGCAAATTTTGCCAGTTTCTGGAGAATTCTCAAGAGCCCTGGCTCTTGAAGTTGGATCTTCTCAGTTTAATAATGAATCTTTGCTGTTCTTCTGTGATGTTGACCTGGTGTTTACTACAGAATTCCTCCAACGATGTCGAGCAAATACAGTTTTGGGCCAACAAATATATTTTCCAATCATCTTCAGCCAGTATGATCCAAAGATTGTTTATAGTGGGACAGTTCCCAGTGACAACCATTTTGCCTTCACTCAAAAAACTGGCTTCTGGAGAAACTATGGGTTTGGCATTACTTGTATTTATAAGGGAGATCTTGTTAGAGTAGGTGGCTTTGATGTTTCTATTCAAGGTTGGGGACTTGAAGATGTGGACCTTTTCAACAAAGTGGTTCAAGCTGGTTTGAAGACTTTTAGAAGCCAAGAAGTTGGAGTAGTCCACGTTCACCATCCTGTCTTTTGTGATCCTAATCTTGATCCCAAACAGTACAAAATGTGCTTAGGGTCTAAAGCATCAACATATGGATCTACGCAACAACTGGCTGAATTATGGCTAGAAAAGAATGACCCAAGTTATGGGAAAAGCAGCAATAATAATGGCTCAGTGAGGACAGCCTGATGTCCAGCTCTGCTGGATAAGACTCTTTTTTTAATTATCTAATTTATTTTTAAAAATTTTAATATGATAGGTCATTTTTGAAGTCCACACAAGGATATATTTTAGAAGTGATTTTCTTACAAAGAACTCCTTAGAGACCGAGCTTTTTGAACAAAAATGTGATCAATATTTGCCTTTGAACACATCTTGTTGAACATTATGTAGCAATCCTGCATAATTGTGACTTGAAATAGAACAATGATGAACAAAAATCCCTTTTTTTTAACCTTTTCATTCCAGACTTCTTTGCTATGGTTCTATAGTAGAGAACATGAACATTAATGCAAAGTATTATTGTAACAAAACACTGTACCTTTGGCAAATGTTCTGTTGTGACTGTTAACATTGCACAGATTCTACCTTTTTTTTTCAAAAATTTTATTTTTTAAAAAACCCATTACATGTTCAAGTTTATAAAATAAGGAAGTATGATAGTTATGTCATTATCTTCAAAATTACTTTCAAAGATTATTTCACCCAAATTATAATTTTGTTGTGATCATGTAACTTTAGGGGAAGGGGAAGTGGGAAAAGCACAATATGTTATGTGGTTATTCATAGCAATTTGTTTGGCATTAAGTCCCTAATTGGATTTGAATCATATTCCAAGGGGAATTTAGTATTTCTCCTTCCCTGGTCCTTTACTTTAAAGCTAAAAGGCAATATGTTAATATTTAGTCTGGCAAAGCAGAATTATTATTGCAAATCTAAAGTATATAAGTAAACTTTAAAAAAATTCCCTCCCTAATGAGGATATTGGGGGAAAAATATACAGTGTTCTGTATTTCTAACTGCATTCACTTTATCCCATTTGTGTTATGTTGAAGATGATTATCTCATTCTTTGAAAACTGCTTTATTTTTCTGTATCTGTTATACTTTTTAATTTATTTAATAACCATGGCATAGATTCCTGTCCTATTTTTGAATGCCTGTTAGTCATTAATATTTGTGTGTATTAGGAGTTTAAAAAAAATCACTGTTAGTATATGTCTTCTTTGCAGTAAACTGATCTCCAAAGAGTTCTTTTTGAAAAGTTTTTTTTTCCTTTCTACCTATAATTTCTAGCCTTTCCATTTTACAAATTAAGTGATTTTGAACATTTTTGGTGCTCACACATTAAAGGAAAACAAGTCAAATGGATCTGTATAAGATTACATGAGAAAATTTCAATTTGTTTTAAAATTACAGGTTGAATGTGCCTTAATGAAAGGAAACCTTTTTTTCATTTAGAGTTCAGACATTGATAGAATTGCCATCTTAATACATTATTTGAAACCTACCTACCTATGTGTAAATAGTCGATTGCTCAGATGGAAAAATAAATTAGTGAATGATATTTTTTTTTTACTTTTTGGCACCATTTAGTCTCATTATTCCTCATTTAAATGAAGAATGCTATTAACATTTGGAGAGGAGGAGGAGGAGGAGGAGGAGGAAGAAGAGGAAGAGGGAATAGCATATTTATTTTAAAAGACTAACCAATAATAAAATGGTTCTTTGAGCTAAAGTTTTTGTGTTAAACTAACTTATAAGTACTTATCCATGCATTTATTCATTGCATGAACTCTCCCTTTGTCTCTTCCCCATACTATCTAGTTAACTCTGTGTTCTTGAGAGTTTTAGAATAGAGCTGTAGGAAAAATTACATATTGTTGGCATATATAATCCAATAATAAAATAACATACACAGTGAGACCTTTGGTGCCCAGGCTCAGTAAACTTTTGTCGTAGAGTATTAAACTCCAAGAATAGGTATTTATAGCATAATTACCATCAAGTCCCAAGATAATGATATTGTACTTTCAATAGGAATTGCTATAATTCAATATAATTGAGTTTTTTATGGCAAATTTTAGCCTTTCCAGGGGAAAGAATAGATTAAAAAAATCCCTTAACAAATAAAAGAACTACTTATTGTTATTCATTCTGACAAAGTAGTTTAATTCCTCTCTTCCCTTCCTCTTCATAATAAATTGTAGAACTTTGAGGAAATGAGATTTTTTTTGATAGTTATATTTTGTTCTTTTTAAAATTGATTTATAATTTGAGATGTTAAATTTTGCCAATCTAGGTAAGAATTAAATCACATTCACCTTGATAACTTGTGTTTGAAATTTCTAAAAATTTAGTCTTCCATAAGTGAAAGTTACAAGATAAACATTCTTATAAACTTAAGTTAATATGTACTTCTCTTGCACACACAATTCTAGGGGGGGGGAACTTTAACATCAGATGCAGATTCAGTTAATTTGGAGAAGATATAACTAAGTCTTGTTCCTTGTGACCTAGAAATTGTTTCCTCCCAAAGTGGCATCAAACTCAAATTGAAACAGGACTATTAACCTCTCTGTAGTCTATAGTTTGACTTAGAAAACCATATCATAACTATATTTTATTTTTATTTATTTTGTTAAATATTTTTCAATTGCATTTTAATCTGGTTTAGCAGCTGGGGGGGGCAGGGCATTAAGGTACTATTTAGGGAATTGCTATTATCATTATCAGATGTTATCCTCATCAAATACCAGAATTAGTGCTTTCTAATTTCACTGCCTCTCAAGATAGATTAGAATTCTTACAGAAACCCTCATCAGGACCTGAGGCTTTCTAAAATTCTATAACTAGTAAATCTCAGGCTTGGTTTTTCTTCTTTTACATCTGGACCACAGTTCACCAACATCTGTGCCACTGGTTAGCATAGGAGACACTTAAATAGCACATCAACCCTAAAACACTTCTCAGGTAGCTACTATAATGAACTCCTTGTCATCTTCAACTCTGCAAAACTCATTATAGAAGGGAGCTAGGAGGGCTTTTCTGAGCTTCAAGTCTCAAACTGTGCTCTGTCACTCTCCCTTGTAACCTGTCCAGCTCCTACTAAATAATGCTTTTAGAGAATGTTAAGCAATGATTTCTTTGAAGTGGTTTATGTGACATTCTGTCCAGAATTGAGCATGAATGAATTTTCCCTAGAGGCACAATGGCAATGTTCAATACTGCATTGGGAGTAAGGAGATTATGACCTTAAGCCAGTCCCTTCCCCTCTGTTCTTTTCAGTTTCTTCATCTGTTAAATGAGAGGATTATATTTGATAGCTAATCTTTTCAACTCTTAAGCTCCTGTTTCCTATGGACATGTGGTATGATGTGTAGTAGTGCCATTATTGCAAAATAGAAAATGGAATCATGAATTTTGTAGTAAGCAAATTCCAGACAGACATTAGTAATCTATTATTTCCTGTAGAAGTGACCCCTTTTCTCTTTTGCAGAGGGCCAAGATCAACACTTAAGCTCAGATCAAGACTTAGTCACCCTAAATCTTACATGTCTAAACATCATTGAAAATGTCTGGTCATCCTCCCATCTAACTATGAAAGCAGATGGTGGAACTGTGGAAAATATGTTCCTTTACCTTAATGTGTTAGAGAACAATAACTGAAAAAACAGTTCACGTCCAGGAGAAAAGATAATGAATTAAATATACCTCTCTCCAGACTTGTGCCTTAGGAAACAGCATTTTGAGTAACTTATAGGGTTTCAAGAGTGTTAGGAGGTTCAGAGATAGGAAAAGGAGAGAAGAAGAAAATTACTTTATGTGCCTTGTGGCAGTATAAATTTTGAAACTAAGGAAAAATTGTAGATTGAAATAATACAAATATTTTCTTTCTCTGGACTAATCAACCATCTTATTTATCAGTCAAACTGACAAATTTTTTTTTCTAACATCTAAACAAAATATCCTTACTGCCCAACCTTCTTACCCCATCTCAACCAAACTTTCCAATCCACATGGCTGAGACAGGGCAATAATGTACAGTGAGGCTATTTCTCTCTTTCTGAATAGCAGATAAGGAAGTAGGGATATTTCTAATAAAGGATTTTTTTGTCATAAATAGAATGTTGAGTTCTATGTCCCTAATTTTATTGTGGTATTTATCTGATCTCACTTTCCTTGTTTTTCCCCTTAATCTTGCATTCTTGATGAGATTATACAGATGTTGGTCTTTTTCCTCTATGCAACCAATTCTTTTGCATTCCCTTGAATAAGATGTGCATTTCAGTAAAAAAAGGGGGGGGGGGGTTAAGAGTCTTTCCCCTTTCCATCAAAAAACAACATTTCTCTTAAGGATATTTTTGAGGACTGAACAGATGTTTCCAAACTTATCCCTGAAGTTTGGATTTGTTAACTTATGAAACAAGAATTCCATCCACAATGGAAATTGGAGAACCAAAACTCTGAATCTTACTAGACCTGCCTTTTCACAGGACTGATCACTGGTGGCTAGATGTCACGATGTTGAGAGTTGATGTGGATTCAGAACTATGAATAAGATTCCCCTTTATACTTTTTTTTTTTTGGCTAACTGGAATTGTAATACCTCCTCTTAACTTCATTAAATATTGTCCTGAGGAATTAAACTATATTAATGTTATAAATTGATAACTGACATCATAGATTGGTAAAGTAGGTTATGTGCTAAAATTCTTGAAGTCACATTACAATGTCGCTTTATGTGATGACACAAAGTGAATTGTATTTTCTTTATTTCAAGAAATGACCTACTTGGGTTCCCTCAGTTTTTTAGTACCCACAGAAAAGAAAATTCCTTTCTACTGGAGTTAAATATGTTGCTTAAACAAAATCTACTTAGTCTGAGATATTTTTTTATCAACGTAACCTCACATTGCTATGTAGTAAATTAGATTAAATCAAATCATTTTGCATGACTAGCAGTAGAAAAGTGCTTCACTGTGTGGCCACTCTGTTAATGGCTTAACAATTTTTTGAAAGACTTGTTTAATATTTGTTGGGGATAAGGGTGGGTGGGATTTTTTTCATTATCTGTATGAGAAATGAAAATACACATTCAAAGCAAATTAGGGGTTTGCATGTAATTAATGCAATAAAACAATATAAACATCTGTTATTTGGTATTAAAAGTATTACATTAAATTGAAAGTTAATTATTGCAATTGTCAGGTTCATCATTTCCTAATTTAATCCCCATAATTTTTTGTTTTTAATATTTTAGTATTACTTCCTTAAAATGATGTGTTAATATTGACCCTTTTCCCCCCAAAACCACGATTTTATTTGTGTAGAAACTTCCTACACCAATACAGATGGCCAGCTCTATGTAACTTAATCTTAAGAGAGTTGCTTGGGAGAACTAAGAGATTGTCTCAAAGACAGTACCTAGATCTTACACTGTTCCATTCTGCATCTCACATACTATTTGTTATTCCTAACTAATTTTTAAATTAATAAATGTGAGAGAAAGTTGAACATACTACTCTGTACTAAAAATTTGTCAAACCCTGGAATCTGTTTACTATGGAATTAATTTTTTATCTTGAATTAATTTATCTGGTAAGTAGTTCATCATCAAAAAATTTAAATTTGGTGCATTGTGGATGATTCATAGTTAATCTTGGGTACCAAAACTGGTTGTATATTGTAAACTGAAGTTTATTTTTAGAAAAAATAAATTTAGTTAAATCTAGAGTGATTCCACAATTCATGCACTCTGAACCATGGATGCTTCTTTCTTGGTTGATATTTATTTCTTGGTGATGAGAGTTCACTTCTTAAGGCAAACCCAAAAAGCTCATTAAAAAAATTTCAGTGATGCCCTGTGGAATGTCTATAACATATCATTCTAGAACTAGGAATTAACCACTTTTGTCAGTTCACATAAGAGTAAGCACATTACTGTTTTGAGGGCAACACAGACCTTTTATCCTAAATCCCAAAATTAGTGGTAGGATGGAGAGAATTTGACATGTGGTAATTCTTGTCAAGTTGAATCCTCTGATATTTAACTTGATTGCACATGACAATATATATTTGTTCCAGAATATTTTAGTGATACATTTTTTTGTTCCATAGACAACTTAGGTAAATGCCTTCAAGTGAAATCATGAGAATCCATGCAGAGAATTTCAGTTAATTACATCAGATCTTTAAAGAGAAGACTCTGCAAATTGATTAACTTATCACATTTCCATCAGTATAAAGCAAGAGAAAAGCAAATGAATACATTGATAACCCAATGAATGAAAAGAAGCAACTTCTAGTTAGATGGGACTATATAAGAATGAGATGCATATACATCTTTCTCTCCATGCCAGAAGCACTTAATCATGGAGAACTGCAGAGAAAGAATTGGAGGAGAGACTTTGAAGCCAAGCTGAATTCCAAATCATGAAATTACAGAAATGTTAAATCAACATGAAAGGATTGCCATTCTGGAGTTGAGAAAATGATAATAAGGAAGTAGATATATTATAATGGAAGGACTAAATTACAAAAAGAATTCCTTCAATAATGTTGGAAGTAATTCTGATTCCTAATGTGTGTATGTATGAAAATACATATAGACTTTCCTGTAGGTATATGTGTTGTCATTTTCAGAGGTGAAGGCATTAAAGTTATATTTATCTTTTGTTGTTGAAAGTCATTTTTCAATTATATCTTACTCTTCATGACTTCATTTAGGATTGGCAAAAAACATTAAAATGGTTTGCCATCTTCTCCATCTCATTTTACAGATGATGAAAGTGAGACAAGCAGGATTAAAAGACTTGCCCAGGGTCACACAACTTGTAAGAATCTGAGGCCAAATTTGAATTTAGGAAGATGAGTTTTCACTCGCCCAGCTCTATCCATCTACATGTGTCTTAAGGTTGATTTGCATTTTCTAAACAGGTTGTGTGGATCTTATTGAATTTTAAAATAATGATATTTGCCTGTCACTGTTTGTTTAAAACCTTGGCATTAGAACATCTGTAAATAATTATCAGCAACGGAAAATTTGAATGCCCTCCTACAATAATCTTATGTTATCCCACTGAGTATTCTAATTAGAGACATAACTAAGCGCCCACCAGTTTGCCAAGTATTAGTAATCTATTAATGTTGATCCACTCACTATTCTCATTTGATCATTATTTTTCATGACAAGCTAACACTGTTCTACCATAGGGATGGAAAATATAGTCACCTGATTGGTGTACTTGCTAACTATTGGAATATATATTTCTTCAGAGAGAGAACTTATGGCTAGCCAATAAGGTATTATCTGGATATTTATTAGGTACTTTATTCTCTATCACACTCTTGCCTCTCCCTCAAGGATTCAAAAACAACCCTTTAGGTTTATGTATGCTATCATAAATGATAATGGCAAAGAGGATGAGGATGCAGAAGGAGATATTGAATGTGATTTTTGTTCCCATTAGGATCTCTTTATGCAGTTGATTTGATAAGAAATCAGATTATCTCCAAATCAGTCATATTTTCTTAATAGTTAAGAAATCCAAACTTGGGCACTTCTCATTAGAAGTAGGTCTTAATCTTTTCCCCTCTTCCATTCTGAAAGGAGAAATCAGTTCAAACAATTTCATAGTTTAATGGGTATTGACATGACCTGTTTTGTAAGTGATAATAAAAATATATGTATAATGAAATATATATATGTGTACATAAGATATACATTTAGAATGAAAAATTAATCTTATGACTTGAAAACAAAGTGTGTTGCTATATATAAAAGCAATTCTACAGAGGGGAGAAATAAAGGAAAATATAATTGATGCTATAGAAAATGACTAATTAATTTTGATGGTGGTAGATAATTGCATAGATACATAGGAGTTAACCAGCAAGAATTCAACAAACTTTAACATTAAAAAATTAATATAGATAAATATTTGAGGCAAGAAAATATCACTTTGTTAAGTGGTAGTTGTTTTCTCTCATGAGTCACTGGCCCTTCTATTTAAAAAATAGCTTAGGAGAGGAGAGTCTTTTGCTATTTGGGTAAAAATCATGGGAAGAAAGGATGCTTTCTTTAGTGTAAAAGCTGTTCTTTGAAATGCAACATACTCAGAACCATATTAAATTTACATTTAGTTAGCTCTATTTTGCAGACAAAGCTTTTTAAAATGTTTTTAATAATGAAAAATAACATTCTGTGGTACTGCCTCTGCAGAGAAGCAATAGTAACTTTTGCTGAGCACAAAATGATAGTTGCACTACACATTCTGACTCTCACAGATTTTCAGTTGGAACAATTCTACAAGCATGGATCTTCAGAAATATTAACTTCATTAAGCAGGTTAATGTTTCTGTGTCATCAAATTCTAATTTTTAAGAGGAAAAACTGATTTGCAATACATACTATATTAAGATCATTTCTTTAAGAAATGGTTATGCATGGAGAATACCATCTGTATCCAGATAAAGAACCGTGGAGTTTGAACAAAGTCCAAGGACTATTTCCTTTAATTTAGAAAAAAAAAACTGATATCTTATTGTCTGATCTTGTTATCTCTTATACCTTATGTTTCTTCCTGAAGGATAAAATTTCTCTCTCATCACACTCAATTTGGATCATTGTACAACATGGAAACAATATAAAGACTGACAAATTGCTTTCTGTGGAGGGTGGGGGAGGGAAGTAAGATTAGGGGAAAAATTGTAAAACAAAATAAATAAAATCTTTAATAAAAAAAAAGAAATGGTTATGCAGGACATAACCAATGCAGCTTACTTATCCATCCTCATCAACCTTAAAAATCTTACTCACTCTTTAAAACCCAGTCCAAAAGGTACTTTCTCTATTAAACCTCCTCTGATCTCTTCAATTTTCTCTGATTCTTTCTGATCCTTTTTTGCATTTTTCTTACATAATATATAAATATTTGTGCTTTATATATATCATCAAATTCTTGAATATTTGAGTATGTTAACACATTATCCACCTACTAGATTGCAAATCCCTGAGGGCAGTCACTGTTTTTATTAAAGTTTTGCTTTCTCAAAATATCTAGCATAATATTTTGCAATTATACTCCAATATTTTAGTGGATTTGTGATCTCATCAGTGAGGACATTCACGATAGTGATCCCAACTTTTCCATGTGTTTTTTCCTTCCATATGATTCTTTATTTCCTCCCATAAATACTCCCCAGAGAAGAAGTTGCTCAGTGAACTGGAAGGTTTTCTCTAGGTCTTTTTACAAGATGGATTCCAATGCAATATCCAAACTTTTAACCTATTAATCTTTCAGTTTCATTCTAAATGGTCTCTCTCCTTTCCTAATTAAATATATCCTCCATAATAACTTATGCTACTTATGGCATGTAAGTCATCATTGTAAATATTTTCTATCATGCATCTATCTCCATTGTCCTTGGAGACACCTTAATTTTGGTGTTTTTGAGATTGTGGTGTTTATAATTCACTGCCATATGGCATCACCAGAAAAATAATGCTGCTAAAAAGATAGGATTTTTTTCTCATAAGTAGACAATTTTCTGAACAAGCTACCCCACTCTTTCCCTCCTGCTTAATTCTGTGACCTAGTTCATTTATTCTCCTAGTGACTACCCAAGATAAATTTACTGACTTAACTGAATGGATTTACTATGCAGCCATGTAATGTTGTCTGGGTTTTCTTGATATATTTATTACTTTTCCCCTACATGAATTGTTTTACTCTTTTGAGCAGTCAGAAATTTGATTGAAAAGGTCCTATAGTACTCTAGGGCCTGATGAAGTCAGGCCAATATTATTAGCAAACAAATATCTGGAAGATATCTGTAGGCAATACACTTCCTTTGACTCCATGAAACAATTTCCATCACAGGGGAAAAGCACCTTTAGACCACTAACATATGTTGCCTTGTTTTGTTTTGTTTTTTTGGTTTCATAATATTGTTAGAGGGTGAATAAAACAAAGTCATCTTGGTAATTTAATTAATGAATGTTGTGTGGTCCTGCCCTAAAATGTAAACTCTTTATAGTAAGAATCTTTTAGACTATATTTTGCTCTACTTAATCAAGTAAAATGCCCTTTAACCATCAAGAATCAATAGATCTTTTTTCACTTTTGGGTCAGTTGTTTTAGTGTAAACATAGGGTGGTATAAAAATATCATTTTACGAAAGTTTGCCTCTTTCCTCATTTTCTTCAGTAAAAGTGTCTAATGCTTTTGAGATTCTTCTAATAAATATTTCGTAGAGATAAACAAATTTGCCATGTGAATTGGTAGTTAATGCCATCTTTTTTATTCACTCATTTGCATGTTCATATCATCTGTGGCTTTTTCTAATTGCTAAGTATCAGTCCTTCTTTCAAATATCTTGAAAATCTATACTTCAGTGCTTTTTAAATTGTTGCCTCCTGTTTATTAGTTTTAAGTTGCCCTGCTTATCGGTGTCTCCTGAACTTTTCTCATGTTTTTTTTAATTTTTCTATTTTTTAAAAAAAATTATTTCTCTAAGGCAATGGAGTTATTTATTTTAAGGCAATGACTTGCCCAAGGTCAAACAGCTAGGTTATTATTAAGTGTCTGAGGTTGGATTTGAACTCAGGTCCTGACTCTAGGGCTAGTGCTCTATCCACTGCATCACCTAGCTGCCCCCTTTCCTTCCTTCCCTCCTTTCTTCCTTTTTTCCCTTTATTTATTCCTTCTTTCCTTCCTCCCTTCCTATTTTTCTTTCTCCTTTTCCCTTTTGCTAGTCCCAACTTCCTTCCCAATCTCAAGCTCCCAATTAAAAAATAAAACCTCCTTTGTAACAAATAAGCATAGTCAAGCAAAACAAAACTACTTCACACATTGTACATTTAAATCAATGTCACACTTTTCCGAAAAATGGTTGGCAACATGCTTCCTCAATAGTTCTCTGAAATAGTGAAAACCTCATCTTTCAGATGATGAAAACTGGGAAGCAGAATGACTAAGGAATCTGTAGCAAGTAGCATAACCAGGATCTGAAACCAGGGCCTATGGCTTTAACTCTATTCCTCTTTAAGATACAATTCTTGGATTATTGATATAGAGCTGAGAGGGACATAATAAAGAAATGGAAGCTCAAGGAGGCTGTGATATGCTCAAGGTCACATAGGATGTAAGTGATGAAGTTAGGACTGAGACTGATTTCTTCATCTTTAAAATGAAAGGATTTGGACTCAAGGGTCTCTGAAATCTCTAGTTATGTGAGCCTGTGATTGTATATGGTTTGTGATTTTTCCTGAGGTTGGCTCTGTTACAAATGGAAAGTATCTGGAATTCTATATATTTCTAGATGACTAATGCAGAATATTATTTACTTGTTCATATAGTGAATCCAAGAAGCAGGGTCTTGTCTCATATAATAATAATAGTGAATATTTATACAGGATTTTAAGGTGTTCAAAGCAGTTTACAAATACTTGGTTTGATCCTTATCCCCAACAACTCTTTGAGACATTATTATTTTACATATAAATAAATTGAGACCAGTAGAGGTTAAATTACTTGTTCATATATCAGGATTTGAGTTCTTCCACCTTCTTTGATTGTATTGTACATTATAAATAAATATGTATTTTATATTTCAAGATCATCAACCCTCTCATTTTTTCAGATGAAACTGAAGCTCAGCTAAAGAGATGAGTTGTCCAAGTGAACGTAATTAGTATTTGATGGAGTTAGGAACTAGAACTCATATCTTCTGACTTAAAATGTTTTTGGAACCACAGTAGGGGAAAGAAAGGAGATAAAAATAATCATTAAGAATGTAGTTAGGCAGCTAGGTGGCACAGTGGATAGAGCGCTGGCCCTGGAGTCAGGAGTACCTGAGTTCAAATCCAGCCTGACACTTAATAATTACCTAGCTGTGTAGCCTTGGGCAAGCCACTTAACCCCATGGCCTTGCCAAAAACAAAACAAAAAAACCAATTTAGCTGATTGCAAGATGTTTATACTGGTGGGTCTCAAGATAAGTATAACTTTACTTTTCACCCTCTTCCTATCCTTTCTATCATTGGTGGACTCTGTTAATGTATGTTGCCAGTGAACTTGTTACTAATAATTGGATAGGGGGACAATTGGGTTAAATGTTGCCATTGAGAGCCCAGTTTTTTCCATAAATACACAGATGCAATGTTCAAACATTTGTAGAATAAGATTATATTAATCTCCTTTATCCACATATTCTTTCTCTACTCTGCCATCCTTCACCACAGTTGTCTACTTGAGTATAACTTTGGATTGCAGATAAGAAAATAAACTTTAAAATAATGAACATTTCAATATTTGTCATTCAGGAATGTGGTCAATATATTCTCTAATGTAAATCTCAAACCAAAAAGAAATCATTCAAAACATAACTACACTTGAACAGTGTGTCTTCTGTTTTACTTGGCTCTGATTTTTTGTCATGTTCTGTATCTGATTGTATAGTAAAGTTGGAAGCTGTTAGAAAATTTTAAAAGCTTTTAGCCTTTTGCTAGTAAAATCCAGAGAAACAGTCCAGTGGATAAATTGAACATAAGTTGTGTGGATTTTCTTATGCAACTCAAAAAGCATCCATCCAATATACAGAAATTTCCTATTATTCATCAAGCTCTGTAATTCAAGAATATTAAATATATAGGACAAGTAGGGGACTATTATTCATTAGGAGCTCAGCACAGTGAAATCCTATTCAGAGTAGTAAGAAATTATTCAATAAGGGTTATAGAGTTATAATGTGCCTGCATGGCAGAATATGAATATGGAGTCACATTCCATAAGAATATGCTCATAAATTATACTGCCATATGAACACACAAAGGGCATATACATTGTGTAAGTGTCCCTGATACCATTCAACTAGCTGGGAAGATTTCTCAGAAAGATTATTTTTAATATCAAATAATGATTATCATTTTAATGTATTGTTTAAATTTATTTTTCCTAATTATATGTTATGAAAGTTTTTCGACATTCATCCACTTACATTTTTATGTTACACATTTTCTACCCTCTTCCCTTGCCACCTCCCTCCCCTCGGGGCACCCAATCTCATAAAAGTTGTACATAGACATTTGTGTTTAACATGTTTACATATTAGTCATTTTGTGTATCAGGAATTAGGACTAAGGGAAAAGAAAGAAAGCCATGAGGTAGGAAGAAAAAATATAAGAGCAGTTTTTAAAAAGAACATACCATTCATTCAGATTCTGTGTTGTTTTTTTTTTTTTTTTTGACAGATGGGGGGCAGTTACCCTCTAGATGTGGCTGGTGTTTTCCATACAAAGTCTCCTATGGTTGACCTAGCTAGCTCTCTGAACTACTGGGAGAAGCATCCATCATAGTTGAGTAATTCACAGTGTTGCTATTAATCTGTACAATGATTTCTTGGTTCTATGCCCTTTGCTGAGCATCATTTCATGACATTCTTAACAATTCTTCTCTAAAGTTAGACCACTCATTGTTTCTTATAGAACAATAGTACTCTATTATATTCATCTACTATAACTTGGTCAACCATTCCCCAATTGATTGGCATCCCTTACACTTCCAATTCTTTACCACTACAAAAATAGCTACCATAAATATTTTTGAACATGTGGGACTTTTCCCATTTTTTAATGGTTTCTTTTGGACAAAGACCTAGTCTTGGTATTGCTGGGTCAAAAGGTCTAATCAGTTTTATTGCTAGTTCCGTTTTATTCTCTAGAGTAGTTGGATCAGTTCACAATTTCACCAGTAGTGCATCAATGTCACAATCTTTCCACAACCTCTCCAACATTGATCATTTTCCCTTTTAGTCATCTTAACCTAGGTGTGAGGTGGTCCCTCATAGTTGTTTTAATTTGCATTTCTTTAATCAATAATGATTTGGAGAATTTTTTCATATGTTTATATATAACTTTAATTTCTTCATTTGAAAATTGCCTGTTTATATTCTTAGGCCATTTTTTCAAGTGGGGAACGACTTTCAATCTTATACATTTGATTCAATTCTCTATATATTTTAGAAATGAGACCTTTATCAGAACCCCTAGCTGTGAAAATTTGTTTCTCAACTTTCTATTTTCCTTTTCCTTTGTTTTAAAATTTTATTTAAGGCAATGGGATCAAGTGACTTACCCAAGGTCACACAGCTAGATAATTAATTATTAAGTGACTGATATTGGATTGGAACAAAGGTCCTTCCCGATTCTAGGGCTGGTTATCCACTGCACCACCTATCTTCTCCTTTGTTTTCCTTCTAATCTTGGCAGCATTGGTTTCATTAACGCAAAATCTTTTAAACTTAATATAGTCAAAATCATCCATTTTGCAATTTATGATGTACTCTATTTCTTGTTTGGTCATAAATTTCTCCACTTTCCATAGATCCAACATATAGATTATTTCTTGATCTATTAATTTGATTATGGAATCACCTTTTATATCTAAATCTTGTATTCATTTTGGCCTTATTTTGATTTAGGGTATGAGATATGGGCCAATGCCTAGTTTTTCTATATTAATTTCCAGTTTCCCAACAATTTCCCTAGGTCCAACAGATAGAATATTTCTTGATCTGTTAATTATCTATGGGCTATTTAGGGTAATTAGGCTATTTTGCCTTTTATATCTAAATCCTGTACCCATTTTTGACCTTTTTTTTTGTCAGATGTGGGTCTATGCTTAGTTTTTGCCATACTATTTTCAAGTTTTCCCAGCAGTTTTTCTCAAATAATGAATTCTTATCCCAGAAGCTAATACCATTTGGTTTGTCAAATAATAAATCAATATAGTCACTTATTCCTGTTTCTTTTGTACCTATCCTAATCCACTGGTCTATAACTTTTTTCTTAACCAATACCAGGCAGTTTTGATGACAGCAACTTTATACTATAGGTTTAGATCTGGTTCAGCTAGACCATCTTCTTTTACATTTTTTTATCAGTTCCCACCATGATATTCTTGATCTTTTGCTGCTCCAGATGAATTTTACTGCTATTTTTCCTAGCTATGTGAAGTAGTTATTTGGTAGTTTGATTGGTATGGCACTGAATAAGTAGTTTAATTTGGGTAGAATTGACATTTTTATCATATTGGCTTGGCCTAACCATGACCAATTGATTATTTTTCCAGTTATTTAGATCTGACTTTATTTGTGTGAAAAGTGTTTTTTAATTGTGTTCATACAGTTTCTGAGTTTGTCTTGGGACAGATTTCCAAGTATTTCATGTTGTCTACAGCTACTTTAAATGGAATTTCTCTTTCTATCTCTTGCCCTGGGTTTTGTTGTTCATATATAAAAATGTTGATGTCTTACGTGTTTATTTTATATCCTGATACTTTGCTGAAGTTGTTAATTGTTTCAAGTAGTTTTTTAGTTGCTTTTCTAGGGTTCTCTAAGTATGCTATCAAATCATCTGCAAAGAGTGAGAGCTTAACTTCACTGCCAATTCCAATGCCTTCAATTTCTTTTTCTTCTCTTATTGCTAAAACTAACATTTCCAATACTACATTGAATAGTAATGATAATAATGGGAGTTCTTGTTTTACCCCTGATCTTACTGGAAATGATCCTAGTTTATCCCCATTACATATAATGTTTATTTATGGTTTTAGATAGATACTGCTATTATTTTAAGGAAAACTCCCATTTGTTCATATACTCTCTAGTGTTTTTAATAGGAATGCATGTAATTTGTCAAAGATTTTGAGTGGATATATTTTGTCAAAAATGTTTTCAGCATCTATTGGGATAATCATAAAATTTCTGTTATATTTGTTATTGATATGTTTAATCATGTTGAATGTTTTCCTAATATTGAATTATCCCTGCCTACCTGGTATAAATCCTACCCAATCATTGTGTATTATCCTAGTAATAACTTCTTGCGATTATATTTAAATTTTATTTTAAGATTTTGACTTCAATGAGCATCAGGGAGATTGGTCTATAATTTTCTTTGTCTTGTTTTGACTCTTCCTGGTTTAGGTATTGGTACTACATTGGTGTCATAAAAGGAATTTGGCAGAACTCCTCCTATTTTTAAAATAAAATTTTTGTGCCCATGAGTTCTGGCAGGAAAAGTTTCTTGTAATCCTACTGATTGTTGGCAATTTAAGATCTTTGAGAACAGAGATTATGTTTGGGTTTTTTGTCTTCACATCCCAAGCACCCTAGTTTTTACTACATAGGGGCTAAATTTTTGTGGAACTAATGCACATTTATGTCGAATTGGAATTCCTTAGATGTTTGGTAGAATTCACTTGTAAATACTGCTGGACCTGGAGACTTCTTCTTAGGGAACTTATTGATGGTTTCTTCAATTTCTTTTTTCTGAAATGTGGCTATATATTTTTATTTCCTTATTAATCTGGGTAGTTTTATCATTTTACTCTTAGATAAATTTTAATATCAAACTGTTCATTTCATTTCATTGATGACTGGACTTGATTGCTCTACTTCTTTTCCTTAAAATATCTGAGTACTCCCAGAAGGTCCTTGAATCACCCACCCACATACGTCAGCAGAAGCATTTCTCCCTGCTCTTATCTCTCAATGTAGTTATCTTTGGAGTATGAGCTGGCATAGCTGTAATTCAGCAGGGTTTATAAATCCAAGGCCTTCCATCAGATGATGGCCAAGAAACTTGAAGGAAATGTGGGTGGGCAGAAGAAGAATTGGACAAATATTTTTTAAATGATTTGTAATCATATTGATGTCAAGACATCTCAAGTAAGCAACTTCCTCTTTGGGCAACTTTTTGACAAATTATGTTTTTGAGTATTGAATGGGGTAGTGAGAGTTTACACAATGTATGTCAAAGGCAGAATTTGAACCCCTTTCTCCAACCACCTCCTCCACAACTTCCCTACCAACAGCCTAACATTCCCCATACTCCTACTTCTGGAACCAGGAACCTTGAACAACTTCACCATATCATTATTCCTGAATAGGGACGTCCCTAACCAACACTTCTATTTGTTTCCCTCATTAGATGAGAATTCCCTGAAGGTAGGGACTCTCTACTTTTGTATTTGTATTCCAGTCCTCAGGACAAAGCTTTTCTTTTTTTTTTATTTTCATTTATGTATTCAATTCTCTGGACCAACTTAAAAAATACAGAAAGTGAAGGAAAGGGGTTATACTGGCAAGTGAGAGAAAAAGTGGCTTTCCTGCTTCCAGAGTTTAAATATGGAAATTATCGATGACAATCACCACACTGGTTTAATAAACACTTCAGGTGAAATGAATCTACAACTTTCTCCCCAAGTGGTATGGTTATGACTGGCAATATCGTGTATGAATCTGAAGCCAGGAAGAGAATTTCTCCTTTCTTTTCTTTCTTCCATCCTTCTCTGATCAACATTAGCGCGCACACACACACACACACACACACACACACACACACAACACACATACACAGAACATGCTAGAATGCATTACAGTAGTCCACTCCTTTGCCAAAGTGGGAAAAGGCAAATTGATTCATTTACACGCTGATGCAGACTCATATTTGCTCAGCTGTCCATGTAATTGATTCTGTTAGGATTCTTGTTCTTCCAGCTGTGATTTGGTGTGACATATGGCCAATTTATCTGAAATTAAATCTGTATTAATGGTTATTTGTACCCATGAGTTCTGGCTGGAAAAATTTCTTGTAATCCTACTGATTGTTAGCAATTTAAACTCTCTGAGACCAGGGATTATGTTTTTTGTCTTCACATCCCAAGCACCCTAGTTTTTGCTACATAGGGTTTGCTACAGAGTGGCAAAATTTTGTTGAACTGATGCACATTTAGGGACTACTGTGGGAATTTTCCAATCTGGGTCCCATGAGAACCCAGCAATTTTCTTGCTCATGATAAGGTTTTTAAAACCAGGGTTCAAAAGATGAGTAGCCAGATTGAAAAGCAATTTATTTGTTCTTTAAAGAAGACCATTTGGGGGTGGCTAGGTGGCATAGTGGATAAAGCACCGGCCTTGGAGTCAGGAGTACCTGGGTTCAAATCTGGTCTCAGACACTTAATAATTACCTAGCTGTGTGGCCTTGGGCAAGCCACTTAACCCCATTTGCCTTGCAAAAACCTAAAAAAAATTAAAAAATAAAGAAGACCATTTGGATTAGTTGAAGCTTTAGTTTCTTAGGGTACCCATTCAGTTTATATATTTTGGGGTTCATCTAGAGTACACAACCAGTCAGCATCATTCCCCACCAAAAAAAAGGAAATTCTGAAGTATTGAAATATCATGGGAGTTGTTAAAGCCTGGGTTTAGCTGTTCCTGTGACAAGTACATTTTTTTTAGAAAGGTTTTATTTATTTTGAGTTTTATGATTTATTCACCAATCTTGCTTCCCTCTCTCCACCTCCCACAGAAGGCAGTTTGCTAGTCTTTATGTCATTCCCATAGCATTGAGCTAAGCTGAATGTGATGATGACAAAAACATTTTTCTGAAATTAATCATATCAGAATTCCCTGGAAAGTTCTAAAATGATATAGATCCCCTTTTTTCTTTTCTTAAATATTATTTTTATTTATTTTGATAAATACTTCCAGATTGCGTGTAAAAAAATTTTAACTTTTGAGTTCCAAGTTCTCTTCCTTTCTTCCTCGCCTTCCCTCCTTGAGAAGATAAGCAATTTGATATCAATTCTACATGTGAGGTTACACAAAACATACATATTTCCATGTTAGCCATATTGCAAAAGAAAACACAAAATAAAACAATAAAAATAGAATTTTAAAAATGTATGCTCCAATCTGCACCCAGAGTTTATTAGTTTTCTCTCTCTAGAGGTGGATAGATTTTTTCTCTGTTAAGTCTTTTTAGAATTGTCTTGTGTCACTGTCTTGATCAGAATAACTAAATTGTTCACAGTTGGATTTTTCTGTAACCATGTATAATGCTCTCCTGGATCTGCTTATTTTATGTTGCATCAGTTAATATCAGTCTTTCAGATTTTTCTGAAACCATCTTGCTTGTCATTTCTTAAAGTACAATAGTATTTCATCACAATCAAATAACACAAATTATTCAGTCATTCCCTAATTGAATAGCATCCTCTTGATTTCCAATTCTTTGTCACCATTAAAAGGGCTGCTATAAATATTTTTGTATCCAGAAATTTCCAATCCCCCCTTTTTTTTGAACTCTTTGGGATCCAGACCTACTAGTGGTATTGTTGGGTTCAAGGGTATGAACAGTTTTTTATAGCCCTCTGAGTGTAATTCCACATTGTTCTCCAGAATAGTTAAGACTAGTTCACGACTCTATCAGTAGTACATTACTGTTTCAATTTTTCCACATCCCCTTCAATATTTGTTATTTTCTGATATATCAACCAATCTGATAGGTGTGAATTGATATCTCAGAGTTGTTTTAATGTTCATTTCACTAATCAGAAGAGATTTAGAGCATTTTTATGTGACTTTTATTGATAGCTTTGATTTCTTCTGAAAAACTACCTATTCGTATCCTTAAATAATTTCTCAACTGGGAAAGCTTTCTTATTTTTTAAAATTTGACTTAGTGCCATATATTTAAGAAATATACATGTGCTATATATAAATTATAATTTTTCCCTCTATTTTCTGTCTTATTTTGGCAACATCAGTTTTGTTTGTGCAAAACTTTTTAATTCCATGTAATCAAAATTATCCATTTTATATATTATAATGTTCTCTAACTTTTGTTTGGTCATAAACTCTTCTCTTATCCATTGATCTGGCAATGCTTTTTTTCCATGTTCCCTAATTTACTTATGATATCATCTTTCATATCAAAATCATTTCTCTATTTTGAATTTATCTTGGTATGTAGTGTGAATTGTCAGTCTATATCTGGTTTCTGTCAAATTGCTTCCAGCTTTCCCCACAATGTTTTTCAAATATTCAGTTCTGATTCCAAAAGTTTGCATTTTGGGTTTATCAAACATTGGATTACTAAGGTCATTTGTAACTGTGTATTGTTTGTATAATCTATTCCACTGATCTACCACTCTATCTATTTCTTAATCAGTACCAGATTGTTTTGATGATTACAGCTTTGTAATATAGATTGAAATCTGGAATTGCTATGCCACCTTTCTTCACAATTTTTTATTGATTCCCTTGATATTCTTTTATTCTTCCAGATGAATTTAGTTTTATAAAATAATCCTTTGGTTATTTGATTGATATGGCAAAGGCCCCTTTAAAAATAGAATCATTCTTATTTATCTTATTGTCACCAGTAGGAAGGGAATTAAAGTATAAACTCTAAAAACTGCTTACTAGCTTTCAGATATTTCTTTATCTGGGGAGAACTTATTTTCCCCAGACTCACAATAGTCAAATTCATCCACTTCCTCCACAGCACCTAAAATGATTTCAACCAAAATATTTTCTAAACAAGGATAAATTAATATAGAAATGTCTAAAATCAGTTTAATGACATCAAAGAGCAGCTAAGTGGCACAGTCAGAGAGCCTGGGACCTATGTTCAGGAAAACCTGAACTCATATCCAGTCTCAGACATTTACTAGCTATGTAATCTTGGGCAAGTCATTAAAACCTACTGGTCTCTGTAAAACAAGCTAGGGAAGGAAATGGCAAATCATTTCAATATTTTTCCCCCAAAAACCCCAAATGTTACAAATGAAAAAAAATGACAGAAAGTGACATCAAACTACAACAAGGAAATTTACCTTTATAAAATTCCCCTTTTGCCCTGATTTATAGTCAAAAATAGTCAAGATGAGGAGGGAAGAAGAAATTGAGTGAACATCTATCTAGTATTCAGTGTTCTTCAGTTTAAAGAGAAAAATGCTTTCAAATGAGAAACAATGGATATTTGGTGTGTGACAGAACTCCAATGTATGTTTGCCAGCATGTTTGAGAAAGAGAAAGAGGGGGACTGAAAAAGTGATTGAAAGATGATGTTTACATTTTAGGATTTCCTTTGCTCTCAAACACTTTTTTTCAACTTGCAGAAAAAGGACCCTAAGATTGCCTCCCCAGCTCATTATTCCAGTGTTTCTCTGCAGGGGGTGGAAGTATGTTGGAACATAAAGCCCAAAGCAGCCCCCAACTTCCCTTGTCCTCTGGCCAAGTTGGCTGAGAGGCAGTTATTGCAATTCTGTGCTGGTCAAATTCAGCTCTCAGGCCCAGAGAATGGAGACCAAGATAAGAACAGAGGGGGGGAAAGAGAGGCAATTTTGCAACAACGGACAGAGAGGTCTGAGTGCAGACTTGCTCCCTCTTCTCTAAACCCTAGCCAGCTACAATGAAATGTTGTACCAGAAACAAATTGCCAAATGACACCTGTGGTTCCTTTCATTTAACTCCTTGCCTTGGCATGGATAAACCACAGTCCACTTGTAGTGAAGTGAGGGAATGCTCTCCAATGGAAGAACTAGTTGACAAGATGTTAGCAAAATGGGGATTTCGGTGTTCTTATCTCTGTTACCAGTTGTAAAACTGACAGGTGTTCTGAAAGTTTAAAGGAGGGGGGTCCTTCTGCAAATTGTATGAGGGAAAAATTCATTCTTTTTCCCTCGGCAGTGGCAGCAGCAGCAGGGAAAAGTTTAGGAGACAGAAGCAAGAAACGAGTGTAGAAAGTACTGTGGGGAGTAAATGGAAGAGAACAGACAGGTGAATCAGTGAGACAGGGAGGCTTGCCCAGAGTGACTTGTAAATTGGTATAGTAGACATACCAGGGTCTAGAACTAAGTCTCGCCCATGCCCTCAGCTCTTGATTCCTTTTCAGTGTCTTCTCTGTTCATGGTAGAGATTTCATAGAATCCTAGAGGGACTTTAGAGGCCAGCTATTTCAACCACCTCATTTTACAGATAGGAAACAAACTCAGAGGTAAGAGGCAACAAGCATTTATTAAGGGCTTACTGTTAGATACTGTAATTTCTACTTAGCTATCTATCAGTATTCTGTAAGCCTAGGTCTGGTCATGATGCTGCCCTGCTGAAAAGACTTCTGTGTTTCCCTATTGACTCCAAGATAACATTTTAAAAAAATGTTTGATAAAAATTTAAGTCTTCAAGATGACTTCCGTTATCTTTTCAGGCTGATTAGATTTACTTTCCCTCAAAAGTACTTTGCAACCAAACAAGCCTAATTTGTTTTTCCTTGTACATAGCAACGTGCTGGTAAATGTTTAACAATGAGGTTTCTGGTGGGAGATTTATGAACCTCAACAGTAAAAATAACACTAATAATAAATAGACAGCTAGAGGACTAGGACTAGAATTAGGAAAAATCCAAGCTGAAATCTCACCTCAGACACTTAATAACTGTGTAACCTTGGGTAAGTCACTTAATCCATGCCTCAGTTTTCTTAATTATAAAATGAGGATAATAACAGCACCTGCATCACAGGTTTGTTATGAGAATCAAATGAGATAATGTTTGTAAGACATTTAGCACAGTGTCTGGCAATAGTCAGCACTATATAAATGCCAGCATTATTATTATTATTATTGTTATTGTTATTGTTATTATTATGTTCTTTGAACCTCACAACAACCCTCCAATTTTACAATTGAAAAAAACGAAGGCAAATGGGATAAGTGACTTGCTATTAATGGTCTGGGGACAGTTGCTAGTTGCTCCAATCAATGTGCCAGCTGCCTAAGGTTAAATGACTTGCCTGAGGTCACAAAGGTAATTAGTAGCAGAGGTAGGATTTGAATTCAGATTCTTTGATACAAAGTCAATGATCTTTGCACTTCTCTGGTAAAATTCTGGGAAATTTTCTCTGGGAAAAATTCAAGGAGGTATTATCAGAGGACCATTACTTCAAGATCATTTTCATTAGAAATTCATTACTATAAAATGATATCAACTCAATAATTTACCCTCATTAAAGCAGTGACATGGGTGACCTAAAACAATGGATAATTCAAAATGTATTATTTCACATAATTTCCCTCCCAGTTACATATATATGTATTATATATAAATATATGTAGGAGATTAAGCAAATTATATTTTTCATGGCTAGATGTTTAAATTTTATGTTGTACAAACCATCAAAGCAAATATGACTGGGGGACTTGTGACAGTAAAAAGAAAAGAATTGAGATTAAAGGTTCACTATAGGCAAACTGTTGATGTTCAGTCATTTCAGGTGTATCTGATGGTTCGAGCACCCTTTGGGGGTTTTTCCTTGGCAAAAATACTGGATTGGTTTGCCATTTCCTTCTCCAGAGCATATTCCAGATGAGAGAACTAAAGCAAATAGGGTTAAGTGACTTGTCCAGGATCACACAACTAGAATGTAACTGAGGATAGACTTGAACTCAAGTCTTTCTTACTCTAGACTCTCTCCAGTTGCCCATAGACAACCCACCAAATTAATAATCTGAGAAAGGACTGGATGTGGAGGGGCATTAGAGTTTGAGGTATCCTTTAGGGAGTAAACATGAGGTCATAGTTCAGTGTTTGGCACTCAGATGTCAACATTTTGAAATTATTATTACCAGTGGTTGTTCTGTTGGCAACAAGACCCAAGAACTAACCAATAAAAGCACAACTGCTCCTCTTAAGGGCAGAGACTATTGTTTTTCTTCTTCACATCAAACACAAACTCATGGGGAGCTCTCAGGGACACTTTCCCTCTTCCTTTTTGTGCTTTGCATGCTTCATAGTTAAATAAAACAGTTCAGTTCTCAGCCCTGCCAGGCTTCAAAGCAGGAGGGAGCTGGCACTTAGGTCATGATTGTTCCAACACCTATTTATTATTCTGTATAGACCTTGTTCTTTGATGCTGGAATGTGTTCAGAGAAGGAAAAGAGACTGCCTTGAGAAATGCAATGCTTTATCTTGCCTGGCAAAAAGTTTGCCTTGGAGGCCAAACACATGTCTCTCTTTCTCCTACAGATGCTACAGTGTTTTTGGATGAGAAAGAGGAGTTCCCACTCCCGATTGCACAGGAAATGGCTTCTGAGGATGCGGGGAGCTTTCTGGAGGTCAGTGGCTCCCTGTTCACTAAAGGATCTGTTCTTTCAGAATGATAAGTGATCATCTGCTCTCTGGGAGACTTTGGCAGACGGGAAAGGTCAGGGAGGTTTGTGCTTTGTCGGTTCCCAAGGAGAGTTTCACGTTTCCCTCTTAGGAATTGTTTGGCCGCAGAGAGCCACTGGAGATTTAAGTCAGAGGCCCTGTGTAAACGTCTCTGTCCTCAGAGTCGACCTCCCTTCCCTTCAGCTCTGTCCATAGTGAGGAGACTGTTATTCAAACTTGAAAGTCGGTCCATTCTAAAGCTTGGATTCAAACCTGGCCAGTAGCCAGAGACCAGTCACTCATTTCTTCTGTTGGAAGAAAATGTTGCTTTTGTGTTTACATGTGTTCCACAAAACACCTAAGTCAATTGATCAAAGAAGAAATAAAGAACATGCCATGAGTAAACTGGAAAGGAGGGAAAATTTCCCTGATGAGGAAGTTGAAGGTTCTTTTTTTGGAGGGGTACTTGCCTGTTTGGGAATAGGAATGGGCTTGAGATCCAATTTTTTAAACATTCACGTTTCTGTGAATTTTCCTCCCACTTCTAGCCTCCTGGTCATATCCAAGAGTCTACTTTGTATAGCACATTATTCCCACTTGAATCAGGAAAGTTCAAAATCCATCCTTGCACCCATGTGATGAATCTTCATAAAATATTATCTTCACAGTGGTTGTGCTTTTTCCTCTTTGTCTAAATTATCTTGGATTAAGTTTGTGGTTTTTGTGAACCTAAATATACATATATATATATGTGTATATATATATATACACATATATATATATATATATGCATGACTTCTTTCCAGTTCGATTGTAAGCTTCTTGAGTAAGCTTCTTTGTTTTTATCTTTGTATCCTCAGGACTTAATGAAGTGTCTGGCACATCATAGGCACACTTGATAAATGCTTTTTGATTGACTGATAAACCATCATCCAGTTCCAAAATGTTCATTGTTTCCCTATTGTTCACAGTATATAGTTCAAAATTCCTTAAAATATTATTCACTATTTTCCATAAACTGCACATAATCTACCTTTTCAGGCTTACCTTCCATTACTCCCCATCATGAACTCTCTGTCCTATCCAAAGTGATCTCCTAACTTCCCAATAACAATTATAGCTCACATTTACAAAGCATTGTAAAGTTTGCAAAGCACCTTACAGCCACCATCTCACTGATGTTTACAATAGCCCTAGGAAGTAAGTACGATTAACTCAGTCACATAGCATGTAAGTGGCAAAGTCATGGTTTTGGATTCCCAGTTCATTGCTCTTTCCACTGTGTTGGACCTTTTCCAGATCATGCTCTCTAATTGTAGATGTCCCTAAAGGGTAGTTAGATGGTACAGTGGGTGGAGCACTGGCCTTGGAGTTAAGAGAATGGGGAGTTCGTCAGACATTTAACTCTTCCTAGCTATGTGATCTTGGCCAAGTCATTTAACCCTGATTGCTTTACATCCAGGGTCATCTTCAGTCATCCTGATTCATATCTGACCACAGGACCCAGATAGCTCTGGAAGAGAAAGTGAGGCTGGTGACTTAGCACAGCACCCCCTCACTCAAATCCAATTCATGTGTTTGTCATGGTATCACCTCCCTAGGACAAACATTATTATTAGATGTCCCTCGGGATTCTATTCTGGGGCTTTTTCTCTTCTCCCTCTATGCTACTTTACTTGATGATCTCATTTAATTACCATCTCCCTGCTTATGATTTCCAGAGCCACCTCTCTTGCCTTAGCCGCTCTGCTGATCTTCAAACTTGGATCACCAAGTGCCTTTCAGACATCTCCCACTGGATGTCCAGTACACATCTTAAACTCATTATATACAAAAATGGAACTAATTATCTTTTCCCCTAAACCCTTCACCTCCTCCCTTCCCTTTTACTGTTGCAGGCAACACCATCCTCTCAGTTCCTCAGGCTCGCAACCCAGGAGTCATCCTGGATTCGTTACTCTCTCTCATATCCATATTCCTCAAACCCCATATCTAAGGCCTGCTAATTCTACTTTTGTACCATCTCACAAATATGCCCCCTTCTCTCCTCTGATACTAGTGCCAGCTCTCATCACCTCATTCCTGGATTACTGCAATGGCCTGCTGATAAGTCTGCCTGCCATAAGTCTCTTCCCCACTCCAGTCTGTTCTCAATTCAGCCATTAAAATGATTTTCCTAAAAGGCAGGTCTGGCCATGTCTCTCCCCTATTCAATAAACTCCAGTGACTTCCTATTGCCTCCAGGAAGAAATGCAAAATTAATGCTTTGGTAGTCAAAACTGGCCCCTTCCTACCTTTACAAATTTCAAATACCCCTTATTCCCTCTGTACATACTCTTTGATCCAATGATACCAGATTCCTGGCTGTTCCACAAACAATACTCTCCATCTCTCAGCTCTAGGCAATATCTTTGTCTATCTCTCATGCCTGGGTGTTCTCCCTTTTCAACTCTACTGGCTTTCCTGGCTTCCTTTAATTCCCAATTAAAACTCCTCCTTTTACAGGAAAGCCTTCCTTAGTTCCTCTTAATTCTCCCTCTCTCAATTACTAACTCTTTTTCCCTATATTTGTCTGCATGTTGTCTCCTCTTTTAAATTGTAAGCTCTTTGAGGGAAGGGGCCTCCTTTTGCCTTTTTGTTTTGTATCCCTCAGTGCTTGGCACAGTGCCCAGCCCAGAGTGGGTGCTTAATATATATTGATTGAGTGATTGCTAATCTCCTGTTCTGAGCTCTTTCCAATCTGGACCTGAGCAACATAACTATGGTTTTGTTCATGTTTGGAACTCTAGGAGACTGCTTGCTACTGTTCTCAGTCACTGTCAGCCAGGATTAAGGTTCAAAGCTACAGAACTACAGGTTCTCCTTTGGTCTGTACTTTCCTCCCTGGTTATTACATTGCAGGCATCAGACTGGGCTAAGGGCAGGATCTGAGACCCTACTCCACATGCAGCATCAGAGGCACACACCTTTAGGTGGCTTCTGAAATTGTTCCTCACTCAGCAAATATCCTAAAGCCCTTGATACTCCTTGACCTGGATCATAACTCCTAAGGAACTTCTCAATCCCTGTTTTCTCTGTGTCCAAGCTATGGGATAGTGAATAACAGAGCTGCCACACCTCAAGTTTTCTAATGAAAATATTGCTTTTGTTGTCAGAATACTATTTATTGACCCCCATACCTGGAATGTTCTCTGCCTCAACTTCACTTCTTAGTTCAATGGCTTTGTCCAAGACTCATCTGCAAGAGGTCTTAAATCCCATCATCTGTAAGAGGTCATTCCTATTCTCATCCCATCTTTCCACTATCCCATGCTAGAGTCCTCCCTCTGAGATGACTTCCCAAGTATTTTGTAGGTATTTTGTCTTCACGTGGTTGTTTGTATTCTGTTTCCCCCAGTAGAATATGAGCTTATTGAGGTCAGGGACTGTGTGTTCTCATTTCTTTGTATTCCCAGAACTTAGCATGGTCTAGGACACAATAAATTTAATAAATGCTTGTTGACTGACATTGCTAGTGATGTTGTTAGCAGATGACTAATGACCTTGTGACAGTGGGAGGGAATTTAACCATTTTGGATCACAGTTTCCAAATCTGTGATATTAAGGAACTCTAAGGGCCCTATTAGTTCCAACATTCTCTGATCCTATAACTCAGAAAACATTCACCATGTCAATCAATGCAAATCATGGAATACCCCAAGGGGCTTGTAACTGAGGACTCTGAATGACAACACGCCATAATTGATAGCTGGAAATAGGATCAGTAGTTAATTGGAGACAGAATAGCCAAGTAACTGAGGAAAAATGTTGAGATCCTAAGACCCTAAACCCAACTCTTGGACATTACATTTCCTTCTCTTTTTCTATGCTATTTTGCTTGACAATCACAATATCTTCCATGGATTCAGTTATCATCTCTGCCCTAACAATTCTCTAATATATTTAATCAGCTCTAACCTCTCTCCTGACTTTTAATTTCTAACTGCCAATTCAGTATCTCCAACTGACTGTCCTGGAGGCACCTAAACTCTACATGTTCAAAACTGAACTCATTATCTTCTCAAAACCTTCTCCTCTTTATTATATCCCTGTTACCTTTAAACATTCTCCCAGGCTTTCAATGCACTATGTCCTAGGAGAGATACAAAGAAAATTTAAAGAAATCTAAAAACAGCCCTTCCCTCTCAGACTAACAGGGGATACAACATGAAAATAACTAATAAAATACAAGATACCAACGGTATAAAAAGGAAGATAGACTCAGAGAGGTGGGGCACTAGAGAAGGCAGAATTTGGTGGTGTCTTGAAAAAAGCCAGGGAAGCAAGGAAACAGAAGTGAGGAGGGAAAGCATACCAAACCTGGGGCACAACTAATGGAAAGGCAAGATAAATGCCATTATTATCATCTTTGGAAACTGAAGCTGACAAAGCTTTAAGTGGTTCACCCAGGGTCTCACAGCTAGTGTCTGCATCAGTATTTGAATTCAGATCCTTCTTCCCAAAGCCTTCCTTGATAGAGAGTTCAGAACCCTGCAGATAACTCTCCATTTTCCAAGAACAACTTGCTTGATTTTGATTCTACAGGACATTATAACCCCCCCCCCCTTCAGGGTTGGGTACTGCTCATTAACTTCTTTTTGTGTGTTGTCTTCTTCCATTAGACTGTAAACTCCTTGAGGACAGGGACTGTTTTTTACCTCTTTTTTGAATGCCTTGTAACCTAGCTTTAGCACAGTGACCAGCTCATTGTGAGCACTGAGTAAAAGATTACTTAATTGAATTTAATTGACTTTAAGACCAGTGCCTCTGTCCACTAGATCCACTAAGCTACCAAGATGCCTCTTATCTTTCCAAAGCACCACATATTTATATGAATTAAAATGATTTACCATATCATGTGAGATGTAGCTGAGTTTATCTAGTACTTAACCTGTCCAAATTTCAATTTGCTGTATTACTATATTAAAATTGTATCCCTGTCTGAGAATACAATTGTTTGGTTTCTCATCAGTACCTCTACTCTGCATTCTTGTGTTGTCTCTTTGCTAAAGAATGAGGACCATGTGACATGTTTTCTACTGTCCTGCCTCACGGGAAGAATCCTGAGACCATTGTCTGGATTTTTGTACCTTTGGATCATGCCTGGTCTTGATCTGCTTGGATATCTGGGGCTGTGCTGATTTTGCATTTGAATAAAGGGTAGAAATGCAGTTCCTGAGTGATAGGTGCCTGACAGGTCTTGATGATGTTATCATCTCTGCCTAAAGTGACTCAAGTTAGTCTCTTCATTTGAAAGGGCTAAATGATAGAAGAAAGATTCCCATCTCCCCCCTTTCCTCCTCCATTGTTGACAGTGTTCTCCTTCATTTCTGAAAACACACATCTTTTATTCCACTCCATGTCTGGCATCTAAAATAACTAATTAGTTCCTCTCTTCTAAGTAATTGTGAAATGTAGTGGGAGCAATCCGTAATTCTGGACATGTTGGAGCTGATCTAATTAGCCCCTCCAACTTCTGTGTAAAGAATTGAGTGGAATCAGTAGACTCCTTCCCTTGGAGAAAGCCCAAATAACCTTTATAGCAATAAATCAGGGGTGTGTGTATGCATATGCATTTAAAAGGAAACCGCCAAAATGAGTAATAAGTCCAAGCTCATAGTTTCTTCCTTTCCTACTGAAAGAAAGCAGAGGCTTTGCATGTAACATTAGAATAAGTTAGTGTACTGGAGAAAGAACATAATGAATGGCTGATGCAATGGAAGCAATACTCAAAGCCTTCAGTCAGCTTCCCTGGGAAGCTGTGTGTGCTCAAGACAGAAATTTAAATATTTGGATATATAAAAGTGAAATCATGAAGGGAAGGGATTTTGAAGTATATATATATATATATATGTATATATATATATATGTATATATATGTATATATATATATATGGTATATGGTTAAGTTGGTTATTTGAAACTCAGAGTGCATTTTCCCAGAGTTATTTGAATGATAGTGAAGTTTCCAGGCTAGCCCACAAAAATCCATCATAATGATTGAATCAATAGATATAGGTCACTCCATGTTCCTCAGAGCATCAGTACTGAGCTAGCTGCAAAAATGAATGCCAGAACATTAGAATGCCCAGAGGCTCACCTTCTTGACTTTTCAAAACTCACAAGGTCATATCATCCAGTTTCTTCAGCTACAGAAAAAGAAATGAACTCCATTTTACTAGGTCATATTTTGCCTCAGAGAGAAGGTCTAAGATTTCTCCCCACCCCCTTACAACATAGTCTCTTACCAAATTTCAGCAGTCAAACCAAGAAAGCAAGCAAAGAACAGCAGAATTTTTTTCAAGAGGTTGGGTGATTAAAAGGGAGTAGGGTGAGTGGGAAAAGTTGGGGAGGAAATCAAGGTGAGTCATTTTTAGGACTGGAAAGAACTTATAGCAGGGTAGGTAGGTGGCCCTGTGGCTAGAGTGCCAGACCTGGAATTAGGAAGACTCACATTCTTTAGTTCAAATCCAACTTTGGACATTTATTTGCTATGACCTTGGGCAAGTCACTTAATCTTATTTGTCTCAGTTTCCATCATAAACTGGAGAAGGACATGGCAAACCACTCTGGTATCTGCCAAGAAAACCCCAAATAGCGTCATAAAAAGTTGGACATGAACAAAAAGCAAGAGAATGTATGAGGCAGATAAGAAAACTATCTGTGAAAGATAGAGAAAGATTGAAGACAAATGAGATAAAGGGGTAATAGTGGGAGAAAAGTACTGGAGGAAGCAAAAGGGAATAAGATAAATGAGAACATAATTCATTTTAATTTAGGGAGTATGAATACCCTTTCCTATATAACTAGGTTGTATGGTGATGATACTGAGGAGTTTTAACGATTGGATGAGGGGAATTGAGACAGCCTGCTTTAGATGATTTAATTTTCTCAATGAATAGGGAAGGGATGTCTTGAAGGATTGTTAAGTGGGAAAAGCATTAGATTTATTCTGCTTCTCATCTCTACCTTACCTTCATTCCCCAGAGGATAGAACTAAGAGTAATGCATATAGAAAAGCAGATCTAGGCTTGATGTAAAGACAAACTCAACAACCAGTGCTTTCCAAAATCAGAATGGGCAGCCTTGAAAGAGGTCTTTAAGCAGAGACATTGGATGCCTGAACCTACTGAGAATTTATTAGAAATGTCGCACAAACTATTTCTTCACAGATGCCTCTCAAAGCCATTTATTCTGCTGTAATCTCTCTTTCTCACCAACAGTCTGCTAACCATCTTATGATAGAAGTTATATAAATGTTTTCATTTCCTTCTCTTCCCCTTTCTCTTTAAACCTGTCCCTCTTTTTCTGTTGAGAATACCACATCCTTCTCATCACTTAGGGTCAAAACTTGATACTCATCCTAATGTTCCACTCTCACTTCCCATACATAACCAAGTAGTTGCCTAATTTCATCTAAGAGGAAGCATGTCAAAGTGAATATAGAGGTGGTCTTGGATCTAGGAATCTAGGGATGCTGTCCTCTCCTTGATCCATACTGACTGTGTGACCCCGGATAAGGCAGTCAACCTTTCAGTTGTCTACGCAACTCTGTAAGATTTTAAGTTGCAGAAAAATTGCTGACATATACAAGTGATCCTGGTGCTTATTTTTTCCCCCTTAGAAAACTCATTTATGGACTGTTCAGTTTCTTTTACTGAAATGTCTATTTGGAGATTCTGTTTCCTCTTCAACTAATCTAGGCAATTTATATTTTTATGAGTATTCTTCCATTTCTCTTAAATTGTTAAATTTATTGGCATATGATTAGGCAAAATAGCTCCATATAATTACTTTATTTTCATCTTTATTAGTAGTATTCACCCTTTTCATCCTAAATACTAGTGATTTGGTTTTCTTCCCCCGCTTTTAAAAGATTCATATTATACAATGATTATTTTATTCATTTTCTCATAAAACCAACTCCTAAGTTTCATTTATTAATTCAATTTTTACAATCAATTTTATAAATTTCACCTTTAATTTTCTTTTTTAGGGTTTTTTTTTGCAAGGCAAATGAGGTTAAGTGGCTTGCCCAAGGCCACACACCTAGGTAATTAAGTGTCTGAGGCTGGATTTGAACTCAGGTACTCCTGACTCCAAGGCCAGTGCTCTATCTACTGCGCCACCTAGCCACCCCTTTAATTTTCTTTTTGCAAGGCAATGGGGTTAAGTGACTTCCCCAAGGTCACATAGCGAGGTAAATATTAAGTGTCTAAGGCTGAATTTCAATTCAGGTCCTCCTGACTCCAGGGCCAGTGCTCCATCCATTGCACCACCTAGCTGCCCCTCACCTTTAATTTTTAGGATTTTCAATTTAGTGTTTAAGGATTTTTAGTTTGTATTTTTTCTAGTTTTTTAATTTTATACCTAATTCATTAGTCTGCTCTTTCTCTATTTTATTGATTTAGAGAGATAAAATTCCCTCTGATTGCTACTTTTGCTGTATCTCATAAGTTTTGATATGTGATCTTATTATTGTTATTCTCTTTAGTGAAATTATTGTTTCTATGATTTATTCTTTAATCCAATCATTTTTAATATTAGGTTGTTTAATCTCCAATTAGTTTTTAATCTGTATTTCTGTGGTCACTTATTAAATATAATTTATACAAATTTTTAATATATTACAAATATAATTTATATAAATCCTAATAAAATGAAATCACTGTTCCTGTCCCTATCTTTTCCCTGTCTTGTCAACCTGCTTCTCTTCATTAATATAACCACCATCATGGTCAGGCCCTCATGACTTCCTGACTGGTTTTCCAAAGTAACAATCCAACTAATCTCCCTATTTCCAGTCTCTCTCATCTCAATCCACCCTTAATATGACTGCCAAAAATCATCTTCCTAAGGCACATGACTGCCTCTACTCAAGAGCCTTTAGTGCCTCCCTATTGTCTATAGTATAAAACTCAAACTTTTCTTTGGTCTGTAATGTCCTATACCATCTGACTTGAGTCTATCTTCTCTTACTTATTTCACATCCTCCTTATACTATGTTCCTGCCAAGTTCCCTTTCTTGCTCTTTCTTATGTCCAATAGTCTAACTCTTACTTCCCTTTCTTTGTATAGACACATTCCTAGAGCATACTCCTTTTCCAGTCTCTTCCCCTCTTAAAATCCCTCAATTCCTTGAAGTATCAGACTTGAAGTCTATTTGAGAGCCCTCCTAGTTCACCATGTCTTGTTATCACTCTCCTTTTGAAATGATCATGTTTTGGCTTTGCATGCCTTTGTATTTATTTATCAGTTTAGAAGTAATATCTCCCTAGTAGAATTGAAACTGTTTGAGGGCAAAAGTTTGGTTTTTGAATATCAATTTCCTAGAAATGTCTTGTACAATATAGACTCATTGAATTAAGTTGAATCTTGTTTAGCTACAAATTCAACTAGATGTCTTTTAGAGCCCCTTTCTCACATTGAGGTTTTATGATTTTTTGGTGAGCCCCAGAAAGAACATTAAACTTTGTTACATGAAATATGTCAGACCTATATTTGTCTGTCCAAGTCAAGTCAACAAACATTTAATAAATTTTTACTATTTAACAAGCATTTGTTAAGTTCCAGGAACCATGCTAAACATATTACAAATATAAAATATTTTGTGATCCTCACAACAACACTGGGAGAGGGGTGCTATTGTCATCCTCAATTTGCAGATGGTGGGACCCAGGTAGATAGATATGGAACTGGACATACAAAGAAAGCAATAAGGGGAGAGACAACAAACAATTATGTGCAAACAAGACATGTGCAGAAAAAACTGATGATTGTCTCATGAAAAGGGGACTACCATTGAAGGCAACTAGGACTAGTTTCTTGTAGAATGTGGAATTTTAGCTAAGACTAGAATAAAATCAAGGAATTTGGGGGAAAAAAGAGAAGAAGAGAGAGAATTCCAGTCTTGAGGGACAGGCAGTGAAGATGCAAAGAGTTTGTAAATGAAGGTGAATAGCAAGAAGGTAAGTGTCACTGAATGACAGCAGGGGAGTGAGGTAGACAACTGGAAAGGAAGAAAGAAGTCAGATTTTTAAAGGTGATTGAAGAGGGGAGTGACTTGATCAGACCTGCACTTTAGGAAGGTCAATGTGATGACTGAATGAAAGATAGACTGGAGTTGGGAAGGATTTAAGGCACAGAATCCAATGGAAGGCAATGCAATAGCCATCTAGTGCTCTTTTCAAATGAACATGATTATAACTTTGACATCAACCTTAAAAGGAAGAAAGCGATAGACATCGCAAAAAAACAGCTTGCTTGCATATCTTCCAAAAAAAAAAATCCCTTTTTGAAAGAATCTTAGCTTCAATAACTTGGCAAAATTCCTATCCAAAATTCCTGTCCAACAATGTTTTCCCTTCCCTGGCTCTACATGATTTTTGTCAGTCCCTTCATTCTTTCCTGGAATGATTTTTGCTGACCTAAGGGCTTCCCTCAAATGTTGAGTCCAAGTCTGAAATCCTTGAGCAATTGAGTATATGGCTTGTTCTTTGTAATATCAGTTCATTTGTTCTTCTAAAATGGAAACAACAGAACCATCTGGTGGCCTTTGAGGTGCTGGATCATGATTCATAAATTACTTCCATGGAAATGTCAAGAGATAGCTCAACCTTAATAATTCATTTCGACTTTTCAAGTGGCAAGGAATCAGTTGGATCCAAGGGAGTACCTGGGAGATTGTAAAGGCAAAGGTTTGTTTATCAGTTGTCTGCAAGCAGAAGAAGGATTTTCAAGTTTCTGCAGTTATTTAGATGAAGAGGAGGAAACTGGTAAGAAAACCTTATAAGAATTGATCAATTCAAAAAATATGTTTTTAATATGCTTACTATAATAAAAGTAGGGGCAGCTAGATGGACAGAGCCCTGGCCTTGAAGTCAGGAGGACTTTAGTTCAAATCCAACCTCAGGCATTTACTAGCTAGGCAAACTTGGTCAAGTCACTTAACCCTGATTGCCCCACATCCAAAGCTCTCTCCAGTTGTCCTGATTCATATCTGTCCACCCGACCCAGATGGCTCTGGAGGAGAAGGTGAAGCTGGTGACTTAGCAAAGTACCTCCTCTTTCAAATCCAATTCATGTGCTTGTCATGGCATCATCTCCTTAATGTCATGATCTTCTTTGAGAATGAAAGACAATCATCATCATCATCATCATCATCATCATTACAACTAGGATTTTTTCAGTGCTTTAAGATTTTTAAAATGCTTAATATGTTACCTTATTTGATCCTTATAATGACCCCTACGAGAGGTAAGTACTGTTATTATATCCATTATATAGATGAGAAAACTGAGGTTAAAAGAAATGAAGAGAATGTGATATATATAAGACTGGAACGAATGAGTTAGGAAGATAGGTTGTTTAGGAAAGAAAAAGTTACAAGATACAATGGAAAGAAAGTTGAATTTGGAATCAGAGAGCCTGGGTTCTAATCCAAACCCCTTCCATTTATTTCCTATGTGATCTTGAACAAATTAAATTAAACTCTATGAGGCTGTAGTTTCTTCATCAATAAAATGAAGTGGCTGGAGTTGAGGACTTCTGAAATCCCTTTCAGCTTTAAAATTTTTACTTCATTTTCCTAGACTTGAGACCTTCTTTCCCTCATGCCCAAGGGCATGCTCTAGGGAGCTAAGTGGCTCAGTGGATAGAGCATCAAGCCTGGAGTCCTTGAAGACCTGAGTTTAAATTTGACCTTAGATACTTGCTAGCTGTGTTTTTCAGGGCAAGTCACTTAATCCTATTTGCCTCAGTTTCCTTATCTCTCTCTCTTTCTATTTTTTGTTTTTTTATCATCAATTAATTAATTAATTAATTTTCAGCCATTTGCATATGTGTATTTTTAAGTTACAAAATTTCCTTCCACCCTCCCTTCCCACCTCCCTCACCTCAGTAGCAGTCAGGTTAGCATTGTACATACATATTTTGATAAACATGTTTACAGATAAGTATTAATTATTTTGGGTATGAGGAATTAGGATTAAGGGAAAGAGATACATAAGAGATAATTTTCATAAAGTGTTCATCAAATCCTGGAGGGTTGTTTTATGTGTGTGTGTATGTGTTTTGTTTTGGTTTGTTTTTCTTCTTCTGGATGGGGATAACATAGTCCATAGCCAGTCTAATACAGTTGTCCTAGCTCTCTGAACTGCTGAGAGGATCTGCTTCCATCAAGGTTGTTCATCTCACAATGTTGTTGATGTGTACATTGATCTCTTTGTTCTACTCCCTTCACTCAACATCAGATCCCACAAGTCATCCAATGCTTCTCTAGAGTCTGATCATTTATAGTTTCTTATAGAACAATAGTATTCCATAGTATTCATGTACCATAATTTATTTAGCCATTCCCTAATTGATGGGCATCCCCTCAATTTCCCATTCTTTGCCACTACAAAAAGGGCTGCTATATATATATTTTGAAACATGTGGGACTTGTTCTTTTTAAAAAGTGTCTTCTGTATATAGACCTAGATTTGGAATTAAAATTTCTTCTGTATATAGACCTAGAATTTAACCCTTTGGATTGAAGGGTTTTATTGCTCTTTGGACATGGTTCCATATTGCTCTCCAGAAATGCTGGATCTGTTCACAATTTCATCAGCAATGCATCAGTGTCCCAATCTTCCCACAACCTCTCTGACATTGATCATTTTCCCTTTTTCTCATCTTAATCAATTTGATAAGTGTGAGATGATACCTCATTGTTGTTTTAATTTGAATTTTTCTAATCGATATTGATTGTCTGTCCATTTCCTTTGATCATTTATCAATTGGGGAATGACTTGTGACCTTATAACTTTGATGCAATTCTCTGCATATTTTAGAAATGAGACCTTTATCAGAACTCCTAGTTGTGAAGATTGTTTCCCAGCTTTCTGCTTTCCCTAATTTTAACAGCATTGATTTTATTAGTGAAAAACCTTTTTAATTTAATATAGTCAGAATCATTCATTTTGAAGTTTATAATGTGCTCTAATTCTTGTTTGGTCATAAATTTATCCCCTTTCCATACATCTGATAGATCGAGTATTTCTTGGTCTATTGATTTATTAATGGTGTCTCTCTTTATGCCTAAATCCTATACCCATTTTGAGCTTATTTTGGTATAGGGTGTGAGATGTGGATCTATGCCTAGTTTTTGCATACTGTTTTCTAGTTTACAATTTTTGTCAAATAGTGAGTTCTTATCCCAGAAGCTGATGTCTTTGGGTTTGTCAAATAGTAGATTATTGTAGCCATTTACTGCTTTTTCTTTTGAACCTATCCTAACCCACTGATCCATTTGTAGTTTTGCTTCCTCATTGCCAGTTTTGATTCCTTCAATTTCTTTTTCTTCTCTTATTATTATAGCTAGCATTTCTAATCCTATATAGAATAGTAGTGGTGATAATGGGCATCCTTGTTTCACCCCTGATTTTATTGGAGATGCTCCAAATTTATTCCCATTACATATGTTTGTTGATGTTTTTAGGTAGATAGGATTTATTATTTTAAGGAAACTCCATTTATTCCTAAACTTTCTAGTGTTTTTAATAGGAATGGATATTGTATTTTATCAAAGGCTTTTTCAGCATCTATTGAGATAATTATATGCTTTCTGTTGGTTTTGCTATTGATATGTTTAATTATGTTGAGTATTTTCCTAATGTGGAACCATCCCTGTCTTCCTGGTATAAATTCTACCTGATCATGGTGTATTAACCAGTGATAATTTTCTGTAGTTTCATTGTTAAAATGTTATTTAAGATTTTTGCATCAATTTTCATTAGGGAGATTGATCTATAATTTTCTTTGTTCTGGTTCTTCCTGGTTTAGGTATCAGCACCATGTTTTTGTCATAAAAGTGATTTGGCAGAACTCCTTCCTCTCCTATTTTTTAAAATAGTTTATGTAGAATAGGAATTAATTGTTCTTTAAATGTTTGCTAGAATTCTCTTGTATGTCCAACTGAACCAGAAGACTTTTTCTTAGGGAATTTATTGATGGTTTCTTCAATTTCTTTTTCTGAAATGGCATTATTTAAGCAATTTATTTCCTCTTCTGTTAATCTGGGCAGTTTGTATTTTTGTAAATATTCATACATTTCATTCAGGTTATCCAATTTTTTTGGCATAGAGTTTGGCAAAGTAGCTGTGAATTATCTTTTTAATTTCTTTCTCATTGGTGGTTAGTTCACCCTTTTCATTTTTGATACTGGGAAATTGATTATCTTCCTTTTTTAAAAATCAAATTAACCAAAGGTTTGTCTATTATATTGGCTTTTTCATAAAACCAACTCTTAATTTTATTTATGAGCTCAATGGTTTTCTTACTTTCAGTTTTATTAATCTCTCCATTGAGTTTCAGAATTTCTAATTTGGTACTTAATTGGGGATCTTTAATTTGTTCTTTCTCTAGTTTTTTTAATTGCATACCCAATTAATTGATCTCTTCTTTCTCTATTTTATTCATATAGGCATTTAGAGAAATAAAGTTTCTCCTCAAAACCACCAAAGCCTCCTGTTGGCTTTCCCACTTCTCCCACTTCCTGGACTTTACTTCCCCCTTTCCCCTAAAGAGACAGATCATCTCTGAAGATCCTCCACAATGTCTATAGTCAAAAACTTCTTTGAATTGTCTCTTTTTCTTGATGGGGTCTGTAGTATGAATGTCAGAGTAGAGGCTTCATTTATCTTTGGCAGGGAAAAGCTCTGGGAGCATGCTAGCTTCATACTGCCATCTTGGCTCCACCCCGGAAGTCTCCTCATCTTTCAAATGAGCTGGATGAGGCAATGGCAAACCATCTTTGCCAAGAAAACCCCAAATGCAATCACGAAGAGTCAGATGTGTTTGTTTGTTTGTTTTTTAGGTTTTTGCAAGGCAAATGGGGTTAAGTGGCTTGCCCAAGGCCACACAGCTAGGTAATTATTAAGTGTCTGAGACCGGATTTGAACCCAGGTACTCCTGACTCCAGGGCCGATGCTTTATCCACTGTGCCACCTAGCCACCCCCAGATGTGTTTAAAACAGCTGAACAACAACATATCCAAAAGGCAAGATGTATCACTGTTGGAGATTCTTTCTCTTGTGCTTCAGAAGAATGAAGAACTCTTTTGTCTAAGTTAAGAAAGTGAATTATTCATTAGCTTTGTAAAAATATAAGAAGCTCACAAGAGAACTCAAGAATTTGGTTTGATAGAATTTAGAACTCATCATTCTATTAGCAAGAAATCCAAGCTTCTGAGGTTTAGGAAGACTTTTCTTTGCAGATTTCAGTAACATTATAGAAAAGAAAGAAGGATTTATGATGTGATGATGGAATTTATTCATAGTTTTTTGTTACTTCTTTGTAGTGATGAGAGTAGCATATTTTAGAGAAAGTATAAAACTCAAGCCTCAAGAGCTCAGCTTTCAAGGAGGAAAAATATATGTAAAGATTTTTAACAAGAAGGTGAGGACATGTGTTTAACAGACTGACTCCAACCAACTTTACTATACATTAGTCAATGAGTCAGTTTATAAGCATTTATTCAGCACCTACAGTGTGCCAGCCCCAATTCAGCATGTCTCTTGATACACTCTGCAATTTTGTTAATGCTCTTCCTCATATGCCCTTGGGCTACCCATCCTTTTTGCTTGAAATGTTTTTCTTCCTTTCTCAGACCCTCATTTCTTTCCAAGCTGAGCTCTGTGTCACCTTCATTGGAATGTATGTCTTGATCCTCTCAACTGCTTGTACCTTTCTACTCCCACCAAATTACCTTATATTACTTTCAATATGTACTTGTAGTATATATATGTAGTATATAGTAATATAGTATATATGTGTAGTATATATGCAGTATATGTAGTATATAGTATATATGTGTAATATATATATATATATATATATATATATATATATATATATATATATATATATATGTATATGCTTTTTTTGTCCCCTTTGTTATTGTTTAGTAGTGTGGTTTTTTTCTTGCCAAAGATGGTGGTTTGCCATTTTCTTCTCCAGTTTATTTTACATATGAGGAAACCAAGGCAAATGGAATTAAATGACTTTAGAGGATCATACAGCTAGAAAGTGGCTAGGGCCAGATTTACCTCTTCACCACCTAGCTGCCCTTTGTGTCCTCTAACAGAATGTAAACCCTGAGGCCAGGGAGTGTTTCAGTTTTGTCTCCTAGAGCCAGCACAGTGTCCAACACCTAGTAGTTACTTATAAATGTGGATCAATTTATCAAAATATATGGTCCTAGTGTTATTAGCATTCAAAATAAGGTAGACAGCTGTGATGTTATAAAAAGAGCATAGTGTTGCTAATAACTTGCTAAAGGATATTTAACAAATCACCTTACTTCTCAGGGCCTTCATTTCTGCGTCTACAAAATGGGGGCAGTAATAATTACCCTCCTGATGCCTCGGAATTGTCCAGACAAATTGAGATGTAAAAACACTTTGAGAAGCTAGAGGTAATATTATAAATGTCATTATTAAAACCTTTGCTTTCTTGCCTCACCTCCACCCCTTTAGGCCCCTCCTGAAGTTCAAACCAAGAATTCTGGATGAAAATCTAAAAGAGCTTGCCTAAAGAGAGCCCTCAGGAAGACGGAGCCAGTCAGAAATGGACAGCAGGATATGCCTAACCAGGGTGGGTCAGACATTCCTGGCCTGGCAGGCAGATTGCTTTTAGAACTTAGAGATTTAGTGTCCACGTTGCAGATTCTGACCAACCAAATGTAAGCCATTCAGCAAAAATAATAGGGGGAAAAAACCAGGCAGGAGCATATTAAACAGATGCATCAAGCATAACTGAACAGCATGCACACCAGGGGGAGAATTGTCTAAGCTCTGCACGTTTTAACAGCATCCATAATCAGGAAAGATGGCAGAGAGAAAGGTATCCGCAACCTCCAGAGCTCAGTCTGAAATGGGGGGAAAAAATTGCTTAAAGCAATTCCAACAATTGGCTTTCCTCCCTTCCTTTTCCACCAGCCAGTCAAGAGGGTGGAGCTGGGCTCTTCCCCAAAGACCATGTCTCAGCCTGCTGCCCAGGGTGGCTGTGTGTTCTGAGCCCTGTTCGTGCAGGTTGGCTATTCACTCTATTCGTTTGTCATTTGAACAGAATTTATGGTAATTCTATCTCTTGGTGAGGGCCCCACCAAACAGGTAAACTACACTTGCCTAACAACCTGATCCTCTAAGGAACCAGCAAAGATTCCTGAGTCTGCCTCAAGCCCAAGCTATTATAGCCTTGTAGGTTGTCTTTATTCACTTCTCTTTTGTGCAAAGAAAAGACCATGCTGTAGAAAGAGCCAGAGAGCTACAACCTCTCATTAAAAAGCTAATATTTTGATTGCTCTGAGTAAATGTCTACTCATACAGAACCACTTCCTAATGGAGCTGTGCCTCTGTAATCTCAAATCTGTGTCATAGTTTTATATTCCCTGTTCCCTAATCCCAGACACCCTTGGAAAACAGTCTCAGACTGATTGTTTTTCCTTGTCACACCTCACTCCCACCAAGGGTTCTGATCCTTCTTCTCCACTCTTATTGATCCCTATCTCAGATAATTCTAGATCTTTTCTTCTCCTTAAATTCCCAACAGAACCCACCTTCATAGCAGGCAACTTTGCCTCCCACTTTAATGAGAAAATTGAGGCCATAAGAAGGACATCTCTTCAATTCTTTTCCTTAAAACTTCTTAGACAGGTCTGAATTCATCTATAATTCCCTCACACAAGAATCTTTAGTGGATCCCTCTTGCAGAATTTCATTTTTTGCTTTTTTATCCTAATGCTTAGAATAGTTAATGAAGATTAATGAATAGAATGCATCCCAAAAGTCTTGGGGCATTTTAGAACTTCATTCCTCTCCTCCTTTTTTGTGTAAAGTATGAGCCATGTTGGTAGAAAGTGCCAGAGACCTATAGACTCTCATTAAACATATTAGCTTTTATAATGAGAAGCTATAGGTCTCTGGCACTTTCTACCAACATAATTGTTCTTGAAAGTTCAAAGTTTCAATAGTTTTAAAATGCATTAAGAATAGAGTTAATGAATGTTTGATGGTGCCAGAATCTCTTGACTACTCAAGTTTCCATTATACTATCTGCTTTTTTACTTCTAATTTCTCATTGACAGCTCCACTTTTTACTCTTGTTTGTGAACTCTATGGGAAGCCAGTCTCAGGGATTTGGTGAAAACAGTACTGGAGCAGAAGTCATGATTGAGCTCATAATCCAACAGGAAGTTCGGCAGTTTTGAGTTTGTTTTTTTTTTTAAAGATTAAACACTTGATCATCTGGGCCCCAGTTTTGTCTTTTGTAATACAAAAACATGGTAGGGTTACCCTATATGTGTAGTGAACTTACTCAAATTCAACTCTACACAATAATAATAGCAGCTACCATTTATATAGTACTTGGGCAGCTAGGTGGCACAGATAATAGAGTACCAGGCCTGGAGTCAGGAAGACTCATCTTCCTGAATTCAAATCAGACCTCAGACACTTGCAAGTTATGTGACCTTGGGCAAGTTACTTAAGCTCAATTTCTTTGAAAAAAACTTTTTTAAGAATCTATTTTATAGATGAGGAAACTGAGACAAACAGAGGCTTGTTACAAACTAGTAAATGTCTGAGGCATGATTTGAACCTAAGTCTATAGTTACCATTCTCCTGGATGAATCTAAGATTCCACTGGGAATAAGGGATAGTCCCTTGTCTCATTTCCCAAAAATGAGTTTATAGTTTAAGCATCTCCTTGCACAGAGTATTTCTGGAATCTCTTCATCATACCCATAGATGCTTTATTCATTCTGGCCAGGCTGCTAGAGGTCAAGAGAGGGAAGGCCTTTGTTGGCCTTCCTAGCATTCCCAGAAGTTAGAAGTCCCCTGGAATGTTCCCTTTGACCTCCTTGTGTCTGTCTTGGCTCCTATGAAGCAAGAAACCAAGAGTTATGTGGTAATGAATATCAACCACTAATAAAATCATAATCATGTGTCAAGCTCATTTAGATATTTTTATCTCCTAATTATCATTTTTCCTGTTAGCTAACACTTCACGTAGTTTGGTTTTCTTCTGTTTAGCTTGAAATCCTGATTTCTACCTCTCTTCAGATCAAAACCTTTGTGTAGAATGAAAAACAAGATTGGTATTCAATTATTCCCATAGCAACCCTCTCAAATCCACCTGCTCTCTGATATAGATTACTGCCTTTTAAAGAGATGGAATCCTTTCCCAGTTGAGACTGCTTAAATATATAATTATAAATTTAATTATTTATGAAGTGAATTTTCAAGGGTAATTTTTACTATACTCAGCTTTTGCTTCCACAACTAACTTTAGTACCATGTGAGAAGGTGCCTCATTACTGGCCTACCTTCCTTACAGATGTTATGATTATAAATTAAATGATGTGAATTCCATTTGAAAAAAAACACACAATTAAAATGTAAGAGAGACAGCATGATTTCTTTCTTTTATAGAGATGCAGAAATATGTAAAAACACTATACACAAATGTTCACCACTCAATGAGAACTCTGGTTTACTGCCTGCCACTGTTGTTTGATTTATCTCTTTAATATCCTGTTAAATGACTATGTCATTTCACTAAATGTCCCCAGCGACTGAATGGAGTTGGTCAACATGCACAATGCATACACTCATGCTCTGAATTCTGTAATTAGATGTCAGAGTCAACCCCCGACCTCTGAAAAGGGCCCCTATTCTGCTGGTAGGTTACTAGTATTCATAACTTTCTTTTCTTGTGTGAGGAACTAGGCCATCTGAGCAGTGTAATAATGAAATATTTATTATTGAAATAAAAATGTAATGCTGATTTAGATTTCAGTTTCATATCTTGACTCCATTTAAATGGAGTGGGAAAACTGTGTGTGGGTTTTATTATTTGTATTTATTTTCCCTGTTCCAAATATATGAACTAAGTAAAGAAAAATGTTGAGGGGCATTAAACATTTCTGCTTAAATGCCTTTCTAACCTCACAAGAGAAATCTGACTGATTTTCAAAGGCTTTTGTGTCTACCATTGATCTATCCATTGTTAAGTCAAAGGTAAGGAAAGGTATGAGGGAAGCAGAAGGAGAAAGTAATAGAGGTGTCAAAGGCTCTGGGTTCAAATACTAGACTCATTTTCTTACTAAATATATGATCTTAGGAGCCAAAGATCTTTTCAGGCAAGACCTTGAGAGTTGAAGGATTGAGCTAGATTTGTGATCCATAATTCTTTTTGTGTTGTAGATTCCTTTGGCAGTCTGGTGAAGGCTCTGAATCCCTTCTCAGATTAATATTTTTGATTGCATAAAATAGTAATTACTAACATTTAAATAGCACTTACTATGTGTCAGACACTGACTGCACTTTACAATCATTATCTCATTTGATCCTCACAATTCTGGGAAGTTGGTGCTTTTATTTTCCCCATTTACAAATCTTGAGGCACACAGAGGTTAAGTGACTTGCCCAAAGTCACTAGCTTCTAAGCATCTGTGGCCAGATTTGAACCCAGGTTTTTCCTGACTCCTAGTCCAGTACTCTATCCACTATATCCCCTAGCTCCTCTATATTTTGGATTATAAAGGATAATAATACTAAAATAATTATTAATTAAATATTATATTAATTATATTAAATAATTATTTAAAACTGTTTCTTAAACTAAACTATATTTTAATATACATATTTATATGTACACAAATAGTATACATTTTATATAAAATATTTTAAATAATAATATAATATATTTAAATATAGTTTTCAAAATTCTTAAGTTTCAAATTCATGGATTTCAGCTTTAAAGACCTCCCTGGCCTACATAATCTATAAGGTCCATTCCAGTTCTAAATCTATGATTTTATTCTCTTGAAGCCTAGCCTTACCACATGAGGGACATTATTGCAGAATTCTTTGGATGTTGGGGGGGGGGAGGTCCAACATTTTTGGCAGGAGAAATTATTTTGCTAACTCTCAGTGGCCCACTCAGCTCTCAGACTGAACTTATAACTGCTAATTGCTCTGGCTTAAAGCTCTCAAAAAACCAGCTGTTGAACATAGCAAATGGTATACTTCCCAGGTGTTCGCAAATTTTGTGCCCCCACCCAAATGAATCGATGCTATATTACAATTAACATGCTTGTAAAAGCCTTGGCTCCTGGGCTGTAGAACTCCTGGTTCCCTGCCATGTTGACATTTGTGATGAAAACTCACCAAAGACCTTCATTAACAAAGTTCAAGTTTCAAGTAGACCTCCTGGTCAAGTCAAAAGTAATTTGATTTATGGCAGGCTACCTTTTTCTTTAAAGTGCACGTTGGAGTTTAAGTACAAACTGGTTTTGTTCAAACATATCTATTTGTGTGAGTAAATCTGAAAATATGCAACCAAAATTTCACCCTCTGTTCAACATCAAATTGATTACTCTATCAAACATTCCAGTTATTAATGTTATATATAGGGAATGTCATGTATTGCTTCACTCTCAGGAATCTGCCAACACTACATACTAAAATGAAAGACTTCAAAGAGTCACACTTTATGACAAAGAATAATCAAGGCTTTAGAGATAGCAAACACCACAGTTTGCTGCAAATAAGAGAAACTGGACTCTGATTAATTTTTTCTTGAAGGGCTTTGACAATCAATAAATCATAGAACTTCAAAGTTAGGAGAGACCCAGAGGCCATTTAATTCAACTCATTCCTAGGCAAAAATCCCCTTTCCTATATCTATCAATCAATCAACAAGCACTTAGCACCCACTGTATCACTGTAGAGACCTGGCTTTTAGAATCAGAAACTGAATTCAAGGTAGGGAGTTGCTGGAACCAGATGACACGGGAGAGAGAGAGCACATTGTTAAATTTCAGCACAAGTATCTACTTCTCAGAGATGGGCAAACACTACAAATCAGGTCATGATTTATTATTCTGTTGATTGTCTAGACTTTAGAAAATGATGGAAAAATATTTATAACATAGATTAAATTTTTATGGTGTGTTGTGTGAAATTTTTTTTTTGAGAGGCTGTCTGTCCCCTGATTCAAGTTCTTCCTATGCTTTATACTAGTTGTACAACACTTGACAAGTCACTTAACCTCTTAGTTTCCTAAGAAACTAAGACAAGCAACTGTATAAAAAACTACAAATGGCAGAGAAGGTTCCCATCTGCATTTCTAGAGGAAGCCTCTCATTAAGTACTCCTTCCAAAGATGACATTACATCATGACATTAGATCTGGTCCAAAAAAAAAAAGATAAGTGCCTGCCACTAGAAATATAAAGACAAAAATGGAACACTCTCATCTGCCCTCAAGGAACTACTTCCCAACCCATGGTCGTTCAGCTTCTATTTGCAGACCTTTAGTGAGATAGAATCTCCCTGGTGCCTGAGGAATCTCATTCCCTTTTTCTGACACAGAGTATGAGGAGCATTTTCATTTCTAGGGTTCCCTAATTTGTTTGCCTCTCTGCACATTCTACTACTAATCTTTGTATTTTCCTTTGGAGCCAAGTAGAGTAAATCTAAATTTCTTCTGTATCCAAGTCTTTCTCATACTGAAAGACAGCTATTGAGTTTTCCCAAGTCTTATCATCCAGACTAATCATTCCAAGTCCCTGTCAACAAACTTATTATCTTCAATTGAACAATAATTTATTAAATGCCTACTGAGTACATTGTACTAGCTAAGTACTGAAGATATAAAGAGAGGAACAAAACATTCCCTGCACTCAAGGAATTTATATTTTCTAAGAAAAGGGGGGGAAAGATAGAAAACATGAAAAATGAGGAAACTGCTGAAAGGCATGGAAGGGGATAGAGAAGAAAAAGCATTTTATCTCATATTTCAGGAGTTTGAATCTTCTTGCCATCCTAGTCAACCTACTCTGTATCTTGTTCATGTCCTTCATAAAACAGGATGATCAGGTCTGGCTAGGGCAGAATACAATGAAATTGTCAATTCTTTCATTCTTAACACTGAACACTAGGATATTAGGGGTTTTGGTTCCTATATCACACTGTTGAGCCATTAAAACAGTTCTGAAACTTACTTGTACTATCATTTAGCCCATACCTCTCCATCTTTTCCCCCTGAGAAGAGTGTGAAAGCCTTTGTTAAATGCTTTGCCAAAAATCTTAGTAAATATGTCTACAGCAGTTCTCTGATATTTTTTGTTAAAAAAAAAAGAAAGAAAATGAAATTAGGGGGCGGAGCCAAGATGGTGATAATAAAGGATCAAGTCTTAGGCACTCTCTGATAAAACTCATAAGCTAAGGACTCTAACTAAACTTTCCAGAGACAGAACCCACAGAGGGACCCAATGAGGCAGTTCTCCTACTCAAGGTAACCTGGAAAAGAGCAGAAAGGCTCTGCTTCCCAGGTCGGAGGGGTAGCCTGCCAGAGGGGTGGCCCACCAGAGCAAAAGAACCTCAGCCTCCCGGAGGCAGCCCCAGGATGCTAGGAGCTGTGGCTCGCAGCAGCGGGGGAGTCTCCTGAGCTGCACCCCAGGGAGCAGCAGGCACAAAGTGGGGAAACAGTGGGAGACCTCTGCCAGAGCGAGCACATGGAGCCCAGCCTTCAGGGCACACAGCAAGCAACTTGGTCTTTCAGCAGCCCAGATCCAGGAAACAAAAGCAGGCGGAGCTGGTAAGCAGGAGCCCCCAGGGCATGAGCCCATTGAGCTGAGGGAGGGGAGTGAAGAGAGAGAGACTGCAGAGCTTTGTCCTTAGCCCCAGGAACAGGACTCTGGGGCTCTGACCACATTCAGATCCTGATTGCAGTCTAGGCCCCCGCGGAAGAGCAGCAGGCCCCCCCCCCCACCTCAGCCCCGTGGCAGAGGGGGACGCATATGGTCGTTCACAGACCAGGAGGGAGGACAGAGTCACACACACTGAGACCCTTGTGGGAGTGTCCCAAAAGATCAGGAAGCACCCCAAAACAGGTGCAAGCTGGGAAAAATGAGCAAGCAGAGAAAAAAAGAGGAACACAATTGAGAAATATTTTGCAAATGAGCCCAAGAAGGATCAAAATACTCAGTCTGAAGATGAGGAAGCACAAGCTCCTGCATGTAAAGACTCCAAGAAAAATAGAAATTGGGCTTAGGCTATGACAGAGCTCAAAAAAGACTTTGAAAATCAAATGAGGGAGTTGGAAGAAAAACTGGGAAAAGAAAGGAGAGAGATGCAGGAAAAACATGAAAATGAAGTCAGCAGCCTAGTCAAGGAAATCAAAAAATATGCTGAAGAAAATAGCAAGCTAAAAACCAGCTTAGGTCAAATGGATAAAACAGTTCAAAAAGTTATGGAAGAGAAGAAAGCTTTAAAAAGCAGAATGGGCCAGATGGAAAAAGAGATAAGAAAACTCTCTGAGGAGAACAAATCCTTCAGACAAAGAATAGAATTCAGGGAGATTGATGAATTTACCAGAAATCAGGAATCAATACTTCAAAATTAAAAAAATGAAAAATTAGAAGAAAATGTGAAATATCTCATTGAAAAAACAACTGATATGGAAAACAGACTTAGGAAAGATAATTTAAAAATTATTGGAATACCTGAAAGTCATGATCAGGAAAAGAGCCTTGACATCATTTTCAAAGAATTACTACAGGAAAATTGCCCTGATATCCTAGAAGCAGAGGGCAAAATAGAAATGGAGAGAATCCACCGATCCCCTCCCCCCCCCCGAGAAAGAGATCCCAAAAAACCAACCCCTAGGAATATCATAGCCAAGTTCCAGAACTCCCAAGTCAAAGAGAAAATATTACAAGCAGCCAGAAGGACACAATTCAAATACCGTGGAGCTTCAGTCAGGATCACACAGGACTTAGCAGCAACTACATTGGAAGCTCTTAGGGCTTGGAATACAATATACCGGAAGGCAAAAGAGCTTAGAATGCAGCCAAGAATGAACTACCCAGCAAGGCTGAATTTCCTCTTCCAGGGAAAAAGATGGTCTTTCAATGAAGCAGGGGAATTTCAAATGTTCCTTTTGGAATGGCCAGAGCTGAACAGAAGGTTTGATCTTCAGATACAGGACTCAGGTGAAGCATAGAGATTGGGGGAGAAGGGGAAAAATATGAGGGACTTAATGATGATGAACAGCATGTATTCCTGTATAGAAAAATGACACTGATAATAATCATATGAACCTTCTCAGCTAATAGAACAGGTAGAGGGAGCTTTTATAGTTGAAGCACAGGAGAAAGCTGAATTCGAAGATAAAATATGGTGTAAAAATGTAGTTAATGGAAAAAAAAGGGAAATGTAATGGGAGAAAGAAAAAGGAGAGGGGGAATAGGCCAAGATATTTCATATAATAAGACTTTTCTTTATTATAATGAGCTATTGCAATGATATGGAAGGGGGGAAGGCAAGGGAGAATGAGGGAAACTTCGCTCTCATCAGAGGTAGCTAGGAGAGGAAACAGCATATATACTCAGTGGGGTATAGGCATTTGGAGTAAGGAGAGGGGATGTGAGTGATGGAGGAGAGGATGGACCATGGCGGGGAGAGTGTTCAGATATAACACATTTTCTTTTTTATTTATTGCAAGGGGCTGGGATTGGATGGCCTGTCCAGGACCACAGGGCCAGGTGGGTTCTGGGCCTAAGGGGTGGTATGGGGACTGGGGGCTTCTTGGCCCCAGGGCCAGGGATCTGTCTGCTGCACCACTCAACTACCCTACAGCAGAGTCAGAGTGAAAGGAGAGAGAAAATATAGTACATGGTAGTGGAGAAATACCAAAGGACTGACTTGCGATCAGCAATGGCACATTGGAAAAATATGGAAGTAACTTTTGCCATGGACTAATCATAAAGAATGTGATCCACGCACAACAGAGTTATTGGTGTTAGAACAAAGACTGAAGCACATTTTTTAATATTATTATTATTTTGGGGGGGGGTGCAGGGCAAATGGGACTGGGTGGCCTGCCTGGGGCCGCATAGCAGGGTGATCCTTGGGTGTCTGAGACCAGATTGGGACCTGGGTGCTCCTGGCTCAAGGGCCAATGCTCTGTCCACCACCCAGCCACCCCTACTATTATTACTATTTTATTTTATTTTGGGTCTTTTTATTTCTTTTTTTTGTTTCTGCAGGGCAGTGGGGATCAGGTGGCTTGCATGTCACACGGCTGGGTGATTGTTGGGTGTACGGGGCTGGATGTGGGCTCTGGTGCTCGTGGTTCCAGGGCTGGTGCTCCGTTCATTGCGCCACCTGGCCATACCTACAATTATTACTATTATTTTTTTATTTTAATTTTTTTTCTCTCCCCTTTATTGCTGAAGCAAGTCTATATTTATGGGGGGAGGGGGTATCTCATTTACTCTTAAACAAGAATATTTTACTAATGTAAAAATAACATTAATTGTACAAAATGAGAATAAATATTAAATTTAAAAAAAAGAAAATGAAATTAGTGTGGTACGACTTGTTCATGAGTTTTAAAAATTCAGTTTTATTTCATTTTTAACCCCAAATCTATCCCTTTCTATCCCTTTCACCCTACCCTCCTACTGAGAGCAAGAAAAACAGAACCCATTGCAACCATGTATGGCCAAGCAAAACAAATTTCCATATTAGTTATGTCTAAAAAAAAAAGTGTCTTCATCTACATTCTAGGCAGCATGTTTCATCCTGAGTGTTCTGGAAGTGTAGTAGTCATTATATTGATCAGTGTTCCTAAGCATTTCACAGTTGCTTGTCTTTACAATATTGTCATTGTTCAAATAAATTGTTCTCCTGGATCTGTTTATTAAATTTTCATCTGTCAATCGATGTAATTTTCCAGGTTTTTTTTTTCTAAAACCATTCCCTTCACCATTTCTTACAATGTATTAGTATTATATCACATTCCTATATCATAACTGCCTAGTTATTCATTCTCCAATTGAGTCACTGTTTCTGATTCTTAGCCTCCTCAAAAAGTGTTGCTGCAAATTTGTTTACATGATCACCAATAGGTGATAAATCCATTGGACTCTTAGTGACTAATGCCTTTATTTGTAGATGTTTATAATCCAACCCTTTTGTAATATGTCCTAAAAGTTTTCCAGGAATTGAAATCAAGCTCATTGGATGTGGGGTCCAGTATATGTGAGGCATCTAGTTGTACAGTGGACAGAGTACCAGGCCTGGAGTCAGGTAGACCTGAGTCCAAATTTTTGCATCATTTGTCTCATCTATAAAATGAGTTGGAGGGCATGGGGGTGGAGCCAAGATGGCGACATGAATGGATCGAGTCTTAGGAGCTCTCTGATAAAAACTCATAAGCTAAGGACTCTAACTAAACTTTTGAGAGACAGAACCCACAAAGGGACCCAGTGAGGCAGTTCTCCTACTCAAGGTAACCTGGAAAAGAGCAGAAAGGCTCTGCTCCCCGGGGTTGGAGGGGCAGCCCGCCAGAGCGAAAGAACTTCAGCTTCCTGGAGGCAGCACCAGGGTGCTGGGAGCCGTGGCTCACAGCAGTGGGGGAGTATCCTGAGCTGCACCCCAGGGAGGACCGGCACAAAGTGGGGGAACAGCGGGGGACCTCTGCCAGAGCGAGCACATGGAGCCCAGTCCTCAGGGCACACAGGGAGCAGCTTGGTTTTTCTGCAGCCCAGACCAGGAAACAGAAGCAGGGGAGCTGGTAAGCAGGAGCCCCCAGGGCATGAGCCCATTGAGCTGAGGGAGGGGAGTGAAGAGAAACTGCTAGCTCTGTCCTCTGCCTCTGGAACAGGACTCTGGGGCTCTGAACACATTCAGATCCTGATTGCAGTCTAGGACCCCCTGTAGAACATCAGGGGCCCCCCACTTCGGCCCCGTGGCAGAGGGGGGGCGCTTATGGTCATTCACAGACCAGGAGGGAGGACAGAGCTTCACACACTGAGACCCTTGTGGGAGTGTTCCAAAAGTTCAGGAAGCACCCCAAAACCAGGCTTAGGCTGGGAAAATGAGCAAGCTCAGAAAGAAGACCATTGAGAAATATTTTGCAAATGAGCCCAAGAAGGATCAAAATACTCAGTCTGAAGATGAGGAAGCACAAGCTCCTGCATGTAAAGACTCCAAGAAAAATAGAAATTGGGCTTAGGCTATGACAGAGCTCAAAAAAGACTTTGAAAATCAAATGAGGGAGTTGGAAGAAAAACTGGGAAAAGAAAGGAGAGAGATGCAGGAAAAACATGAAAATTAAGTCAGCAGCCTAGTCAAGGAAATAAAAAAAAATGCTAAAGAAAATAGCATGCTAAAAACCAGCTTAGGTCAAATAGATAAAACAGTTCAAAAAGTTATTGAGGAGAAGAATGCTTTAAAAAGCAAAATTGTCCAGATTGGAAAAGAGATAAGAAAACTCTCTGAGGAGAACAAATCCTTCAGACAAAGAATAGAATTCAGGGAGATTGATGAATTTACCAGAAATCAGGAATCAATACTTCAAAACTAAAAAAATGAAAAATTAGAAGAAAATGTGAAATATCTCATTGAAAAAACAACTGATATGGAAAACAGACTTAGGAAAGATAATTTAAAAATTATTGGAATACCTGAAAGTCATGATCAGGAAAAGAGCCTTGACATCATTTTCAAAGAATTACTACAGGAAAATTGCCCTGATATCCTAGAAGCAGAGGGCAAAATAGAAATGGAGAGAATCCACCGATCCCCCCTCCCCCCCCCCCAGAAAGAGATCCCAAAAAAACAACCCCCAGGAATATTATAGCCAAGTTCCAGAACTCCCAAGTCAAAGAGAAAATATTATAAGCAGCCAGAAGGACACAGTTCAAATATCATGGAGCTTCAGTCAGGATCACACAGGACTTAGCAGCAACTACATTGGAAGCTCGTAGGGTTTGGAATACAATATACAGGAAGGCAAAAGAGCTTAGAATGCAGCCAAGAATGAACTACCCAGGAAGGCTGAATGTCCTCTTCCAGGGAAAAAGATGGACTTTCAATGAACCAGGGGAATTTCAAATGTTCCTTTTGGAATGGCCAGAGCTGAACAGAAGGTTTGATCTTCAGGTACAGGACTCAGGTGAAGCATGGAGATTGGAGGAGAGAGGGGCAATATGAGGGACTGAATGAGGATGAACTGCATGTATAGAAAAATGACACTGACAATATTCATATGAACCATCTCAGTTAATAGGACAGGAGAAAGCTGAATTCAAAGATAAAATATGGTGTAAAAATTGAGTCAATAGAAAAAAGGGAAATGTAATGGGAGAAAGAAAAAGGAGAGGGGGGAATAGTCCAAGATATTTCACATAATAAGATTTTTTTATTACAATGAGCTATTGCAATGATATGGAAGGGGGGAGGCAAGGGGGAATGAGGGAACCTTTGCTCTCATCAGAGATGGCTAGGAGAGGAAACAGCAAATATACTCAATGGGGTATAGCCATCTGGAGTAAGAAGGAGGGGGGAGCAGGGGGAAGGGGTGGGGATGTGAATAAAGGAGGAGAGGATGGACCATGGGGGGAGAATGGTCAGATATAACACATTTTCTTTTTTACTTCTTGCAAAGGGCTGGGATTGGATGACCTGCCCAGGACCATAGGGCCAGGTGGATTCTGGGCCTAAGGGGTGGTATGGGGGCTCAGGGCTTCTTGTCCCCAGGACCAGGGATCTGTCTGCTGCACCACTCAGCGACCCTACAGCAGAGTCAGAGTGAAAGGAGAGAGAAAATATAGTATATGGTAGTGGAGAAATAAGAAAGGAAGGAGTTGCGATCAGCAATGGCAACATTGGAAAAATATGGAAGTAACTTTTGTGATGGACTTATCATAAAGAATGAGATCCACCCATGACAGAGTTGTTGGTGTTGGAACAAAGACTGAAGCACATTTTTTGTTATTATTATTTGGGGGAGGGTGCAGGGCAAGTGGGGCTGGGTGGCCTGCCTGGGGCCACATAGCAGGGTGATCTTTGGGTGTCTGGGGCCGGATTCGGACCCAGGTGCTCCTGGCTCAAGGGCCAATGCTCTGTCTGCCACCCAGCCACCCCTACTATTATTACTATTTTATTTTGGGTCTTTTGTTTTTTTCTTCTTTTTGGTTTTTGCAGGGCAGTGGGGATCGGGTGGCTTGCATGTCACATGGCTGGGTGATTGTTGGGTTTACGAGGCTGGATATGGACTCAGGTGCTCATGGCTCCAGGGCTGGTGCTTTGTCCATTGCGCCACCTGGCCATACCTACAATTATTACTATTATTTTTTTATTTTAATTTTTTTCTCTCCCCTTTACTTTTTTCACCCAAACAAGTCTATCTATATTCATGGGGGGAGGGGTATTTTGTTTACTTGTAAACAAGAATATTTTATTAATGTAAAAAAACATTTGTACAAAATGAGAATAAAAAATAAATTAAAAAAATAAAATAAAATGAGTTGGAGAAAGAAAGGCAAACCATTCCAGTATCTTGACTAAGAAAAACCCAAATGGGTCACAAAGAGTCAGACATGACAGAAATAACTCAATAACAAGTATGTGAACATATGGATATTTTGATATTCTGACAACCTTTCTTGTGTTACTCTAGGGTAGATAAATCTGTCCACCTTTCTTAAGGGTTAGTCTGAACTTTACCCAACTGTATCACAGCTAAACCCTTGATGGCTGGCCTAGCTTCAAATTAGCCCTACTTTTGAGAAGAGTCCTTATGCCTCAGTCCATAACCATACCAGATCTTGCATGTATGAACAAATATACAGAATACTTAAAATTATAGAATCCTGGATGAGATCTAGCAGGTTATTTAGTCCAGCTTCTTCAATCAATAGTTTTCCTGACAGAAGAGACTTCTTATTATTTAGTCATGTCTAACTCTTCATGACCCCCTTTGGAGTTTTCTTGGCAAAGAGATTGGAATAGTTTGACATTTCCTTCTCCAGCTCATTTTATGAATGAGGAACCAAAGCAGAGTTAAATGACTTGTCCAGGGTCATACAGCTAATATGTATCAGAGGTTGAATTTTAACTTAGATCTTACTGAGTCCAAGCCTGGCCACCCTATCCACTGCTTTACCTAACAGCTCTTAGACTTCGACTTCTTAAATAAAATAGCCTTCTTAAATGCTTCCAATACCAGAGATCTCACCACTGTTATACAAATACCTATAATTGTTATAAAAAAATTTTTAATGTTAAATTTAAATCAGCTTTTTTAGCTACATCCAGTTGATTCTGGTTCTTTCCTCTTGACCACAAACAATAAGTCCCCTATTGACTTCAGATGGCAAACCACTCCATTATTTTTTTTCCAAAAAAACCCAAAAGGGGTCACAGAGTCAGACACAACTAAAGTAACTAAGTAACAATAAAAGGGTTGAGAGAAATTAAAATTTAAATTTCCATATTGGCAGATTTATGTATGTATATCTTCCATTGCTGTCATAGGTAAGTAATGCCATATCTCAAAAGGGATGAAGAAGGGGAAGAAATAAACAATTCCCACTGTGCCTATTATCTGTTGGGTACTGGGTAAATGCTTTATAAATATTTCATTTGATCTTCACAACAACCCTGTGAGGTAGGTGCTATAATTACCTTTATTTTTATAATTGAGGAAACTGAGGCAGACAAAGGTTAAGTGTCTTGCTCAGGAATAGACAGCCAAGTGTCTAAGGCTAGAATTGGACGCTGGTCTTCCTAACTCCAGGTCTAGCATTCTTTTCACTGTGCCACTCAAAAAAATCCCCACATAAACAATAGCAACTCTCATCATCCAGCCATGATCCATAATTGTCTTCTACCTACCTTAAAAATTATATTAACCTTCCAGCAATAATAGAAATGGGAAAATCCCAGAACTTAATTTCCCTTTATGACTGGGATCTTAACTCATTGGAGAAAATTTCCATGCCTTTCCCAGAAGGCTGTATGGTTTGCTACAGAAGGGGTAGGTGCTTCACTAGACAAGGTTTCTGATTAGTAGAGTTATTTCTATAAGGAAGATTTTTTTTAATAAATGGAGCTGCTAGAAGAGCCCATAGAGGGTCAATCAGAGATAAGAAGACTATAGGCTACAGAAAAAGTAAAAGTGTAGGTAAATGTAGTGAAAATGTCCTGATATTCCCAGCAACCCAATATTGCCTGTAGAATACTAATGATCTCACTGCCAAGGTGAGAAGCTTTTAGCCTTCCTTGAGATTTCAATTATTCTCCAGCCACCCCAAGATCCTTGAGGCAGACCGTACTGAATGAATCCTAAGTTTTTGTCACTATATAGAAATTATAAAACGACTTTGCTGAACAATTATTATAATGATTAAGCTATAATGCCTCTGGACCATATAGTGTATAGCCCCTTAGTGTATAGCTGTAGAGAAAAATTCCTCTATTTGATGCCATATTGTTATTTAAATTGATCTTATGCTTTAAATGCTTTTGCTACTGTTTTTTTGTAATTGGCATGCTCTATAAATAGAGATTATAGCATCAGTTGGGAATTACAGTTGGGGAATATAAACCTGATTCCTCAAAATAGACCATATTGAGAAAAGAAACAAGGGACTTCAGACCAGACAGAGTTTTGCTTCTGTGAGAAAAATATCTTTTTATTGACATATTTTGTTTCTTCTTTATTTTAATTTCCAAATATGTCCTTTTCTTTACCCAGTGAGTTATCCTTTATTTAGAAAAAGAATAGGAAAAACTCAAATTATTATGCTAGACAGTATATGCAATATTCTATCCAATTGCCCACTTTTGTAAATGAGCAAGAAAGGTAGATTTTCTTAGCTCTTTTCTAGGCAGATTGGATCATTGTAAATATGAAGAATTCTGTTTCCTTTTTTTCTTCTTTCCATTTATTTGCATTCATTGTATACATTGTTTTCCTTTCATCACCTCCTTCTGCATCAGTTCATAAAGGAGGCAACATGATATAATGGAGTGAGAGAACTCAGTGAGATTTAATACTTTCTTTGTAACCTCTTTGGTCCTATAATTTAAGGGGATTGGACTGAACAAATTCTGTTCAGTTCTTTGTCTATAATCCTAGGTCTTCCCAAGCTTTCCTAAATGCTTCCTATTCATTATTTCTTATAGTGTGGTAATACTCTGTAACATTCTTGTGCCACAATTGGCTTAGCCATTCCCCAAATATGTTGTTTCTAATTCTTTGTTACCACAAAACATGCTGCTTTGAATATTTTGGTGCAGATGGGACTTTTCCTTCTATTTTTGTTTGACCTTCTTGGGATTGCTGTCTGGTAGCAGGATCTCTGGGTCAAAGGGTATACATAAAAAAACTTTCTTGATGAACATATTGTATAGTAGATAATGCACTGTAAGGGTCTCTAATGCATCCTCTTTCCCTGGAAGATAGCCAGTCTCAACCCTAGTCTGTGCAGCTATCCATCAACTTTCAGATAGCCATAACCAAAATGGAAAGAGTACCAGACCTGGAGTCAGGAAAACTTATCTTCCTGAGTTCAAATCAGTCCTCAGACATTTATGAGCTTGGCAACCCTGATTGCCTCAGTTTCTTCATTGGTAAATGAGGTGGCAAACATCTCCAGTAACTTTGCCAAGGAAAACCCAAATTCACAAAAATCTAATACAACTTAAAAAAAATTGAACAAGAAGAGGAAAAGGCTCAAAGGCAAAATCATTGGTCAAGATTTATTACACAATTCTCCTTACCTGAATGAGGGTATAAAATTTGTCAGAAGCTTGGAAGAAGAGAGATCCAGGTTGCCTGGCTTCCAGCTTTGAGAGAGAAGTTCTCTCTTATTTTTATTAACATATTTTGTTTCTCCATTATTTTAATTCCAAATGTGTCCTTTTCTCTAGATTTTCTTCAGGGGCCTGAAGAGAGAGAAAGACTCTAGGAAGAAGTAAGAATGTAGAGAAATCAGTGCCTCAATCATGTCCCTAACCCCTCAGATTACCATGGTAGAAATTTTGGGGAATTTCCCCTTGGTGAGATCTGTCTCTCTGTCTCTGTATATCTGTCTATCTGTCTTTCTTTCTCACAGCACCAAAGGGAAAGCTCATTTAGTCTCCATTGCCTAGTATATTTCTATTTGCTATCAAAATGGATAATTGGAATCATTTCCTATTTGCTTTGTGTATTCTTTGTATAATTGATAAGTCAAGTCTTAGATATAAAACTTGGCTTACTCCTTTTCCATCAAGGAACAGTGATCTTGAGCTCAGTTCAAACCTAAAATTTATTTTCCTTATACTAATAATAGTTATGGGGGCTACGTAATATAATTCTAGGCTCTAATGAGAAGAAAATAGGCAGCCTTTGATTCTATCCTCCTGTTTTTCTGACAGGGATAAGTTTCTTCCTTGGAGAAGGGAGAATTGAGGATGCTCTAGAGATATATAATCATACCTCTTTGCAAGCCACATCTAGATAAATTCATGTGGACACATATAACCCACACAGACATCAGACATCTCATTTTTTCTGTTGTTGTTGAGTCATTTTTTCAGTCTTGTGTGACTCTGTGACCCCATTTGGGGTTTTGTTGCCAGAGATCCTGGAGTAGTTTGCCATTTCCTCTTCTAGCTCATTTTTACAGATGAAAAAACAGAGGCCAACAAGGTTAAGTGACTTGCCCAGGATCACATATGTGTCTGAGGTCAGATTTGAATTCAGGAAGATAAGTCTTCCTTACTCTAGACATGCTCTTTCTACTGTACCACCTAGTTGCCCACACATACCCTCATACAACAATGAAATGGCAGAAAACAGCCATCCCAGACCACAAGTGACACCTGATTCTGTTCTCATTACATTTCACCTAAAAAGAGCAATCACAACACTAGATGGGAAGGGGTTGCTTTCTCACCAGATAATAGAATGAAATTCCAAGAGACTTGTTTGTGATAGAGGCAATGAGAGACAGCAGTGGAATTCTTCAGAAGTCGTTTGTTTTCTTAGTTCCCCCTGACTATTTGGACCAACAATTGTTTTTGAAGATGCCTCGTGGTGAGGATCATGAGGGTTGTCTTGGGACTTCATTCCCTGAAAACCAAAAGAAAGGGATCATTTAAGAAGAGCAAGGAAAAAGGATAATTTTGGGGAGCTGTAAAAGAAAGTGAAAAATAAATTGAAAGCAAATATTCCTTGAAAAAATGATGTTGACAAGTCATGTTATTTGGGAGACCTACAGGGATACAGAGCATGGTCTATGTTGAGTTCCTTCTATGTCTTTTGAGGACTGCTTTTTACAGATAACAGCAGCTGGGAGCCATGATCTGAGCCTGCTCTAGGATCTGAGGCCCCATCAGTCCCTCCACACCCTCCAGGGAGGCTTCCTTCACAACAGAAGAACAATGCGAGTTATTGTTCCTCTTTTTGCATCCTCTGGTTTTCAATGTTTTTTGAATTTCTTTCAGTCTCCCTCTTCTCTCACAAAGTATAAAATAGACAGTCATGTTCTAATACATTCAAGATAAGAAAAAAAAGCATCATAGCCAAATGTGGGTGCACTCGTTCAACAACCATTTATTGAGTATCTACTGTGTGTATTGAATTATTTCAAGGTCTAAGAGGGATGCAAAAAAAGTATGACATATAGTTCCTGGTCTTAAGGAATTTGCACTTTGACTGAGAAGACAAACCCCCAAAATAGAAACAGATCTGGAAGGGATCTCAAAGGTCTAACCATCTCCCTTATTTTCTGGCCATTTTTGTATCATGGATCCCTTTGTCAATCTGGTAATGCTTCTTTGAGCAACACCCTACCCAACCCCCCCCCTTCTAAGAATAAAAATTGTAGATGCATACAATAAAATAAATTAGATTACAAAGAAAAACATACTAAAATTCAATTGTCAAAATATTTTAAAAAATAAAGTTTATGGACCTCAGGTCAAGGGCCCCTACTTATTAGTCAAGTTATAGATTTATTTTATATATTCACTGGAGAAAAACAAAAGGGGCTTACTATTGCAAATGATGATGTAAATAAGATTCAAGAAGAGAATTTAATTAAGAGGATAAATTGCTTTAAATCACTTTGGAAGTATCTAATTACATGCAAAAAAATGTAACAGTAAGAGGCTTGATTTTATATTGTAAAAGTTGGTCTCATTCTCAGGACCTGGGGTTCAAGTTCAGCCTATATATTCTAGTTGCATGTCCCTGAGCAAGTCACTTAACTTCCTGGTGCCCTAGGTAACTTTCTAAGATGATTTAATGGCTACAGTAGGTGATCTGCACCTATAGAGAAAATTCCCTCACTGGGAGTTCTCCACATTAGCAATTCTCTAAGTGTGATCCATAACACTCTTTGGGGTGAGCAGGGAGAAGGAAGGGGGTTCATAAAATGTAAACTCTTTTTATAATAATGCTATGATGTTTTAATTTCTAATATCATATATATTGATCAATATAACCCACATAAACAAAAGTTTTGGGGTTCCTCAATTTTAAGAGTAAAAAGGGGTTCTGAGACTTCATTTGAGAACAATTGATTTATAACAATGAAATCAGAGTTGGGGGAAAATTATTCTGCTAGATTACATTTAATACACCAATTTAATATCTGGTTATTTCAGCAGAATTAATAGAAGAAAATGGTTGGCTTAAGCAGTGTTTCTTATCTCTGTTTAATCCCCCTACTAGCTTGTAAATCCCTTGAAGGCAAACTGTTTGGTATAACTTTGTTTCTCTCTATGCAGATTTATACAAATTAAGAACACAAAAACTGTTTGTTTGCCTTAGATTTATGCTTTAGGGTTTGAGGCTCTGCCTGGAGGACACCTTCCAGGCTCTTTTATAACAAGTTGTTTCCCATCCAAACCTCAAGATCATCCAAGATTCCTTGAAAGACATATCAATAGAAATGGCCCAACTCAATGACAACAGCAGGTGAGGCATGGAACAAGAAATCTATGCCTAAAGTGAGGAAGACCTGAGTTCAAATCCAGACTCAGATACTTACTAGCTATAGTTACTTTAAAAAAATCACTGTTTGCCTTGATTTGCTCAGATGTAAATTAGGGACAAGAACAGTACCTACCTTCCAGGGCTGTTTCGAGGTTCAAATGAGATAATAATTGTATATACTTAGCAAAGGGCCTGGAATAAAATAGACACTATAAAAATACTTATCCCCTTTCCTTTCTTCTTTGAAGAGGGATTCCCTCTGGAGAAAATGCAATATCTTTGATGTGCTGATTGCATCAAGTTCCAGAACATTGCAGAACCTCCTAGAAAAAATCTGTAATCTTCCTAAGGAACCTGGCCTGCCTAGACACATAGAAAAGACAGAGTGGACAAAGAATATTTACATATATTTGTATGGATCTTTGTTTAGGGTATGTCCATATGTGTATATATTTATATACATATGTGTTATATCATATATGCATGTCCCACATAGTATATGTATGTATCAGACAATAAACAAGTGGATAGAGAGTTGGGCCTAGAGTTAAATTAGAGGAAGAGAATAGCCTGGAATACTTCAATTAATTTACAAAGGGTTTTTACTAACATCAAGATTCCCATGAAATAAAAGTAGTGTCTTTTCAATTTTAGTATTTTACTGGTATTATTCTGTGACTGAAAAACATGGAACACTACTTCCTCTGAAGAACTAAGAAATGAATACCATAGAGTGGAATGGAGAGATATATAATAAGGATGATCAGATTGTAACAAATAATCAGTGAGGAGCTCCAAAAAATGATAGGTATAAAATATGTCAGCAAGACATTGAAAGGATAGGAAGGGAAGATGGGCTGATCATGTAGGAAAATGAAGACTTGAAAGTCAGAGTATTCCACTGGTACTTTTATAATGTTAGAAGAAAGCAAGGAAGACCCCCAGGGCAATGGGGTGAACCCACTTTGGCAAATCTTTTAGGTTGAAGAGGATGAGAATCACACTGGGGTAGCAGACTTGGCTGGGTTGCAGTCTGCATTGTCCAGGGGAAATACTAGTTTGATAAGATCACAAGTATTTCAGTGTGGAGGAAAGAAAAGACAAGGGGAAAGACTGAAATGAGGTTAAATTAGGAGAGTAGACAATGAAGGCCTCTACCACATAAATGAATGTGTGAGTAGAAGAAAGGGGCAGAGCCAAGAAATATTACAGTGGTAGAGTTGACAAGGCTTGGCAACTATTTGGATGTGTGGGAGGTGAGGGAAATTCTGGAATTGAGGATGACTGTAGATGCATCATAGGGAGTTGACTGAAACACTGAAGGGTCAAGTTATCTCCCCAAGATTACATATCTGGTAAGAGTCAGAGGCACAATTTGAACCCAAATCTTGACTCCAAGTTCAGTTCTTAATCTTTGTTGCCTTATAATTTATTCTCAAGAATTTAGGTTGTAAAATTCCTAATTTGGTAGAGCTGTGGGGCTATGAATAGGTCACTGTAACCTTTCTGAAAGATCTGGGGCCTGGTGGGTCATGATTATTATTTTTTATAGCAAAGTCAGGGCAAAAAAGTATGGGGGCTGCCAAGTCAGAAACAATAGCTATTAATCAGGCCTGTGTAAAGAAATCTACAAAGTATCTGTTAAATGACCTGTAAAATTCAGAACCAGAGTGTGTATTTCCAATTAATCACCTTAGTCAGGATAAAGGGCATGGAGAACCTAGCCCCCACCCCCAGTTCTGTACAGTGAAGGACAGTAGAAACAATACCAGACTGGTGGTCAATAGATGGGGGTTTTACTTTTGACTTTGCAGCTAAGTGACTGAACTTCCACAAATAAGTTACCTAGCATTCTGGGCATAGGCTTATTATTTAAAAAGTTAGAGAGATAGACTGCCTGTATATCCTTGGACAAGTTACTTCTCTCTGGGCCTCAGTTTACTCATCTAGAAAATAAGAAAAATGGAGCTGATGACCTCCGAGATCCCTTGCAGTTTAACCTTGATCCTTCATAATCATCCTGCAGCATTTATCACTGTTAACCACTTTCTCCTCTCTGGGTTTTCATGACACTGATCTCTTGGTTCTCTTTTTTCCTCTCTGACCACTCCTCATTACATTACCTAAATGTGAGTCTGTCTGTCTGTCTCTCTCTGTCTCTTTGTCTGTCTCTCGCTTTCTCTTTCACACACACACACACACACACACACACACACACACACACACACACACACACAGTGTTTCTGTCTCACACCCTCTTCATAAGCACCATGGTTTTGTTCTGAACTGGACCTGACTCATGCCAGACCCTTAGTACTTTTAGAAAAAAAATAGGACACTTGCAAGTCATTCAATAGTCAAAAGATTTACTTAGGTATTGCAGGAAAAGATATTCAATAAGTATAGACACCGAGGACTCTCTGAATTGATTTAGCTGCGTGAAGGTTCCTTTCCTGAATCATCCATCATGATCTGTCAGCTACCGATCCATCAGAATGTCCTTGGTCCTCCTTAGGATTTTGTACTCAGGTGATAAAGAGTTAGTGTCAGCAGCAATTTTTGAAAAATAATATTTTATTTTTGCCCATTGCATGTTAAAACAAATTTTTAAACATCTTTTTAAAGTTTGAGTTCCAAATTCCATTTTCCCCTCCCTTCCATCTTTCCTCGCTGATACGGTTATGCTTGTACAATCATGTAAAACATGGTGTCAGCAATCTTGAGGAAGGTCTCAAATCCTGTTTAAAAAATTAGGCTAACTTGTATGGAGGGAAGGATTAAGATATTGTTCCTATAACCTCTTCCTTGTTGGTAGGTCCTTAAGGCCTCACAGAGGATCTTCCACCACTTTAAATAACTTTAGGGTTATTATTGGTCAATCCTAACCTCTGTTATTTGAGAATTCTGATATAGACAGCTTTGAAGGAAGGTGATAAAAATATAAAAAACAAAAGGAACAATTATGATATTTCCCCTGAAGGAATAACAGAATCTGGGAGAGTCTAGGTCTAAATAATCTCTTCTATGTGGATGATATCAGTTCTTTGTAGTTCATAAGGAGTCTCTCAATGTAAAAAAGGTGACCATAAGCAAGAGCAGCATGAGGAGTATCAGGGTTTCAGCAAAGATGTTGACATTGATTCTCATAAAAGATCAGAGAAAACTGTCTTATATCAATACTCCATCCACTCAATTAGTATTTCTTGGACCACTTGTCGTGACCTTCATGTAAGGGAGGAGAATCTTCGGGATAACTGCTCCCCTTTTTCCCCAAGGATTAGTTAGAAAATTTCACCTCAGGAGTAGAGTCAAGATGAAGCAGGAGGCAGGAATTCCCAGAAGTTCTTCTCAAAAAAACTCTAAATGCCTTAAAATGACTCTAACCAAATTCTAGAGGGGCAGAACTGACAGAAAGACTGGGTTAAACAAATTTCCAGCCCAAGACAACTTGGTAGATTCTCAGATAAGATCTATTCCACCAGCACTGGGGTTGGCAAGAGCAGCCTGGGGTCATAGCCTTGCTTCAGCAAACCAGTTCCAACCTTCTAGTAATAGCCTGAGGGTGCCTGGTCTCTAGGATCACCTGGGTCTGTGGCAATAGGAGCAATTTCCAGACCTCTCAGCCCAGGGATTGCTGAGGATGGTTTGGAAGGTTAGCCAAAGAACTCTGCCACACCAGAGTGAGCAGGACCTTTGGAGCCACCTAGCAGCTGCTTTCAGACTGCTCAGCCCACAGATGGTAGGAGAATGGGGAGAGACCCCCCAAAAAACTCCCAGAACTCCCAAGTCAAAGAGAAAATTTTATATATATATATATATATATATACATATATATATATATATATATATATATACATATATATATATGAAGGGCTCATAGGGCCTAGAATATGATATTCTGGAAGGTAAAAGAGCTTGGATTACAACCAAGAACTACCCAGAAAACCAAACACCCTATTTCAGGGGAAAAGATGGAAATTAAATAGGAGACATTCAAACTTTCCTTTTGAACTGACTAGAGCTGAACAGAAAGTTTGATCTTCAAACAGGGCTCAGGTGAAACTTAGAGAGGGTGGACAGGATGGGCAAATTATGAGCGAATTAATGATGTTGAACTGCTTGTATTCCTGTATGGGAAGATGATACTGATAACTCATATGAACCTTCTCATTTATTAGAGCAATTAGAAGGAGCATATATAGACAAGGAACAGGAGGAAGTTGAATGTAATGGTATAATATAAAGATGGAGTAAATGGGTGAAAAAGGAATGTACTGGGAGAAAGGGAAAGGAAAGGAAGAATGGGCTAAGATATTTTATGTAAAGGAAAAAGAAAAAGCTTTTTCAATGGAGTAGAAGTAGGGGAAGGTGAGGGGGAGTGAGTGAGTGAGCCTTCATTCTCATTGGAAATGGCTCAGACAGGAAATATGCATTCAATAGGTAATAGAAATCTAGCTTGCCCTAGAGAAAAAAATGAGAGGAAAGGGAGAGGAGAAAGGAGACAGGGGAAGAGGAGGGGGAAGGTGTAGATGATAGAAAAAAAGAGATCCTGGGAGAGGATAGTCAGATACACAGGGTGAAAGGAGAGAGAATGAGAGAGAGAGAGCAGTGTAAATGGAAGTGGGGAGGAACAGAATGGAGAGAAATAGCAACTGTGAGAAAAAGAATACTGAAGCAACTTCTCTGATGGATTTAGCATAAAGAATGCAACCCATCCCAGAGACAGCTGATGGCATCTGCACATAGATTAAAGAATATTTTTTCTCTTACTTTATTTCTCTTGAAGTCTCTTTAACTTTTTAGGGGGAAGGGCATTTATGTTTATTTTTCACAGCAAGATTATTGGAGTAATGTGAAAGTAAATAAATCATGAAAAAAAAAGAAAATTTCACCTTCCCCCATTGCCATAAAGCAAATCCTTTCCCAACAATTCCACCTCGATATCCCAAACTCTACCCTAGGAGGTGAAACTGTATGATGTTTTGTAGTAGAAAAAATTGAGAGACCAATTTTTTATGACAGTAAATGATGAACTACATTGGTCTTCCTTTTATACTGTACTTGCCAGGGCTCCCTCTTTTACTACTGCTAGGAGCTGAACTGCTATCTAATGAGGGGGAGGGGAGGTTGGGCTACATCTGCACCATTGTCCCCTGCCCAGCCCTGTTGGAGCTCACATCTGTGCCTGCTGTCCACTCAACCAGCATCAACTACTAACAGCACAGCTGAACCTGTCTGACCATGCCCCATTATATAGAAGAACTGTGGCTGCCGCTATCTTCTTATGCTCTGTAGAGACACTGGGGGCTGTTATTGTTGGGGTTTGATTCTGGCCTCCTGTTGAGGGAAAGCCGTGAACCAAAAACTCCACTAGGCTCAGTTCATGCGCTCTATTTCTTCCTATATGCAAACAATATTTGTTGCTGCTGGGGCTGTGGAAGAAAGGAAAACAGACAGAAACACAGAGAATGAGAATGACAGTTCAGGGCTCATGGCTGGATGTAAAAGTAGAAACTTTTTAAACACATGCAGCACTACTGCCTATCCTCACCTAATTAAATGAGGGCATAACTGGCATTTTTGTACATATTCCCAATTCCAGAAATGTCTCTGAGCTCCCAGGGAGAATTTAGCATTGTCCTTTCAAGGGTTTCTTCCAGTGGCTTGCACCAAAGAATCACCACAAAATCCTTGTGGCAAAATTGTGGTTGGTCTCTCAAATTCCAAATTAAAATAAACAAAATTGGAATAGTTTCTCCAGCAGTTGTTAGACAATCCTAAAATTCAAGGGATTTGCCTTGCTTTCTCTCATTGTTGAGGACTGCGGATTGCTGGTTCAGCTACATTTTCATTTCAAAAAAAATTCAAAATCAAACAGTTCACACAAATATGACTTTCTTAAAGCTTATTTTTTGGTGGTCTCTTCCTATTATTAGGTGATAATGATTGTTAGAATATAAAGGCACTGGTTCCAACTAGTATGTGTATGTGTATATAAGTATGAATACATAAATTTATGTGTTTATAGGAATATGTATAGATTTGTATGTACAAATACATTTATAAACATATTCTTTGTATTCCCAGTGTCTGTTACTCAGTGTTTGTTGATTGATTGGCCCTATTATCATTGTTGAACTCAAACTCAAATGTTCTTTTTGCTTTTGTGTTTCATCTGTTTGCACTACAACTATTATGAAATCTTTCCAATCATTTGTTATAGTACTCATAGATCTAGAGCCTGAGGATCCTTAAATATCATCTCATCCAACTTCTTCATTTTTAGAGTTGGGAAAACCAAGTTTTCCTAGTAACATTAAGTGACTTGATTAAGGTCACATAGATAGTAAAGAGCAGAGCTACATCTTTGGCTCCAAACCTGATGTTCCTGAAAGGGGATGGAGACATAGATTTGAGAAGTATTTGTATAAGCTTTTTGAATAGATATAATAGCTAAAGCTATGAAAGTCAATGAAATTTAAACAAGTTTAGTATTCTTTCTGGTTTGCCACAATGTCTTATTGGATCTAAACAAAAACTGTACAATAGAACTTGGGGTTTGGGGGCCTACAGAAAGGGACTATTACAAGCAGCCAGATTACTGGCCATGTCCTTGGACTGATTGATTGCTAGGTTTAACTCTCAAAGCTATGATTCTATTTCCTATCCATTAGCACTGATATAATGTTTTGGTACTTTATAGGACAGACAGCTGGTCACAGTTCTGCCTTAGATACACCTTCCCAAGCTGAGATTGCTCTCTTACAGACTTATGCCTTGCACTACATTTGGCTGCAACCTTTTTCCATGGTCTTTCTTAAAAGGAGGCAGGAGGAGAAGGAATTCCTTGTTGAAATCTGTTGCAATTTAAAATGCTGACATTTGGAGCTTCTTTGTCACCAATTTTCTCCCTTCCCCCTCATTTGTATTCATTTGATGCCTTTGGAGAAGAGAAAAAAATCAACACACCCAGAAGTTTTTCAACAACTGAGTTTTTCACATTGAAAGGTAGAGATACCAACTCCCAAAGGGGAAAAAAAAAACTAAGCATGAAAAAATAGAATTCCAAGTTGGACTTGCAGAAGAACTTTTGTCTATGAAACCAGCTGTGGGGCTCTGAGAAGTCTTGGGCTCATATCCACCTTGTTTTAGAAGTACTCCTTGCTTCATTCACTTTGTTCCTTCTTCACCAGGAGACTAGAGCTCAAAGTGTTGTTTGTTAAGGCTTCAAGAAGCCTTGGAAGGTTGGAAAGCTCCTCCCGACAAAAAAAAAAAAGTTTTCCAGGTGTTTTTGTAAAATCACTTTCAAAAAATATTTATTTTAAAAAATTATTTTGACCTAACTTTCTCCAGTCCTACACTACACCTTTTATTTCCAAAGGGCCATCCTTGGTGTGAAATCGGTCCCAGGAGAGCAATCGTTCAGGGTAACATTCCCATTTCCTGGCATCCTCAAAGCTGCTTTACATCAATAAAGGTAACGGTATACTTAACCTACTGTAAGTGATCACATACTCTTCCATGAACCATCCAACTCTTAGTAATATTTGTTTTCAAATAGAGAGGAATGGCAGAAGAATTTGGTCAGTTATTTGATAGACACTGCTGTACTTGAGTATTTCAAGTGCTGAGTGTACTATCCACAAACCCCTTCTTACTGGGAGGGGGGAAGCTCTCTTTAATCAGGTATGGTGGAGAGAGTCAGGAGATTTCAACTCAAGTCCCAGGATCTCTCATCATTTAATTGGGTGTTGGGCAAGTCAAGTAACCTCTCTAGATCTGTTTCTTTAACCATAAAAAAAGGAAATATTCAAGGTAGCTCTCAAAATTGTTTCAGAAATGGATATCTTCTTTGTCTGAAGGGGCTCAGATCATAAATATATTAATTCTGTGCACATTTCAGGAACAAGACAATGGCTCTCAGAATACTTGCTTATAATTTCTTTCCCCAATTTTAGCCGGATGTATATAGTTCTTCATTATTTGACATGCTGAGTTGCAATTTCAGTCTTGGTTTGCTCAGTACAATCTCTGTGTGTACATATGATTTGTCTCAGTTAACAGTTAAGCTTCTTTCAATTGTCTGGTTATCCTTTAATGATCATTCATTCAATCTCTTAATAACTATCAAGTAACATTGTTTAAGATATTGTGCTAAGTACAATGAAGGCTACAAAGGTATAAAAAATATAAAACACTTCTCTTCCTCCCACAAGGGAGGAGTTTAAATGATTATTGTAATATGATTCTGCTAAAAAGAGTACATTACTGGAATCATATTTTTCATTCTGGAAAAACTAGAGTTGCTACCCATGTTTTGGCAGTGCATTCACAAGTGAAGTGCTTTAGAAGTAGGAAGAAGACAAGAAAGACATTACATATTCTCTGACAACAAGCACATTAAGTCTCTTGGTTTAGGAACATAAATGGTAGAACCTAAAAGATAGGGTTTAGTTTTTGTTTCCCATATGATTTTACTGGGCCTACTTGTTCAGTTGTGCCTGACTCTTCATGAACCCATTTGTTTTTTTTTTTTTTTAATTTTTGAAAAATATACTGGAAAAAAAAGAAAAAGATACTATAGTAGTGTTCCATTTTCTTTTCCACCTCATTTTACAGATGAGAAAACTGAGGCAAATGGGGATTAAGTGACTTGCCCAGGGTCATATAACTAGTAAATATCTGAGGTCAGATTTGAAGTCAGAAAGAGGATAAAATGAGATAATATTTGCAAAGCATTTCATAAACCTTAAAGTGCCATATAAATGTTCAGTAGCTAGACCCACCTTATATTTTTCCATCTCTTGTTTCCTTTGGTTCTCAGGGGTGTGTGTTTGTGTGTGTCTGTGTCTCTGTGTGTCAGAGTCAGAGACTGAGACAGAGAGAGAGAGACAGAGAGATAGACAGACAGAGACAGAGAGAGAGACATAGACAGAGAGACAAAGACAGAGAGAGAGAGAGAGAGAGAGAGAGAGAGAGAGAGAGAGAGAGAGAGAGAGAGATTTTACTTTGGTTGGTTGGATATGAGATAAGAGTAATTTAGTGAGCAAAGCAGCTAGAAGATAGGCCTCAGGCTCTGGACAATCTGTGTTCAAGTCTCCACCTTGCGCACAGACACATACCACATGATTCTGGATAAATTAGTGCCCCCAGGAAATTCTAATACTAAAAGTGGCAGAACAGTTGCCTGGATCTGCATTAATTGAGAGAGTTTTTTCACCTGAGATTCTCTACACCAATTAAATCACAAATGTGTTTTCCTCACCCCCTACCACCAAAAATCAACAATAATTTTTTTTGAGCTCTTACTGAATGCAAAAGCACTGTACTGCTCTGGAATATCCGAAGTGATACTAAGCATGGTGCCTCAAGTTTTGTTGTTTTTTTTTTTCTTAGTTGGAGAAGTAGGCCAAATGGAGGAGAAGTTAATTAATAGAATAAGGTAGTGGGTGATAATTGTGTGATCTGAGCTATACAGATAATAAATTGTAGGAGGCAGAAAAGCTGTTGGCTATCAAGTAAAACCTTATTAATTCAGACGACTAATTTGGGCTGGTTTGTCTTTTCATTGCTTGTAAAAAAAAAGATTTTGCTAGAGCAAATTGAGTGTAAAAAATATAGCTTTGTAAATCTTTAAGCTCCTTGGGAAGTTTTCCAACATTTTAGAAGCATCTATTTTGCTTAATAATTGACAGACTAATCGCTAATTGCTAATCATTCATTAAATTTAGTTCCTTAAGGATTTCTATGAGATAACTCAATTTAAAATTTTAGATTATAGAATTCAAAACTGGAAGGGAGCTCAGTTTATTTTGTCAAATCCTTCACTTTTTATGTGAATATATAGTATATATTTTTACTGAGTCCCAAGGAATTATACAATCATAACTTTAGAACAGATGAGACCATGAGACAATCTAGTTAAGAGACTTGCTCAAGGTCACAAATGTATTAAGTTAAAGAGCTAAAATTTCCAAATTTTATCTACTTAAAATATCTCTAAATTCAACACTAATTCCTCTATGCCATGCTGCCTCATGGGAATTTATTAAATTCCTTTTATGTGATAGTAACTGTGCTAAGCAGTCTACAAATAGTAGCTCATTTGAGATTCATAATAACCCTACAAAGTAGGTGTCATTTTATAGTTGGGAAAACTGAAGCAAATAGGTTAAATGAACAACTTATCAAGGGGGTCAAGCAAGCTAGTAAATATCTGAGGCTGAATTTGAAGTCTTCTTCACTTTGGGAATGGAATAGAAGGTAGAGGCTAGGTGATGAAATATAAAGGCAAAAAATGAAAATCCTTGACCTTCAGTAATTTAGATTCTAAGTTGGCCTTAGAGAAATATGCCAGGTTTATGGAAGAAGTGACTCGCCTTGACCACAGTCATTCAGATGATCACTAGGAGTCAGGATCTGATTTTGTAGATAGTTCTTTTTTGGTCTTCACCATTGGACAAATATTTACTGTTGTTGATGTCTTTGCTGTTGTGTCATTTCAGTTGTTTCTGACTCTTCAGGACCCCTATTGGGGTTTTCTTGGCAGAGAGAGATACTGGAGTGGTTTGCCATTTTCTTCTCCATATCATTTTATAGATAAATAACCAAGACAAACAGAGTTAAGAACTTGTCCAGGGTCACATAGCTAGCAAGTATCTGAGATCACATTTGTACTCAGGTCCTCCTAGCTCTAAAACAGGCACTTTAATATATTCATATGCAAATCATTATATTAGGCACTGAAGCTCATAGATAAAACAGGACCTAGCAGCAATCTCCCAGGAGTTTATAATCTTATAGCAGGGGTAAGAAAAATATATAAACAAAAATAGTCTAAAAATTATACAATCATGCATAAATAGAAAAAATAAAAATGGAACTGTGAGAGATTTAGAAAGGAAGAGATCACATATGGCTGAGATAATTAATGGAGTTTCTGTGGAGGAGGTTCCATGGAGAAGGCTCCCATGAAGTGAGCAGTAAAGAGGTTTTTGGCAGGTGGAAAAAAGGTCATCCTCAGCATGGGGGAAGGAATGAATATTAGCTTGGGGACCAAAAAGAAAAAAGGCAGATTAATGTAAATGATCTTGCTTGGCTGGACAAAAGGGTAAACAAAGAGGAATATATTAACATGTCATAAACCTGGAAAGGTAAATTGGATCCAGATTTAGGAGAAGTGATTGAATACAAGTCTGAGTAGTTTGGTATGCCATGGGAGCCACCTAAGGGCTTTGGGGTGGGAGCACCATGGGTAGTTATATGGTCAGTTCTTTACAGTAAAAAGATACTTTTTACAATGCTGCATAGGAATTTGGCCTTGCTTATTTTAAAAATATTTTATAACTGTATTTTAATATTATTGACTTCCTTTTTTATTTAGTGTATTTTTATTTTTTGCAATTGCAAACTTTATTCTGGTGGAGCCAAGATGGTGGAGTGAAGCTAGGAAGTTGCCTGAGCTCTCCCCAATTTCCCTCAGACAATGTTAAATCAAGCCCCTAAAGAATTCTGAAAATCCACATAATCCACAAAATCCACAGAATCCACAAAAAAGAAGAAAAGAAACAATTTTCTAGCCCAAGATGACTGAGAAGGACTTCAGGAAAGGTCTGTCTCATTTGGGTATAAGGACACCACACAGGTGGTATCCAGGCAAGCCAGCAGGATACTCTTGGCCACAGCTCAGATTAGCAACTAAGACTCCTAGTTCCCAGCTCAACAGGCCAGTGGCACAGCAGGCCAGTTGTGAGGCTCCTGCCCCATCACAGCAGGCAATCTGCCAGTGCTGGAACCCAGGGTGCTACTAGACTGGACCACAGAAGTGACCTAGCACAGTGGGCATATTGCCAGTCCCAGAGGCCCTGGTGCAGAAAGCCAGTGACCAGACTACTGACCCCCTCCAATGCAAGAAGTTTGGAACAGTGCCCTCTGTAACCCAGGAGCAGAGCTCACTCTTAAAAAATGAGCAAAAATCAAAACAGAGCCCTGATCATAAGAAGCTACTATGGTGACAGGGAAGCTCAAAACACAAACTCAGAAGAGGATCATGCCTCAAAGGGGAATATGAATTGGTCTCAAGTTCAAAAGGTCCTCTTGGAAGAGGAGAATAAGAGAAGTAGAAGAAAAATTGGGAAAATAAATAGGTGCTATGTAAAAATGATTATGAAAATACTTGAAAATGATATAAAAAACTGATTCAAGATAACTCCTTAGATTTCTTAATAAACAGCATTGGCCAAATGAAAAAGAAGGTACAAAAACTAATTGTAGAAATTCCTGACAGGGGCAGCTAGGTGGCACATAGCTAGAGCACTAGCCCTGGAGTCAGGAGGAGCTGAGTTCAAATCCCGCCTCAGACATTTAATAATTACCTAGCTGTGTGACCTTGGGCAAGTCACTTAACCCCATTGTCTTGCAAAAATAAAAACCAAAAAAAAAATTAAGACTGACCAAATGGAAGCTAATGACATTATGAGACATCAAGAATCAGTCAAACAAAATTTTAAAAAATGAAAAAATAAAAGACAATGTAAAATACCTCATTGACAAAAATAACTGACCTGGAAAATAGATCAAGGAAAACTAATTTAAGAATTATTGGACTACTTGAAAGCCATGATCAAAAAGGGGCCTGGATAATAGGTTTCAAGGAATTATTAAGGAAATCTGTCCTGATAACCTGGAACCACAGGGTAAAATAAGTCATTGAAAGAAACTACCAATCACCACCTAAAAGAGATCCCCAAAATGAAAATTCCAAGTGAATATTGTAATCAAATTCCAGAACTATCAGTCAAGGAAAATTACTGCAAGTTGTCAAAAAGAAATAATTCCAATATCAAGGAGTCACAGTCAGGATTCCACTGGATTTAACAGCTTCTGCAATAAAGGATCAGATTATGATACTGGAATATGATATTCCAGAAAACAAAGGATTATAACCAAGAGTCAACTACTCAACAAAAGTGAGCATAATCTTTCAGGGGAAAAGATGAGCATTCAATGAAATAGCAGACTTTCAAATTTTCCTAATGAAAAGACCAGCACTGAATAGAAAATTTAATCTTCAAGTGGGATAGTGGGAAATACACAGGTAGTAGTCATAACTGTGAATGTGAATGAGATGAACTCTCACATAAAGCAGAATTGGATAGCATAATGAATTAAAAACCAGAATCCTACATATGCTAGTAAAAGAAATCATTTAAAGCAGAGAGAGACATGAGCAGAGTAGCAGTAAAGACTGGAGTAGAACATATTATGCTTCAACTGAAGCTGAAAAAAAAGGGCAAGGGTAGCAATCTTGATCTCAGAAAATACAAAAATAAAAATAGATCTTAATTGAAATAAACAAGAAAGAAAACTACATATTGCTAAAGGTACCATAGACAATGAAATAATATCAATACTGAACATATATACACTAAGTGATATAGAACCCAAATTTGTAGAAGAGAAGTTAAGTGAGTTATAGGAAGAAATAAGCAATGAAACTATCCTAGTGGGAAATCTCAGAACTAGATAAATATAATCACAAAATAAAAAAGAAATAAGTTAAGAAGGTGACTAGAATTTTAAAAAAGTTAGACATGATAAACTTCTGGAGAAAATTGAAGGGGGAAAGAAAGTACTATATGTTTTTCTCAATGGTACATGGAACCTACACAAAATTTTGCCATGAATTATGGCATAAAATTCTCGCAATCAAATACAGAAAGAAAAATATTTACTCAATTTTTTTCAACCCATTATGCAATAAAAATTACAGAAATAGGTTAAAGATTAATTGGAAATTAAATAATCCAATCCTAAAAAATGAGTTGGTCAAGCAGCATATCATAGAAATAATCACTAATTTCATCAAAGAGAATTACAATAATGAAACAACATAACAAAATTTATGTGATGTATCCAATGCAGTAATTTTATATCTCTAAATGCTTATAAGAATAAAATATAAAAAGGAGAGAACAATGAATTGAGAATGTATTTTTAAAAGCTGGAAAAAATTAAAACCATCCAATTAAATACCAAATTAGAAATTCTGAAACTCAAAGGATAGATTAATAAAATTGAATGTAAGAAAACTTTTGAACTAACAAATACAATTAAATGCTGGTTTTATGAAAAAAAACAATAAAATTGATAAACCTTTGCATAATTTGATTAAAAATTATTTGCAAAAATATAAATTCTTCAGATTAACAGGAGAGAAAATAAAATGCTTAAATAATCCCATTTTAGAAAAAAATATTCTTTTAATGTGATAAACATGGTGCTGATACCCAAACCAGAAAGATGTAAAACAGAGAAAAAAATATTACACACTTTTCTTAATGAATATTGATGCAAATCTTAAAAATAAAACACTAGCAAAGAGATTATGGCAATTTATTGAAAAACATTACGGAGTACAGGAATAAAAGGAAACTTTCCTTAAAATGAAAAGCAATATCTATCTGAAATCATCAACAAGCATTATATGTAATCAGTAAACATTATATGTGAAGCCTTCCCAAAGATCTAGGGTGAAGCAAGGATGCCCCTTATCACCACTATTATTCAACATTTTACTTAAAATATAACTTTAGCCATAAGAGAAGAAAAAGAAATTGAAAGAATTAGAATAGGCAGTGAGGAAACAAATTATCACTCTTTGCAGATGATATGATGATATCCTTAGAGAATCATAGAAAACCAACTAAAAAGTCTTGAAATAATTAACAACTTTAGTAAAATTACAGAATATAAAATAAACCTAAATCATCAACATTTCTATATATTACCAATAAAGCCCATCAGCATGAGATAACTGAAGATAGGGGTGGCTAGGTGGTGCAGTGGATAGAGCACCGGCCCTGGAGTTCAAATCCAGCCTCAGACACTCAATAATTACCTAGCTGTGTGGCCTTGGGCAAGCCACTTAACCCCATTTGCCTTGCAAAAACCTATAAAATAATTGCTGAAGATAACATAAAATATTTGGGAGTGTACCTGCTGAGACAGATCCAGAAGCTATATGAACACAATTATAAAAAGCTTTTTGTACAAATAAAGCCAGATACAAACAATTAGAAAATATAAATTGCTCCTGGATAGACTGCTAATATAATAAAAATGATAATTCTACCTAAATTATTTTACTTATTCAGTGTCACATCTATCAAACTACCAAAAATTATTTTATAAAGTCAGAAAAAATAATAATAATAATTCATATTAAAAACAAAGAATCAAGAATATCAAGGGAATTAATGGAAAAATGCAAAAAATGTGTCCCAGATGATCGGTATTTAAAACTATATTATAAAGAGGCAATCATCAAAACTGCCTGGTACTGGTTAAAAAATAAGAGTGGTGGATCAATGGAATAGATAATATACAAAAGAAACAATAGTAAAGAATTATAGAAATTTACTTTGGGTTTGATAAAACCAAAGACTTTAGATTCTGGGATATGGACTGACTATTTGACAAAAATTTCTGGGAAAACTGGAAAATAGTATGGCAGAAACTAGTAATAGACCCAAATCTCACACTCTATACCAAGATGAGGTCAAAATGGATATAGGATTTAGATTTAAGGGTGATACCATACACCAATTAGAACAAGAAATTATCTATTAGATCTATTAGTGAGTTTATGACTGAACATGAGAAAGATTACATTATAAATTGCAAAATAGATTATTTCAACTTCATTAAATTAAAAAGGTTTTGCACAAATAAAACTAATACAATCAAGATTAGAAAGAAAGAAGAAAACTGGGAAAAATTTTACAGCCCGTGCTTCTGATAAAGTTCTCATTTCTCAAATAGAGAACTGAGTCAAATTTGTAAGAGTACAAGTCATTTCCCAATTGATAAATGGTCAAAGGATGAAGTTTTCAGATGAAGAAATTAAAGCTATATTCATATAGAAATGTTCTAAATCACTATTGATCAGAGAAATGCAAATTAAAACAAATCTGAGGTACTACCTCATATGTATCAGATTGGCTCATATGGTAGAAAAGAAAAATGAGAAATATTGGAGAAGATTTAAGAAAATTGGCATGCTAATGCATTGATGGTGGAATTGTGATGTGATCCAACCATTCTGGAGAACAATTTGGATCTATGCTCAAAGAGTAATCATACTGTGCATACTCTTTGATCCAGTAATACCATTACTAGGTCTGTATCCCAAAGAGAACATTAAAAAAGGGAAAAGGAGCCATATGTACAAAAATATTTATAGCAGTTCTTTTTGTGTTGGCAAAGAATTGAGGAAAGGCTGAACAAGCATGGTATATGAATGTTATGGAATACTGTTGTTCTAGAAGAACATGATGATCCTGAGTATTTCAGAAAAATCAGGAAAGATTTATATGAATTGATGCTGAGTAAAATAAGTGGAACCAGGAGAACATCATACACAACCATAGCAACATTATGTGATAATCAATATGATTGACTTAAGTCTTCTCAGCAATACAGTGATCTAAGATGATTCCTGGACTCATGAGAGAAAATGCTAACCACATCTAGAGAAAGAACCATGGAATCTTAGTGAAAATTAAAGCATATTATTTTCTTTTTTTGTTTGTTTTTTGCTTTTTCTGGCTTTTTCCCTTTTGTTCTATTTCCTTTTTCACAGTATGACTAATGTGGAAACATGTTCCATAATTATACATGTATAACTGATATTAGACTGTTTGCTGTCTTGGGGAGGAGGAAGAGAAAGATGTTTGAATTCATAATTTTATAAAATTAATATTGAACACTATCTTTATATGTTGGAAAAATTAAAATACTATATTGAAAAAAAGAATAGTAATAAAGACTGTACATCTATAACCCATATCAAGTTTCTTGCCTTCTCAATAAGGGTGAAGAGAACAGAGGGAATTTGTAATTCAAAAATCAAAAAAGGTTGTTAAAATAGTTTTTACATTTTATTGGAAAAAATGAAATATTAAGAATAATTAAAATAATTAAAATAATTAAAATACATTCAATAAAACAATACTCTGAGAACTGTTGCTTAGATTTCACCAAATTGTTTGTGAGAAACAAACAAGGGCGGTTTGAGTGAACAACAGAGAGCTGGAGGAAGAGTAATGTGCCACAATGCTGGGAAAGATAGCTGGGAATCAGGTTATATAGGGTTTAAAAAACTAGACCACTGAGTTTATTTTTTATCCTAATGCAGAGGCTAGTTCTATATTAGGAAAACAATTGGCATAATTAACCACATCAATAACAAAACTAACGGAAATCATATGATTATCTCAATAGATGGGGGAAAATCTTTTGACAAAATATAGCAACCATTCCTTAAAACAATATTCAGTATCTATCTAAAGCCATCAGCAAGCATTTTATGTAATGAGGATATGTAAGAAGCCTTTCCAATAACAGTGTGAAACAAGGTTGTCTGTTATCACCACTATTATTCATTTGCTTTAGAAATATTAGTTTTAAGAAAAAGAAAATGGAATTATAATAGGCAATGAGGAAACAAAACTCTCACTTTTTGCACCCCAAAGTATCAACCAGACACTACCCAACCTTTGCACTATACCCTGTAGAATGCCTGTCCATTGACAACAGACTTCCCTTCATCTGAAATCTTTTTCTCTTCCACTCCTTCCATCTTCTATTTACTGAAACCTGGCACCCCACCCTTAACTCTTCCCCCATTGCTGGCACACTTCCTAGAACTGGCTGCATCTTCCTCATTCCCTTCTGTTTGATTGGTTGAAGTAAGGGAGTTGGAATACTTCTTGCCAGGTTTTTTAACTACCTCAATCACACAGTAACATCTCTTCCTTTGAGGTTCATGCCATGATTCATATCCACCACTCAATCAAAATCCTTGTAGCTGTTTCTATAGATCTCTAAGTCACTCCCCTGCCTTCTCAATAAATTCAGCACATGATTCCTGATTTTTCTCACCTCCCTAATTCCTGCCCTCATATTAGGGGACTTCAAAATACATATTAACTCTCTACCTCAAATATTCTAACCACACTCAGTTTCTCAAAATACTGATTTCCCATGAACTACTCCTATACTCCACTTCTACCAAACACAAAGATGATCATACCCTTCATACATCTTATTTTCACAAATATTGCCTAACTATTTTCATACATATTAGTATCTATTTGCAAGTATGTGTGTATATATGCACACACACACACACACACACACACAAAGTAGTTAAATGCAAAGAATTTGGGGAGGAAATATACTACCAGCATTTGAAGGGATCAGGGATCATGTAAAAAGGTCATGCTTTAAGTTATACTTTGGAGTGCATCCAGGAATGGGGAATGCTCAGAACAAAGACACAGAGATGAGAGATTGAGTATACCACCTCCATATTCAAGAATTCTTTGGTTTTTCACCTTTCCCTCTACCTTTCCTTACAAACCCTACTGTTCATTTGTACCATGATGTCCAGTCTCTTGACCCCTCAATATTATACCAGATCATTTTCCTTGTGCTATTACTCTACTCTGTTCTGCATCTTGACTGTTTGCTAAACTAATTAAGCGCTATACTGTCCTTCTCTCTTGAAATCCTAACCTCCCCCTTATCATTTAGCTTTATCCACCCTCCTAAGCCTCAGTCTTCAATTATTCTTACCATTTACCATTTTCATTCCTATACATGTACTGCAAAGATGAAGAGAATCAGGCAACTGTTCTGTTACATATTCTAAACTAGGTCTTCACTGCTGCTAAAGAATCCTATTCTAACTCTCTTATCAACTCATCTCAGATATCCCATGGTTCTTCCTCCTTTCACCCTCTCAAATGAGTTAATATTTTAAAGGGGATCACCCTGTTCTCTCTTTTTTTCCATCTTTTATCACTCCCAGTGCTGTCAACCACTATCTCTTCCTTCACCCCTAACTCACATGATGATGAGAGGGCTTTACTTCTCAAGCCATCCCATTTCTTCCTATCTCCTCCAACAGATTGCTCCCTCTGTAATTCTCTTCTCTATCACTTATTTTTAATTTCTCTCTGATTCATTCTCTACTACCTACAAACTTGCCCATGTTTCCCCCATTCTGAAAAAACCCTTCATTTGATCCTTCCATCCTCAACTATCAAATTATATCTCTTCTATTTTTTGTGGTTGAATTCCTCGAAATTCCTAATCATATCACCAAAACTGGTCTCTCCAAAGTTACCAGAGATTTCTTAGTTGCCAAATTTGAAGGCCTTTTTTTAGGTTTTTGCAAGGCAATGGGGTCAAGTGACTTGCCCAAGGTCACACAGCTAGGTAATTATTAATAATTCAGGTCTTCCTGACTCCAGGGTCAGGCACTCTGCACCAGCTAGGTGCCCCCTGAAGGTCTTTTCTTAACCCATATTTTCCTTTGACAATGTTGATCACTCTCTCCTTTTTGATTCTTTCTTTTCTTAGATTTTCAGGATGCTATTCTCTCCTGGTTCCCCTCCTACCTATCTAACCTCTCCTTAGTCTTTTGTGCTGGATCTTCATCCAGATCATGCCCTTTAATCATAGGTATCCTACAGGGTGCTGTCCTGGACCCCTCTTCCTTTCTTCCTTTAAACTGCTTTACTTGGTGATCTCATCAGTTCTCATGGTTATTATCTCTATGCTGACTATTCTCAACTCTATCCTGCCCTAACTTCTCAACTGACTTCCTATTACACATCTACAACTACTTTTCAGACATCTCCAACTGAATGTCCAGTACACATCTTAAGCTCAATGTATCCAAAATGGAACCCACTATCATTCCTTTTCAAATCTCCTCTCTACTTCTTTATAATTGTAAAAGGTAACACCATCCTCCAAGTCTCTCAGGCTAGAAACTTGGGAGTCATCTCGGAGTTTTCATTATCTTTTAATGCCTTTATCCAATCTTTATTCCAGGGTCTTTTGATTTTGCCTTTGTAAAATCTTTTGAATAAATTATCTTCTCTCCTTTATTACTGCCACTTCTCTAGTGCAGGTCTTCATCATCTCCCACCTGGACTATTACAATAGTTTGCTGGTAGGTCTGCCTACATTTCTCCTATATCTTTCCCCAGTCCAACTCATTCTACATTCAGCCATCAAAATGATTTTTCTAAAGTGTGTTCTTCTCTAGTCAGCTCTAATAGCTCCCAGTCATCTCCAGGATCAAATATAAAATCCTGTGCCTAGTGTTCAAAGCCTTTCATATGGTAGCTCCTTCCTACCTTTCCACTTTTCTTACACCTTACTCCCCAGTGTGCCCTTTTCAATGTAGCAACTCTGACCTCCTGGCTATTCCATGAACAAGATGCTCTATCTCTTAGCTTTGGACATTTTCTCTGGCAATCCCCCATGCCTGGAAAACTCTCCTTCCTCATCTCTGTCTCTTGCCTTCCCTGACTTCCTTTAAATCCTAGCTAAAAAATAATATTTTCTACAGGAAGTCTTTTCCAACCCTTTAATTCAAGTGCCTTCCATCTCAATTATTTCTCATTTATCCCATATATATATATATATATATATATATATATATATATATATATATGATATATACAAATAAGCCATATATATGGCTTATTTGTATATGTTTGTTTCTTTTGTTCCTCATTAAATTGTAATCTCCTTGGGGGCAGAGACTATCTTTTACCTCTTCTTATAACCCCAAGACTTAGCATAGGGTCTGATATATAGTAGGAACTTAATAAATATTTATTGTTTTATTGAATTTAGTGATTTTGGGGTATGGTTCCAAATTGGTTCTCAAACATTGGAATTCATAGTTCCACATGTATTATATTCTATTAGATGAAAACATGATGGTGCATTTGGTTTTAAAACTGTTGAATTTGAAATGCCAGGAATATCTTTATCAAGTAGAAATAACCAACAGGCATTTCAAAATATAGTACTAGAACTTCTGGGAAAGCTTCATGAAATTTGGAGGTGGGAGGGGCGGCTAGGTGGTACAGTGAATAGAGCGCCGGCCTTGGAGTCAGGAGTACCTGGGTTCAAATCCAACCTCAGACACTTAATAATTACCTAGCTGTGTGGCCTTGGGCAAGCCACTTAACCCCATTGCCTTGAAAAATCTAAAAAAAAATTTGGAGGTGGGGAGCAGATTGGTGGTGCAGTGGATAGAGCACTAACCCTGGGGTCAAGGAGAACCTGAGTTCAAACATTAGCTCAGACACTTAATAATTACCTAGTTGTGTTAATTTGAGCAAGTCACTAAACCCCACTGCTTTGCAAAACAAACAAAAAACAACAACAAAAAAAGAAATTTGGAGGTGAAATATTTTGAAGGGGCTTAGAGTTAATGTAGTTCAACCTCCTCATCTCTGAGATGAACCTGAGGAGGTTTCAGAGAGATTATATCTTGTTCACAGACATAGATGTATTAAGTGAGATAGAGACAACTAGTTGACAGAGTGAATAAATAGAGTGCCAGACTCAGAATCAGGAAGATTATAGATAGAGGAAGATATGTACTAGAAATGTGAGGCCCGTCATTTCATCTTTGTCTGCCTCAGTTTTCTCATCTGTAACAAGGAGACTAACATCTCAAAGATATGAAGATAAAATAAGATGTTATTTGTAAAGGACTTTACAAACCTTCAAGCAGTATTATAATTGTTAGCTATAACATATGACAACATACTAAAAAAGCAGAGACATCATCTTGAAGACAAAGGTCCATATAGTAAAAACGATTATTTTTCTAGTAGCAACATATGTGGCTGGGATAGTTTAACTAAAGGAAAAGTGAGAGCTGCAGAATCAACACTTTTGTGTTGTGATGCTAGAGAAGACTTTTGAGAATCACTTGGACAATTAGAAGATCAATTAAAGAAATTAATTCAGGCTATTCACTTGGAAGGTCAAAAGTGAGTTTAAACACTTTGACCACAAAATGAGAGGACAGAATTCTTTGGAAAAGAGCCTGATGTTTGGAAAGATTAAAGGCAATAGGACAAGGGAATGGCAGAGGATGAGATGAATAGAGAGTGTCTTGGAAACAAGGAAAAATGAATTTAGACAGACTCCTGAGATAGTGAAAGATAGAAGGGCCTATGTTCCATGGGGTCACAAGAATCAGAAATGATTGAACTAATGAACAACCAATGACATAATATGGAATTACAATAGCTATTATTAGCTATCATTTATAAGATATTATATAAACTATAAATATATACAAATATGCATATGTGATATTTATGATGATGATGAGAACCAGAACTGGATCTCAGGTCCTCTGACCTCTCAACTTGTGGTCTTGACCAGGGGCAGAAATAGTGATCTGGGAGGAGTCATCTGCATAAATTTGTATTGAATAGAAGTAATAAATGAAATTATGAAAACCATAGAGATGATTAAGGAGAAAGAATAAAAGGAAAAAAAAGGAAAATAGGGACAAAACCCCAAGTACACCCATGTTTAAAAAGAAAGAATGGTCAGAGAAGTAGGAGGAGTACACCGTAGGAACATCATAACATGAAAATCAAAGGGAACAGAGTATCAAGAAAAAGAAAATGACCCATAGTATGCACTGTCACTTGAGAGTCTAAGGAGAATAAGAACAGGAAAAAGGCTTGTTGGATTTGGTAGACTTTATGTCATTAATGACTCAATTGAGTGGTGAGGACAGAAGCCAGAATGGTTCTGTCTGCTACTTCTAGACTACTCTCTCTAGAAGGCTTGTCAATGAAGGAGGGGAAAGGGAAAGACTGAGATTAAACTTTTTTCAGATTATGGAGACATAAGTACATGTTCATAAATTGAAGGGAAGAACTTAGGGAATGAAGGAAAAAGGGAGTTTGTGAGAGAAGGGATGATTGATGGAGGAAGGTCTGGAAAGGAATGGTATTACAGTTAAGGGTGGAGTGGAACTTTTTGGAAAGGATGAGTAGCATCTCTTTTTTGAGACTGAAGGAAAGAAGAAGAGAAAATGGGTTAGAATACTGAAAGATTTAGAGTAAGAGGAGAAATGAAGGATTTTTCATTGGATGGTGTCAATCTTTCTTAGGAAGGTGAGGTCATCAGCTGAGAGCAAGGGAGAGGAAAGATAGTTGGAGGTTTTAAATAACTATTAGGGAGCATGGAGTAGAGAGTTAATAAAAGATAAAAAAGATACAAAAAAGACAGTGGTGTGACAGTGAAGGTCCAGCTGAGGCTAAATAACATAATTTTGTACTGGATTCAGAGCATGACTTCATAATTTCCTGAGTTCTTTTTCAGTTGTTTTCCTTTACATTCTTGTGATCATAACACAATTTACTCTTCAATTCCTTCTCATTTCACTCTGTGGAGTTCATGAAAGACTTTTCAAGTTTCTCTGAATTTTTCATATTCATTGCTTCTCATAGGACAAAAATATTTCATCACATTTAGATACCCCCCAATTTATCCATCTGTTCCCAAATCAGTGGGTACTTTTCTTTCCAATGGGAAATTTCCTTTTCAATTATTTTGCTGTAACAAAAAAGTGCTTATATAAATATTTTTAAAGGTCCCTAACCTTAGCATTCCACCACTTGGGAGTAAAAGTGAAAGTAATAAATGGTAGGATTTATCCAAGGTTAAAGACTAACAAGTCAAATCAGTATCAATCATTTAAACAGATTCCATCTACCAGATGCTCTGTTAAGCATGGGGATATAAAGAAAAACAAAAAATTAGTCTTTGTTCTCAAAGGACTATTGGTTGAGAAAAAAAATCCCCAAACGTCAAAACATTTTTAAGTCATTTGGGAGAAAAGAGCTAGAAAAAGATGTCTCCCTCCTGATCTCTGTTAAAGTTTAAATTATATAGAGTTCAAGCAAGGGTGAAAACTGAGTAACCTGTATCCACACCTGCTAAGTCACTTGAGATATATAACAGCATGTAAGTATAAAGAGTCAACAAAATTTGGACAAAGTCAAAAGCTTTGGAAGTGTTTTGGGTGGACTCTGTACCTAGGTTTGATTTAAGTTTTCTTTGCAGTCATCTCTGGCTTCCCTGGAGGGTCTCTGAGGTCACCATGACTTCTACAGTAAGCTTTGGGTCAAAGGATTTCTAGCCACATACTGCTAGATTCAACCAATATCAATAAATAATAAAACATTTTGTCCACAGTCCAATGGGGCAGACAACATGGAAACAACTCTGGGATGTAGACAAGAAAAATTGTAAATAGAGGAAAGAAACTAACATTAAAAAGTGTCAGGAAAGACTTTTTGAAGAAGATAGATTTTTAGCTAGGAACTGAAAGAAGTCAGAGAAGATTGAAATAAGGAGATAGAGAATTCCTGGCTTGGGGGACAGCCAGTTAATCTGCCTAGAGTAGGGAGATGGAGAATAGCAAGGGAGGCCATGCCATCAAATAAAAGCATCCTTGAAGGGGAAGAGATTTGAAAGAAAGAAAGGTAAGGCCAGAAGAGAGTTGACAGGTTGGGGTTATAAAGAGAATGGAGGCACTCATGGTTAATATGAGTAGGTATGGAAAGAGTAAGGGAGAGTGAGAGATTGGGAGTACAGAATATGTGAAAGAGAAATTTTGGCAATTTTAATTTTTGAAATCGAATGGTTTTAAGTAGTGGTAAGTTTTATGATGAGACCAAATCGTGGATAGTTAATATTGAGTGGAGGAGGAGGTTACAGGATTTTAGAAGTTGAGGACATTTGAGAAGTTGAGGACAAGTTGTAACATCAGGTGTGTGTGTTTGTGTGGGTGGGTGGATATATATATATATATATATATATATATATATTATATATATATATCTGGCATTTTACATATATGAGTATAAACATACATTATATGTTTATATGTATCTGTGTTTGTATATGTATGCTGTATTTGCATATATATGTGTTGTTGATCATTCATTTCAGTCACATTCAATAATTTTGGGGGGTTTTCTTGACAAAGATAATGTAGTGTCTTGCCATTTCCTTCTCTAGCTCATTTTTACAGATGAGCAAATGAGGCAAACAGGGTTAAGTGACTTGCCCAGAGTCACACAGCTGTTATCTTTCTGAGGTCAGATTTGAACTTATGAAGATGAATCTTCTTGACTCTAGGTCCAGGACCCTTCTCTACTGGTTGCTGTTCTTCATTCTTGAAGAGGACTATATTGTCCTCTTCAAATGACGTCACTATGCTGAGGTCAAGCTACATTGTAGCTGTGACTGATCAGACCTCCATGAGCTGGGAAGGTTCTAACATAGGTCAGGCACAAATATTCCATATGGATATTTGGAGCAGAGACATCTCTTTTTGTACATCTCACATTTCTTCTAAGTTTTAGAAATTCTGCTTTGCTTATAGCACCTTCTTTGATGCCAGCATACCATCCATGCTGGGCAGTTCTATGCCAGTATCTCCCATGTCTCACAATCAAAATTTTTTCTCTCCTGATTCAATCATTCTATAAAGCAACTGGATCTCTGCCCCAAAGGCTATAAAACCATGCATGTCCTTTGATCTAGTAATGCCACTACTAGGTCTGTATCCCAGAAGAGATGAAAAACAAAAAGGAAAAGGACCTATATGTACAAGAATATTTGTGGCAGCTCTTTTCTGGTAGCAAGGAATTGGCAATTAAGGGGATGCTCATCAGTTGGGGAATAGTTAAACAAACTATGGCCTGATTATGATGGAATGCTATACTGCAATAATAAATGTAGAGCAGTCCTTCTCAGAAAAACCTGGAGAGACTGACATGAGCTAATACAAAGTAAAATGTGTTGTATAGAAAGTACATTTTGTTTGAAGTACTGTAGGATGATCAGCTGTGAATGACTTATTCTCAGCAAAGCAATGATCCAAGACAACTCTGGAGTTCTTATGAAAGATGCTCTTCATCCTCAGGAAAGAATTGCTGACGTCTGAACATAGATTGAAACTTTTTTCTTTTATTTTTCTTGAGTTTTTAACTATTTTCTTTTACATGACTATTATGTTCTAACCACATATGTATAATCTACATTGAATTACTTGCTTTTTCAGTGAAGGGGTGAGGAGGAAGAAGGGAAAGAATTCGGAATTTGGAACTGAAACATTTAAAAACAAATGTTAAAAATTCTTTTTACATATAACTGGGGGAAAATAAAATACTAAATAGATAAATTTTAAAAAGCCCTAAAAAATTGCTTTCTCTCTCTCCCCCTTGCTCTGTCTTTCTTCACACACATATATATAAATACAGGTGTGTAAACACACACATGTATTGTGTAACTTAAATTTCTGAGGATGATGACAAAGGAAGGAGTAAAAAGTAACACAGTAAGCTAGGTGCCAAAATTATAAAGCAAAATAAGAAAATAACAAGGAAGTCAAAATAACAATGAAGATAAAGTGATTTGGTCAAGCAATAAGAATAAAAAGAGCTAGGGCAACAATAGAATGAATATCAGGAAGAAGGCTGATCCTATCAATCCTGTGAGAACTAGAGAATGGACAAAAAGGCTTCCCATCACTGGAGGTCAGTGAGGGGAAAGTCAGGTTTCAGTTACTTTCAGAAAGTGGAATTAATGAAAAAGTTATCCAAGAAGGAAAGTTTTTAAAGCAAAGATTTGAATGTTCCCCATCTCCAAAACGTCTTGTAACTTCCCACTGCCAATAAGATACTGTTAAAATGGTGAAAGAGGTGGTTTTTTTCCCTAAGATAAAGTGTTAATAATAGTAGCTAAGCTGTTTAACTGCCATTTGAAGACTTAGAAACATAACCTTTGTCTCCCTGGCCATTGCCTAGTGAGAAATACCATAGAGAAGCCAGACCCCAAGAATAGGTTCCATCTAAAAATATACCAATTTGGTGACTTTTTTGAGCTTGGCATTGCCTTCTGGGAAGAAGAACTGGGGATCTTTTGTGGGAAGATGGAACTCAGATTAGTGACTCAAGCCCCTTCATTAAAGAAACTGAGGCCAGAGAAAGTGTTATTTATCTAATGTCACATAACTAGTAAGGAAGATCACCAGGATTCAAGGCCAGGTCCTCTTCAAAGCTAGTAGTCTTTCTAGTGCATCACATCCTGTTTTCTCTTACCCCCTTAGTTGTGAGGAATGGTTTGTAGCTGATGAGCAGCAAAAAACTGGTGAGTGAAGCAGACTCCACAAAGCCCTTTCTCCTCCCCTTTTGTTCTGTAATCTTGGCCTGGAGATCTTGTTCCCTATCCAAGACGTAATTTTAAGTTTGAAAAAAAAATTGCCAGTTCTCTATGTGTTGAACTAAACTAAATAATCCAATGTCCAGTTCCAAAGGGGTATGTGTGTGTGTGTGTGTGTGTGTGTGTGTGTGTGTCTGTCTGTCTGTCTGTCTATCTGAATATATACATTGCCTTGAAATGGGGGTATAACTGTAAGCCTATACTATAAACTTCTAACTGGGTGAGTGAGGGCAGAGGGTACAATAGCAGGGGCCCAGATCAATTTTTCTACAGCTGTTCCATTTCCTTTCCTAAGTTGACTTGCCAATGCCTTATTTCCTTTAAATGAGGCTCTGGGCTCTCCACAGGGGTCAAGAAATGGTACGTTATTTAGTAATATCAGCTAGAAATGCAGAACTTCTGAATTTATTTGTTTACTAAACAGGCATCTTAGTCTTTCCCAACCAAACCCGGAGGTCTGACAGCTTTGAAGTCACTGGTTTATTGTTACAAATTCACTTAAAACCTCCAGTTGAGCCAATTCCTTTTTAATGCAGGGAAAGGCCTTTATTGACTGCAATTACTAGACTGTTGTTGTAAAAAATCAATTTGACAGCCATATATCAAAGTTTAATTACCTCCAGTTCTGGGACCCGCTAGATAACAATCGCCAATGACAAATAGCCCCAGATTAGGGAAGCCAGGAGAAGGCCTTGAGCCTGAAAGGAAACAATTACACTGACAAAAGAGCCCAATTTAAATACCCAGAAACTGGTGCTATGATTCCAAACTAAACCAGTCAAATTGTTTAAAGACAAAGGGAAAAAAAAGTCCTGGGTCTCCTTGAGGGGGACATTCTGTTTTTTTTTTCCTTTTAGCCTTATTTTTTCTTTTAAATATAACACAGGCTCTAATAAAGTATCCTAAGCCCCTTTATTCAAACTTCCTGGGGTCTTGAATTTTAAACTATTCCCAGTTGGGCCTGGCCTCTTCCAGAGAACACAAAATGAAGAGCAAGGGGGTCTAAATTAGAAAACTTGAGTAAATGTCTTGGGCCCTTGGGCAGTTCCTCTCCTTACCCAGCAGCATTTTGATGAGTTGAGTGTAAAGAATTAGAAACATATGGGGAATAGTGTTCCTTACAAATGCAGATGGGGTCAGAAATTAAGCAGAGAAAGACCTCAGTTCAGCTGCTGTGACTGTGCCAAACCCATAGCACTGGGGAGGAGGGGGGAGGGAAGCAGAGATTTTTGTCAACTCTTAAATGTCTCCTGGTTCTCTCCAGAGCCAAAGGAATCTCAGCTGGGATGGGAGGAGGTGTAGAGGAGGTTTGGTCCAAAATCTGTGAATGAGCACTATCTTCAAGTGAGCCAAATGAAGGGCAGGGAGATCTATAATGCAAGCAAGCACTACCTTCCAGTAAGCTTCACTGCCTGCCCTTTCTTGAGGGCCTGGGATGCTATTCATTCATTCAGGTTATTTGCTGAACTGGTGGGGAATGGAAGGACTGAGAGGCCACCACAGCTATGGAATAATGGGGAGCTGAAGGGAGTCAGGTTTATCACAGTATATGCCCATTACCCCAATTTCCCTATAAATGAATTCAATTTAAATGAGCATCAAGGGCAGTTCTGAAGGGAGGAAATGGGCCCCAAAGAAGTAAAGGAAGCAGAAAAGCAGAGGATTAATATAGTTGCCCTGTTATGATAGAAGCCATTCACATCTTATGAGGATGTTGACTTCTGACCTAATTTTTGTTTTTTAATTTGTTTTGTTTGGATTTTTGGTAACCTCAGCCTACAATAATACCTGTCCCCTCTTGCAACAGTTGAGTCCAACAGCAACTTCAGGGGTGGTACAAGATGTTCCAGCAGCTTGGGGCCTGATCAGAAAACATATCACTCAAAGGGAAACTGGTATGTTAGAGAAACCGCAAACCTCAGTTTCCTCTCTTATGTCCCTGGCTCCTCAGCTTCCATAAAGGAAGAGAAGAGGTACTCGTCTCTGAGGTTGAAAAGAAGAGAGCTGAGTTTTCTGACCTCTTTCACTTACCTTCTCTAGCAGCTAAGAAGTAGGAAGAGAGCAGCCCATGGGGGTGCTGGAAAGACTTGTGCAAAAGCCATTTTTGTGGGGGGAAGGGAAAGCTAGAGTGTGGATAGGAATAAGATCTGTGGGAGAAGCATGTGAGCTTCCCAGGAGTTTGAGATTTTGGTAAAAAAGGGAGGAGGAGAAATGAAGCAGCCTAAGAAATGGATTGGTCCTGGGTTGTACCCCTATAGAGCAAGGTTAGAAGGAAGCCAGGCAAAGAAGTATCTTCAAATTAACATAAAAAAAACATTTTTACTGCTGATCAATTTTTTTTTTAAACAGACCTGTGATTTCATCGACACAAAGAATTTCCTGTGAAAAATTTCCCTATATCAGTCAAAGCTCCCACACTGTGGAGGGAACTTTAGAATCATAAAGGCAATCAAGGAATTTACCTAGAAACATGTGGGAAGAACTACATTAGAAAGGAGTCCATAATTTTCCTATCTTCCTGATTCCAAAATCATTGCTCCTACTTCAGCTTCTGATCTGGAACTCAAGTTTCCTCCCTTGAACCCTAGGTATCTGTGTGTGTGTGTGTATGTACATATATATACATATATGTATATATGTATGTATGAATACATACAATATATATGTATAAATACAATTATTTATCTAGCCTGAGCCCAAATCTACCACTCACTTCCCAGCCATTGTCAAGTGCCAGGCTTTGGTGTTCTAGCCTCCAGCTCCTATTCCAAATTCAAGTTTCCAACTAAGGGTCCTGCGCATCTGATGGATGAGCATTCACCACATCTAAACTGGATCCAGTTTTGGACAATACTTCCTGGCCATCTTCATGCTGATCTAGATCTTCTCTTCCCTCTAAGACAGCTAGGATAGAATGCAAGACCCAGAGTAAGGAAGACCTGAATTCAAATCTCTCCTGAGATCCTGACTGTGGTAACTCATTTAACCTCCATTAGTCTCAGTTTCCCCAATTGTAAGATGGAGATAAGAAGAGCATCCAACCTTGCAGAAGAATAAAATGAGGTGAGCCTAGGGAACTCATTCAACCCCCATTTGTCTGTAAGATGAAGATAATAAAACATCCAATTACAGAAGAGTAAAATGAGATGATATTTGTAAAGTATTTAATGTAGTCCCTGATTTGTTCCTTTTTCCCTCTGATTCTAGCTCTGAGAGTAGTAATCAGATCATTACTATCATTCCTGGAGAGGGGCATGTCAATCAATTTCCCCGTGACTGCAGTGACTGTCCTTGTGACTTCCTTGACCAAAATTCTCCTCCATAACTGCCTTATTTGTGTCATATTCTTCTACTGGACTGTCAAGCTCCTTGAGGGCAGAGGCTGTCTTGACTGCTTATGTTTGTATCACTGGTGCTTAGCCCAAGGTTTATATATAGCATGATTCTAGATTTATTCTCCTAATCCAACATAGCTGGCAATATTTCCCACTTCAGGATTCTAGGTGCTGAGTTGGATCCTACAGGCTCCATGGATCTGTGCTCTTCATTAGGGTATTGTTTGTCCTTCATTCTTGAAGACCATGACATCAGGGAGGTGTTGCCATGACAAGCACATGAATTGGATTTTTTTTGGGGGGGGGAGGGGTTTGTACTAAATCACCAGACTCACTTTCTCCTCTGGAGTCATCTGGGTCCAGTGACCAGATATGAATCAGGACAACTGGAGATGACCATGGATGTGATTTGCCTAAGGTCACACAGCTAGTAAGTATCAAATATCTGAGGTCAAATTTGAATTCAGGTCCTCCAGACTCCAGGGTTGGTGCTCTATTCATTGTACCACCTAGCTACCCTTCACTAGGACAGACATCTTGGTATGGATTCCAATCTTTGAAGGGTTTGGCCTAACCCAGTCCATCCTCAATATTCATGAAACAGAGCTGTTAATATGTTCACAAGCCACATAGTGACCCTGCCTGGGGGTTCACATCAAGAAATAGAACTTGATTTGACCTGTTAGTACTTTCTATATAATCTTCTTCATTCGGTATATTCACAAGAGACAATCACAGAATAATTTGGACATACTCTGAGTCGGGGATCAGGTTCTTCCATCACAGAAGTCATTACAGAGTTCTTCCTTTTATGTGGTTTGGAAGTAGGCATAGTACCTTAGAATGACCCTTAGTTAGGAACATGGTAAACACTTAATAAGGGGCACAGTGAATCAAGTGCCAGCCATAGAGTCAAGAAGACTCCTCTTCCTGAGTTCGAGTCTGGCTTCAGACACATTATCTGTGTGACCCAAAGCAAGTCACTTAACCCTATTTGCCTTAGTTTCTTCATCTGTAAAATGAGCTAGAGAAGGAAATGGCAAAATATTCCAGGATCTTTGCCAAGTAAATTCCAAATGGGGTAGCAGAGAGTCAAACATGACTAAAACTACTGAAAAATACCTTAAAACAACTAATAAATGCTTTTTATTTCATACATTTATTCATTCATTTTCCCAATGAAAGTCAATACTTCCTCTGTAACTTAGAGTCTTATAAAGTTAACTAGCATGAGACCAAGTAACTTGCTTAGAACTATAATATCAGTATATATCAATAGCAGGACATGAATTCAAGCCTTCCTAACTTAGAAGCTGGCTTTCTAGTCATTCCATACTTCCTCTTTCTATTCCATTTAAAATGTGCTTAAATACTCTTGTGGCAATGGAGGAGTTACTAGGTGACTATAACAACCTAAGATGAAGAAAAGTAAAATGGAATCTCCTCAAAAGGAATGTTTTTTTTTATCACATTTAGATCAGGTTTAGCAAATAATGTAAATGCAGGGATGAGATATTGCTAGAAAAGAGTCTTCATGTGCTTTGCTGTTCTGTATTGGACAGATATTATTGGTCTTAGTGTGTATTGCCTTCTTCACCTTGCTTTTTTTTTCTCTGTATTATTTCATATAAGTTTTCTCATATTTCTCAGGATTTCACATTTGACCGTCATTAGACACAATAATGTTCTATTACCTTCTTATGCCCAAATCTGCTCAGCCATTCCCCCCGTGAATGAATTTATATTTTTTAAAATTTTTTTTGTCTCTAAAATGTGTCACTGAATATTTTGATAAATAGGGAGTTTTTCTTTCTTTCTTTAACCTCCTTAAGAGATATGACACTGAGTCAAAGATTATAATCAATTTAATCTCTTTCTTGCATGATTTCCAATTATTTTTCAGAGCTGTTGGAGTGGTTCACAACTTTACCAACAGTGATTTAGTCTGCTTGTGTTCCCACAGGTAGTCCCTCCAGTGCTGACTTCTTTGACTTTTATCATACTGAGCAAGTATTGTTTGGCTAGATGAAGGAATTAGGAATGCTAATAAGCACCCGCATGTGGGTCCAAAAGAGATAACAACATGATTCTAACATTATATACAAGTCAACTGGTAGAACTGGAAAGTACCTTTGAGATCACTTTGTCCAACTTCCTCATTTTATAGGTGAGGAAACTGAGGTCTAAAGAAATTTAAGGGCCTCCTGACATGTAAAATCAAGTCCCAAGCATCTTTCTTGTGTTGAGTGCTAGATTCTAATGGCTAGTATATTATTTTTATAATATTTAAAACAAACAGATTTCAGATCAGTCCTCATGTTTGAGCAGACAAATATTAATGACAAGTAACTTAACCTCTCTAGGCCTCCTCAGTTTCTTCATCTAATAAAATGAAGGGATTAGAATCTTTAAAGTTTCTTCCAATTCTAAATCCTTTGATTCCTATGTGATGCTCTAGGTGGAAGATGATGAGATAAATTATAATAGTCATTTTCATAAGTCTACTCTCAAATGAAGATTAAACTGCAGTCAGGTTAACAAAAAAGCAAAAGAAAGACCAGACTGTAGAGTTTTATTAGAAGTTCCATAGATTTGGAACTAGAAGAGATTTCAAAGGTCATCTAGTCACATCTTCTTTATTTTCCAGAAGAGGAAACTGAGGTCTAGAGTACTGTAATGACTTGCTTAGGGTCACATTGTTAGTAAGTGGCCAAGCTAGGAATCAAATGCAAACCTTCTGCCTCTAAATATAGCACTTTTTCCACTGTACTAGTTGTTTTAGGTATTTCTTCATTTGAATTCATAGAAAATTTTTGCTTCTTTGAATAAAAATAGCCCCTAGGAAAATATTGAAATTATAGATCTTGGCATGAAAGAGACCCTACAGGCCTTCGAATCCAACCTCTTCATTTCATGGATGAAGGTAATAAGATCTAAATGACTAAGTGACTTGCTCAGTGTCCCACAGTTAATGATAAAATCAATAATAATCAGAGGTGGGATTTGAACCCAGGTCCTCTGTCTCCAGAACCAGTGCTCTTTCCATAAGGGACTGTATAAACTTTGTCAGTTATTAATTTATATGGGATGAATTCAACTGGATAAATATTTGTCCATCTAAGTGTATCTAAGCATCTAAGTGTAGTTTCTCTAGAATAAGATACTGTCTAGGAGACTGAGACACTCTTTGGGTTAAATATTTTAAAATAATATTTCCCCCCATTACAAATTTCCCAATGTAAAAATAATTTTAGCATTCATTTTTAAAAATTTTGAGTTCAAAATTATCTCCTTCCCTTCCCTGTGTCTTCCTTGATATTGTAAGCAATTTGATATAGGTTATATGTTGCAATCAGGCAAAACATATTTCCATTTAAGATATGTTGTGAAAGAAAACAAAATAAAAGAAAAAAAGTAAAAAAATAGTATGCTTTGATCTGCCTTCAGGCTCCAGGAGGTACATAACATTTTTCATCACAAGTCCTTTGGAATTAAACTTGGGCCATTCATTGTATTACTCATAATAGCTAAGTCATTCACAATCATACAATATTGCTATTATTAACATGCTCCTGGTTCTACTCACTTCATTTTACATTAGTGTAAAGTTCATGTGATTCTTTCCAGATTTTCTGAAATCATTCTGTTCATCATTTCTTATCACACAATTGTTTACTTCAGTTTGCTAAGTCATTTGATAAGCATTCCCTCAATTTCCAATTCTTTGCCACTCCAAAAAGAGCTGCTATGAATATTTTTTGTATATATAGGTCCTTCATTATCCCTCCCACCTTTTTTATTTCTTTGGTATGCAGATCTAGCAAGGAAAAGATATGCAGAGTTTTAAATTCCTTTAGGTATGGTTTCTAATTGAATTGCAGAATGATTGGATCAGTTCACAAGTTTACCAACCATGCATTAATGTCTCTGGGTAAAGTGTCAACAAGGAAAAGTAAAGATAGTGAGCAAGAGATGAGTTCTGGCAATGCTAGGAGAGACCAGCCTAGATGAAGAGGATGACACAGTGAATGGGAAGTCTTATGAGATTAAAAGTATGAGTATTCACCCATGGGCAGGTGGACCTTGGAAACAAATTTTACCTACTTTCACATTCCTACTGAGGATCTTAGGGCTATAGATGAGGTGAGACCTCTCCTAAAGATTTCAGTCTATGGCATAGTGGATAAAGCACTGGCCCTGGAGTCAGGAGTAGCTGGGTTCAAATCCGGTCTCAGACACTTAATAATTACCTAGCTGTGTGGCCTTGGGCAAGCCACTTAACCCCGTTTGCCTTGCAAAAACCAAAAAAAAAAAAAAAAAAAAAAAAAAAAGATTTCAGTCTAAGAAGAAATAGAGAGTTTTCAGACTAGGACAGTTTTCAGGAGTCCTAAGACTTCCAGATCTCTGACTATTTATGGGCAGGTAACATTAAATCAAAGGATGAATGCATTTCAGACCTTCCCTTGGGAGGAATTTTTTTAAGGGACCATCTAGTGCAAACCTATGTCCACAAGAATTCCTCTTGCAGTATAACTGAAAAATTTACCCAGTTCATCCTTTGCAGGAAGGTCCCCAGGGAGGGAGGAATACATAACATCTTGAGACATTCCATTCCTCTTTGGGGTAACTGATTATTGGGAATATTTTTATTAAATCAAGACTATATTTGCTTCTTTGCAATTTCTACCTATTCGAGTTCTGCTATCTTGAGACCAAGCAAAACAAGTTGAATGCCTCTATCAGGTAAGCTCCCTTAAGATACTTGAAGGTGGCTATCATTTCATCCCTAAATCTTAATTTTTCTAGACCTTCCTTCTTTTAGTTAATCCCCAAATGGCATGAACTAAAGGCTTTTAATATGGCATTGACCCAGACAGGAGAACCAGATGCTGGGTTGGCAGCCCTAAGCCTGAATTTTCTGACCTTCAGCTATTTCCAATTTCCTTTAAAACCTTATTTTAAAATGTCATTTTTCAGTTTGATAGTAAAATACGGCTGCCAAGGAAAGGATTTTTTTTTTAATAAAAAGAGGGAAATGCCACTGCTGACCTAACATCTGTTCAACCATGGTCTGGTAATCCTGGTAGACTCTTTGATGGTTCCTTCAGAATTTGTTGGAGTTAAGTCCCAGAAGGGAGTCTGCCTTTGGACTCAACTCTGTGGCTTTGTTTCTTAGTGGATGGTGCAACAGATGACTCAGGAAGTTATTCATAAGAAATGACTTAACCTTGAGATGGGAAATGAGAAATTTAGAATAATATCTCATATTTTTTCTTCCCATCCTATCTTGTCTTACCCTCTCAAGAATCCTGGGAAATTTGGTTAGACCCATTTTGCAGATGAAGAAACTGAGGCACAAAGAAGTTAAATAATTTCTAAGTTCATATAGCAAATTAGTGGCAGAAATAAAACATGGGTTTTCTTAATCTTAATCTGGTTCCTTTCCTGCTACACCAATTGGCATTGGTGGAACCACACCCTCCCTCCTTCAGGTAGAAATGTTCATGGAATAACCGACACATATGACTTCATACATTTCTTTTCTTTAAGACATATGGTCTAATTCTCAATGCCCAGGCTCTGTCACCTCTGGGGTTAGTATGAAACAATTGGTTTAATGGTTCCTGGCTGGGCTTTGTGAGTTCCCATCTATCCTGTGCTTGTTTACTTTCCAGTGCTTTTAATGGCAACATGGAGTGAAGCCTGAATTGGGTGGAAAACATATGAAACATTGGGGTCTGTGAGAATCAGATCTGTGAGTGCTGGAAGAATCCATGTGGCTTTCCAGGTAGTCTCTATTTTACTGGATCCTGAAAAGGACCCCTGTCCAACTTTGCTTTGTTGTCCCCTCTGACCATAATGCTAATGAGGTCAAAGGGTCTGATCCTTGTGTGGAGGAGGGAGATTTTCTCTCTTCTATGACCAAAGAGTGCACCTCTGAAAAGGGCCAGCTTTAGGCAGAATGATGAAAGTATAATAATAACTGATATTTTCACAATACTTTAAAGTTCAGAGAGAAGTCCTATAAAAACATTATCTCATTTGAACTGGAAAGTAAGTACTGTAGGTTATCTTATCTCTATGGGCTGAAGTTTGTCTTTGAAGTTCTTGCTATCTCCTGTGTCTGTGGTTTCTTTTCTTCTTGGGGCATTTCATATTCAAGATTCCAAGAAATGAAATTATAATATTAAAAAGACAGACAGGACAGTCAATGTAGCAGATTGTCCCTAATATACATGTACACTTAAAACACAGTGACTCACAAGGTCACTAATTTGCTCTAAGGAATTATCAAGGATTCTTTTCACTGATTACAAGGGAGCTTGGGCAGTATGATGTAAGTGGCTCAAATTTAATCCATCACTACTATTTGGAGAGTCACTCAGGGAGTATTCCCTTCTGATGGTAGGTTACTAGTACCATATTTCTAGTTGAAGGATACCATATTCCAATATTAATCCCAGTGAATGAACAGACTTCTCATTGGGAGGCAGACATATAGTTGAAAGGAATCCTGGAGACCTGGGTTCAAGAATACTAGGTTTGTAGCTAGGGTTACCCGACTTCCAGGGTACTTGATTGTTTAACACAAATCAACTTTATTCATTGCTCCTAGAAAGAATGTGCCACTTTATTCCCCCTATTTACTCACCAATTCCTATAACTTTTCAGTTCAAAATATACCATCCTGGCTACCCCCACCCATTACATTATAAGTTTGCAGACAAGGATTGACTTGACTTTTGTGTTTGCCTCCTTTTATTTATTTAGCATAGTGCAAGCACTTAACAAATGCTTTTTTATTCATTCATTTATTCATTCATTCATTTTCACTTGACTTTTTTGGACACCCATTATCTGATGTGTAAAATGAAAGTGCTGGACCAAATAATAATATTTAACAATAGTTTATCATTTTAAAACTTGCAAAGAACTTTATATTCAGCATCCCATTTGATTCTCACAAAAACTCTGGGAACTGCTATTATTAAACCCATTTTCCAGATTAAAAAAGCTAAGGTTCAGAGAGAGTGAGATTGCTCAGATTCACAAAACTAGTCAATGTCAGTAGGATCTGAATCTAGGTATTCCTGACTCCAAGTTGGTACAGATGAGAAACCTAAAGCTCACATAGAGTTCCATAGCTACCATATATCTGAGTTTGTTCTTGAGCCTGTCTGGGTCTTCAAGACTTCATCCATGCTACACTTTCCACCTCTATGAGTTAACAGCTATATGAATATCCAACTTATCTAAGGTCTGAGAAATCATTTAGTTTGGTGCTGCCAAGGCAACCACAGGGGGGACTTGAAATTCAACAAATCTAAGAGTATTTTTAGGGTTGAATTAATTAAATGTTTGACCAAGTATGGCCTGTGAAATATGTTATAAATATTCAAATGACCCTTGGCAGAAAAAAGGTCCTCTATCCCTGGTCTCCAGACTCCCTTTGACAGTGGACATATGGTATTCTACAATTCAATATTTATCTGCTCATTAAATGCTTGACATATACCAGACACTAGATACATAAAGATAAAAATAACCTTGCTGCCTTCAAGAATCTTCCATTAATGGTGACAAAGTGGAGTGGGGAGGAGTGATAAAGAAAAAGATTGTGATGCATACATATGTGTAGGGAGTGAGTAATGGTGAAAAAAGAGGGAACCATACATAATTGTTTAATGTATGTAATGAGCAAGTATAGAACACTTTCAACAAAAGGAATCAGGGGAGGCTCTGAGGAGGCAGTGACCCCTCAATGAAACTTGAAGGAAAATCAGAATTCTTAAAGGTGCAAGTAAGAGGAGGGAACATCCCAGGCATGGGAATGGATGAATAAATGAATATCCCGCAGTGTTTGGGATTAGCTAATAAGCCAGTTTGGCTGGAAAGTGGACTGTCTGAGGGGGGAGTAATGTAAATTCAGGCTGGGAAGATAGGGCTGAGCCAGATCGTGGAGGGCCTAAAAACAAGACTCAGGAGTTTACTATAGCCTTTAGAATGAAGTACAATGTTCCAGCATTTTCTTAGTGTAATCTTTGTTGTAAAACATGTGCTATTTCAGAGGCAGACGGCTTCATAGTTTGTTCTCAGCTCCAGTCTGCAGATTCCATCAGACTGTTGAGAGAATGTACTTGTCCTTTGGGAAGCTCTTTTAGCCTATAAAGAGCTAACTTTTTATAACTTAGAAGCATCTGGCCCTTCTTTCTGAATGAAGACTAATCCTCTTTCTTAAGCTGATGCTGAAGAGAACTTTGAGCCTTGCAAGGTTTATACATAACTCAGAAGACTTAGAGTTTCTATCAGGGCACTTGTGGGAAAGGTCCTTGGGAAACCTTAAGGCTTCATATAAATATGAACAATTGTTCATATGAAGTTCATATATAAGTCTGTATGTTCATATAAAGAAGAACAATTGTGTTTTCTATGTCCTGTGATCCTATACATCTCCAGAAGGGAGATGCCTCTTGGGGCTCAGACTACAAGTGGATGAGTTTAATGGGACAAATGTTTATTGGACATCTAGCTAAGTATAGAATAAGATACTCTCTGAGAGACTAAGGCTCTCTAGATAAAGTCTGACTCTGGGCAGGTACTTTCATCTTTCTGGGTCTCTAAGGGAATGGATTGGTTTTGCTGAACTTGAAAATGAGGGTTTAGTGACTCCTAAGATCCCTTGCAGCTTTAAATCTATATCCAAGACTCCATGATCCCAAGTAGAACTCTTCTCAAATCACTAAACTTGCATTTTCCCCAAGAATAATTTCCAAGTGCTTAACAAGGTTTCTGTTCATTCTCCTGCATAGCCATAGAAGCTGAAAAGCTCTTTCTTACTATCAGTGCAAAACATAGATGGACTTCTGTGATGCAACATCCTCCCGGAATGCCTCAAAACCACCATTTCCTGAAACTCAACAGCCAACTGATGCCTCATGAAAAATTTGAAAACTCTTCTCTTTTAGCAAAGGCCCTCCACTGGAGAGTCGATGCTTTGCTTGTCTCTCAGTAAACCCAGCCTAAACTGGCCATCTTGTAGAAGTGGAAAGAGATGGTGGCTGAAAGCAAACCATGTACTGGTTTGGATGGTGTCTCATATATTTGTGTGAGAGAAGATGCTGAGAAGGCAAATCCTGGAATGTTATTAACTACAGCCACCATACTTTCCAAACCCCAAATTGGGACACAGGGTCTGACAAAGGATATTCCTTTTGCAATATCTCATCAAAAGTACTTTTTTCTTTTTTTAGCATTATAGAATCATAGATTTAGAGTGGGAAAGGATCTTAGTAGCTATTTAGTCTTATTTCTTTATTTGACTAAGGAGGAAACTGAGTTCAGAGAGTTTAATAAGTTACCTGTGGTTACCCTGTAATACATAAAACTGGTATTCCCCTCTGGGTCCTCTGAGTTTTAACTTAGCACTCTTGAAAGTTGTTTCAAGAAAAGTCTTTTCCAAGAGGTGTTATCATCAAATCTAAAAATACCAACTCTCTAGCATATCAGTCTTGAAGTGGCCTTTACACTCAATTTTGTAAATAAAAGGACAAACTCAAGATTGAGCATTAGAAAGTTCTGGTTCAATGAACCAATGGACCCTGAATATAAGAATCTGCTCATTTAGTAGTAACTGCATTTCTTTTCTCCTTTTTTGCATTTTTTTTCTATGAAGAGACGATAATGTTAAGTTGCTAATGTTTGCATAGTACTTAAAAGTTTGCACATACTTTATATGTTATTTCATTTGAGAATGATATAGTGGAAAGAGTCAGAGGATTGGGTTCAAATCCTTCCTCTAAGATGTCTCATCTTGGACAAGTCATTTGACTTCCCTGGGCTTCAGTTTATGTATCTACAAAAGGAGGGGGCTTCTGAGATCCTTTCCAGTCTTTTCTATGGAGCTTATAACAAATCTGTGATGAAGTTGCTAAAAGTATTTTTCCTTTTAAAAATTTTTATTGGTGATTTTTTAACATTATTGTCACTATTCTCCTCACATTAGAACCTGACTATATAGGAGATAGGTATATTTGAGTAATACAAATGGACATGTCTGAAAATATGTACCTCATATGACTCTGACAATTCACTATTTTGAGGTGCTTTTCCATCAGTAAAGGCATAATTATCCTCATTTTACAGAAGAGGAAAACTTCTGTGAGCTCAGGGATTTTAAATAACTTGCCTAGTATCACTCAGCTGGCAAGTTTCTGAGGGGATTTATACCCAGGCTTTTTCTTGACTCTGAATACTGCATTTGTATCTCCTATTCTACATACTGCCAAAAATCCTATAGCTCTCTTGCTCATTTCCTCAGCATTTTTGAGTATGTCTGTTGAAGAATTCTACTTTTCAAAGGATCATAAAACATCAGAGCTGCTTTAGAGGTCACCTGATCCAATTCCCTAATGTTATTGTTGAGGAAACTGAGCCCCAGAGCCAGGGATGGAATCCAGGTTTCCTGACCCCCAGGGCAATGTGTCATGATGCTGGATTAAGTATCAGGGTTGTCCTTTGGAGGAAAAATTGTGAAGTTGGTGAAGTTGGTCTGTGTTCCCATCCTCTTTCTATACCATGGGCACCCTGACCTGCTTTCTGGGTCAATGTCTCCCCCACCCAAGTTCTCTATAGAAAGTCTGACTTCAGTCATTGGCATCTTTTAAAAAAAATTTGTCTTAGAAACTTAGGAGGTTTTGTTTGTTTATTGATGAGTCTCATATGATTCTTCCCTGATTTGGGGTTTTCTTGCCAAAGATTCCATAGTAGTCTGCCATTTCCTTCTCCAGCTCATTTTACAAATGAGAAAACTGAGGCAAAAAGGGTTTAATAGCTTGCCCATTAACCACACAGCTAGTATGTTGTCATTTTAAAAAAATTAGAAGAAACAAAATTTTATAATAAATCAGTTCATAAAATCCTAACACCCACACTATTTTCAGATATTAAAAAAGATAAAAACCTAAAAAAATGTCAACTTGTTTGCTTCTATGTCTCTTTCTAACCACTTTTTCATTTGTCTAGTCAGATTTGATGGCTATTTTTCTCTATTGGGAAAATGATTTTGGTTATTTTTAACTTCAGTGGGAATGATTTTCAGTGGGTGTGTTACCTCTCCTAGGGATATCTGAATTTTAATCTTCATTTTTAATTGTGAAATGAGAGGATAAATCCCCCCCCACAAAAGAAGTCTTCCTAATACCCTTTAAGTCAGACCAACTTTATGAATAATCCTCAAGTTCTCAGGGACTCCTGTTTCCAAGGACTGTCCCTTTTAAATTCCCTTAAAAACTCTCTTACTAAGCAGGAAGAATCTAGGTTTTTTAAATCTTTGGATGAGTCCTGAAGATTAAGGTGAAGCTTCTTAGGGGGCTGCTCCTAGTGCCTGTGAGTTAGCCTGTTGCCCTGCCTTAGCCTGTGTCCCTGCCTTCTGTTCCCTAGGTCTAAAGCCTTCAGCCCACACAGGATAGCATCCAGACAGAAAAGATGAGTCACTGATTGAACTGTCAGAAGAAAAAAGGTAAATTGCTAGATCGGAGTTTATCTGTGACTTTATTATAATGAGGAAACTCCCTATGTGGAAATGTGTCAGAGCCCTTAATCATGGACCAACTCAATGAGATAGAACATTTCCCAGGTGAGAAACTGAGGCAGGGAAGCTTCAGGAAGTCAATCATCAAAGGTAATAGAACAGGGCAACTAGGTGCGCAGTGGATAGAACACCAGCCCTGGAGTCAGGAGTACCTGAGTTCAAATCCAGCCTCAGATACTTAATAATTACCTAGCTGTGTGGCTCTGGGAAAGCCTTGCAAAAAAAAAAAAAAAGGTAATAGAACAAGTTGGGGAATTCAATTGCACCAACATTCATTAAAGACCTACTGTGTGTAGTAGATGAGAGTAAATATTGGGAATAAAAGACCCTACTAAAATGAAATCCTACCTGCCTTCAAAGAGCTTTCATTTAATGGTTCCCCAATACCTTCCCTCAATTTGAGAGAGAAAGGGGGGAATATAATGTATATGAAGAAAATAACCCAAGAATAAGAGACTTCCTAGAGGAACAGGCAGTGGTTAGAGGTCAGGGTCTGGACTCAGGAAGACTTATCTTCCTAAATTCAAATCTGGCCTCAGACATTTACTAATTCTGTCATCTTGGGCAAGTCACTTAACCCTGTTAGCCTCAGTTGCTCATCTGTAAAATGAGCTGAAAAAGTAAATGACAATCCGTTCCAGTTCTTAGACAAGAAAATACCAAATGTGATCTTGAAGAACTGGACAAATGAAATGACTGACCAACAGTATACCAGAGGAAATACCTTATTTGGGGGGGGGGCGAAAAAAGATAAGGATTCTAAACAGAAGATACAAGGGGGAAACAGCTTCACAGGTTGGAGGATGGCTTGTGTCCATTTACTGAGGTGAGAGAGATGAAATGTTGAGGATCATGAACAGTGACTAGTCAAGATTAACTAAAGCAATGTGAAATAATTAATCTTGTTGGTACTATTCCTTTTCTAGAAAGGAGAGTAGAGCCTTTTTTGTAAGATTTTAAATGTCAGGGGGTGGCTAGGTGGCACAGTGGATAAAGCACTGGCCCTGGAGTCAGACGGACCTGGGTTCAAATCTGATCTCAGACACTTAATAATCACCTATCTGTGTGGCCTTGGGCAAGCTACTTAACCCTGTTTGCCTTGGGAAAAAAAAAACCTAAAAAAAAAAGATTTTAAATGTCAGGCTGAGAAGTTTGTATTTTATCCTACAGGGGCAATAGGGAGCAACTGAAAGTTTTTGAGGAAAGGATGGCAGGATTAGATCTGTACTTTAGGAAGATTATTTTGCTAGCTATGTGAAGAATAGATCAGATAGGAGAAGGCCTGGACCCAAGGAAATAAACTAGGAGATATTGATGGTAATCAAGGCCAGAGAGAATGAGATCCCCATCTAGACTGGAGCTTGTATGAGAGGAGAGATGGGGGTGGAGGGGAGGGAGAAGGGGAAAAGGGGGAGAAATTGTGGAGATGTTTGAGGATGAGAACGGGAATCAAGTAGAATTCTCAGAGGTATCTGGTCATATAATGACCCGGCCTCCGAAGGCTAAGAGTCTTTGTTCAAGCTTCAAGTAATAAGGAAAATGCTTTTTAAAAATAAGCAACTTCTGAAAAATCTTCTAAATTAGATAAAGGTTGCATTGAGCTGGATCAAGTTAAGGAAACAGAAGAAAATCTCGAAGTGGAAATATCCATTTAACCAGATCCCCTTCTGGCTCCTTTATAAGACCATAGATTTAGAGGGCAAAGAAAAACTTAGAGGTTATTTAGTCTAATTCCTCACTATTCGGATAAAGAGTACGAGGCCCAGGAAATTTTTGTGACAGTCATACATATAATGACTAGCACAGTCAGGAATTCAACCAAGATTTGTATTCACAGCCACCATTTTAGTTCAGGCCCTTATGATCTCTCACCTAGATAATTTCATTGATAGCCCACCTAATTGGTTGGAAAAGTCCTTAACAACTTGCCCCCAACCTATCTTGTTAGACATTATTTCCCTTCCCACAATCCAGCCCCAGTGGCCCTCTTTATATTCCTCCCACATGATACTTCCTCTCCCATCTCTCTTCAGCCCTTATGCCTGAAGCCTCCCCACTCCTCAACTCTGCCCCACAGAATTCCTCATTCACTTTCTTCAAAATGTGTTTTAAGAACCTTCTGCATACTTTCTGAATCCCTCCTACTCACAAATGCTATTGTTCTCTCTCTATAATTGCTTTATATTTAACTATCTTGTATAGTCTATATTTACTCATATGCAGGCTTGTTCTCTCCCCACAAAAATATAAGCAAGTTCCTTGAGAGTAGAAACTGTTAAATTAAATTTTTTTTTGTTTTAGTATCTTTGGAGTTCAATACAGTGCCTGAAACATGAGACCAATATACATAGCAAATGCTTATTGATTAACTGATCTAAAGCCAGTCTTCTTGCCATCACACCATACCTCGAAGGCCAGGAGGTAGCATGAACATTCATCTTATGATTCCTACTTTGAATTTGTTTGTGTTCCCTAACATTAGTAGGCCCAGGTTTGCTTAGCAGCCTGGGATGACTGAAGCATACCAATGACCCTGATAAGATAGACTGAAGCATTCTTAAATGGGAGCTTTACAGGAAGAAATCATTCTGGGAAGAGATTTTTTCCTCTTTTATTCTCTTGTTTTTTTGATAAGTGATGCTTTATCAGACAACCAGGAAGTAGAGATTGATGAGTTAATTTTTTAAAAAATCCTTAACAGAATCTTCTCTAATAAGGTATCTCTCAAAGCTAAGAAACCAGAGTTCTATCCTCTCTCCTTTCCTCTGCTACCCTCCCCTACTCCTGTTCTCTAGAGTGAAGGGTGGAGGAGGCTGAGTGCCAAGAATTATTATTGTCCCTGGGGGGTTGAAGGAGACAGAATGATTCAGATGCCTCCTCTTTGGCTAGCCCAGCAGCACAATTGTGGTGTTTAAATATTTATTTTTAGTGATTCTTGGTCAAATCTCAGCCTATATTTTAGTGGGGGCAACTCTAAGAAAGAAGAAATTAGATCCTCATCTTAAATCAGTAAATGCCAACAGCAGCAGATGATTCACTCACTGTAGGCTTAGGTGGCCTCCCACTCAGCATATTGTTTTTTTTTTTCTCAACCTACAACCCCAGTTGAGTCACCAAGGCACCTGGGACATATATCATGATGAAGGGCATTTAAGACATGGTATCCTGAGCCAAGGGTGGAAAGAGGATGGATGCAAAACTCACAACTCAGTCTTGTCTCTCTACAGTTAGATTGCAGTTCGTTGGATGGGGCTCATACTCCTTCATTCAGTTTCTCCAAGGCAGAGATTATACTTTCTTCCTCATCTGTAAGATAGTCATAACAATATTAACATTTATGTAGTATATACTATGCAGGAAGCATTGTACTAATAATTTCATTTAATCCTCATAATAACCATAGGAGAGAGGTGCTATTATTATTATTATTCTCATTTTACAAATGAGGAAAATGAGGCAAAGAGAGGGTTTTTTTGGTTGTTTTTAGGTGACTTTCCCATGCTCATATAGCTAATGAGTGTATGAGGTATGATTTGAACTAACTCATGATTTGACTAAGCATTCTATCTACTGTGCCACCCAGCTGCCAGTAACACCTACCTCTCTCAAGGTTGATGTGAAGATCAAATTAATTACTTGTCAAGTGTACTATGTGGATGCTGGTTACTATTATAGTGATGTCATTTTGGTCTTCAAAAACTGAAGGACAAGAATCAATCAATTATTATTATTATTATTATTAATTATTACCCAAAAGACAATAAATGATGAATGACTATAAAATTAGTCAATTTTGTTTCAAATTTTTGTAGGGGACATTGTTTCCTCTATAATTTGATTCTATTAATTCAGGCAGGGAAGCTTAACAAAAGACTAGATCAAGGGTTTTTTTTTTCTGTTTTTTTTTTGTTTTTTAGATCAAGGTTTACTAGAAAGAGGACAAGATGCTCCAGATCACCTGAGTAACAAGATGGCAGACAAGAAATTTTCTTTAATTTCTCTAACTTCTTTAAAACATACGTTATACATCAAATACAAAGCACTTTAAGCTGTTTCTATAATCTGGAACACTCAGAAGATTTTAAAAATAATCCCCCCAAACTCAGGAACTGATTCTGAGCTCACTCCTCGTCCCAAGCTACTGGTACTGAGGCAAACCTAAGGATATGCAAAATACTGAATTGGCACCTCTGCCCTATCTGAATAATGTCCTTTAGATTCCTGTCTTCTGGCAAGCCTAATGGAGGTTAGGTTCATCCTCCTCTTGGTGATCATTTCCAGTGAAGAAATGCCCTTTTCTTGCCAGTCAGATTTGATGGAGTAACCCAGGAGCTTCTACTTTTCAAACTGACCAGATTACTTCCACGGCTGGAAGTGTCTGTCTCTAGATTACTGTGCTCAGAAAAGAAACACAAAAAGAAAAGGAAACCAGGTCCCTACAACCCAGACTTAGCTTGCCCTTACTTTAGTTTCCATGTGCTTTCAGATGCTGTGTTTTGATGGTAAGGATAAGGGTGCCTTCTCTCTCCTAGAGCTCACAGAAAATGCTGCAGGGAGATTTTAAAAACTGAGACATTCATCATGGAGAGAGGATAAGGAGAAAGAGACACAGAGAGGAGAAGAAAGAAGAAGAGAAGAAGAAGAAGAAGAAGAAGAAGAAGAAGAAGAAGAAGAAGAAGAAGAAGAAAGAAGGAGAAAAAGAAAGGAAGAAGGAAGAGGAAGACAAGGAGGAGGAAGATAAGGAGAAAAAGAAAGGAAAGGAGAAAGAGAGAGAGACAGAGACAGAGAGACAGAGAAGACATCAGCAGAGGATAGAGTTACTCTCTAAAGTCACTGAGTAGGCCACTTTTCCTGGTTTAGTGGCAAAAGTAATGGCATCCCCCAAAAAGTGTCATCTTAAAGCAATGAGGCCATTAGCAGCAAACTAGATATATACTTTTCTAGAAATAGCCAGGGAAGAGACTCAGCAATCTATGGAGTAAGCACTAGCACTAGCCAAAGAACAGCAGAGGGCTGTTATTTACCCCTTCCCCTTTAAACTTGTCTTCAGAATAATGCTTTGGATTCGATGATCTCCAAGGCCCCTTCCATCTTTAAATACTGTGATCCCTGTGAATGGGGTTGATGGCTAATAAGATAGGAAGATATAGGGAAAAGAAACTAGAACTAGCTAATGATTGATTTTTTTTTGTTTTTTGCAAGGCAAATGGGGTTAAGTGGCTTGCCCAAGGCCACACAGCTATGTAATTATTAAGTGTCTGAGATCAGATTTGAACCCAGGTACTCCTGACTCCAGGGCCAGTGCTCTATCCACTGCGCCACCTAGCTACCCCTAATGATTGAAATTTTATAGTTAAAAGCTGACTGTAGTGCTACAGACAACATGAGACTGGAGAGAATCCAATCTTTAAAACAGCAGTTTCCCTTCCCCTTCAGTTCTCCCTTATTTTCCAGATGAATTTTATATTATTGCCTAGACTAGGGAGTCATTGCATCCTATAACACTTCCTTCTATAAGTCCTCAACTTAACTTCCTTGAGTTTCCAAAACTCTCATCCTAGACATCTTAATTCATTTATTCCCATTATTCATTATTTTGTACTTAGATCTATCTCTTAGAATTTCTTGTTTCCATCAAAACTGCTGAAGAGCCACCTTCCACATAAAGTCTTTCCTAATTCTCTACAGCTATTAGGATCTACCATCCCCCCAATCAACTTTGTTTGTATGTTGTATTTGCCTATGGTCTGTAATATTATTTCCTCCTGATAAAATGTGAGGTCCTTGAGACTGTTTCATTTTCTATTTTTATTTCTATTTTTATCCCAGTGTCTGGCAAGGTGTCTGGGCACATAGTAGATACTCAGTCAGTACATGTTGATTGATTGATTTGATCTCCTGAAAATGTGCTGGCCAGGTGAGGGCTTACTTTCAGAATCAGTCTCTTTTAAGTTGATGAGTAGCTACCTACAGTTTTGGCTTGAAGAATGCTTCTTAAGTGCCCTTGACCAAACATATCTTCCTTATGTTCTCATTAGGTCTCCAAATTTCTACCCCAGGAGATTCCTTCCTTTTTGAGTTATTTCAGTTCAACAAGCAATTTAATAAGCAGCTACCATATGCTTATAAGTGGTGAGCATTTTTTCTCTAGAATAGGAACTCCCTGCTAGAATATTCTGAAAAATGTAAGACATTATTAACCATTATCAATCTAGGCAACTAGATTGTAGAACCCAGAGAAATTATCACAGATCAAATGGGGAAGGGGGACAAGGAGATGGAAATGGGTAGGGATACCCTAAGTCTATTCAGGAGGGCAGGGAGAAGAGGTCTTCATGGTAAGGAATCATGAATGTTTTGAAGATGTGTAAAAGCACCAGACTGAGGGCTGAAGCTCTGAGTGTGCCTAGAGAAGAAAAGGATACTGAGGACAAACTTGCCACTTATTTATAAATTGTGACCTCCATGCTCCTACCCACTGATCCAGCTATACCACCACTAGCTCTGTACCCCAAAGAGACTGAAGAGGAAAAGAATCTATGCATAAAAAAAGTATTTATTGCAGTTCTTTTGTGGTAGCAAAACATATAAACTGAGAGGGTGGCCAACAGTTACAGAATGGCTAAACATTTTGGTATATGAATGTGATGAAGTACTGTTGTGCTATAAGAAATGATAAAGAGAATGGTTTCATAGAAACCTGTAAACATTTGTACCAACTAATGAAGACCAGAAACAATTTATACAATAACAAAATCATAAAGGCAATTTCAAAAAATCTGGTCAACATGATGACCAACCACAATTCTAGAGAACTCATGATGAAACATGCTATTCATTTCCTGACAGAAGTGACGAACTCAGAGTACAGATTGAGTCTTTCTTTTCTTTTTTTTTTGGACAAGACCAATGTAAGAATTTAGTTTTGTTTGATTTTATGTGATTATTCCAGAGGTTTTGTTTTTCTTGCATTCTGAAGGAGTGGGGAATGGGCAACCCTATTGGTGAGAGGAGGCAGAATCTCATTTTTAAAAAAAATTAATTAAAAAATAGAATGTATGTGCTTGAGATAAGGCACTGAACTTTTGCCTTCTTTTATACTCCCAGAGCTTAGTACAAAGGTTGGCTTAAAATAAACTTTAAAAATGCTTGTTAATTGATTAATAGTTCTGAAAAGGATGGTTGTTGCTGCGAAAAGTCCTTCCCAAGATAGATGCTTTAGAAAAAAAATCTCTTGGGGAGCAAGCATGATACTTGACTGATATTCTTCTCCTGCAGCTCACTAGTTACCTGCCACTATATTTAAGGACGATTTTGTCCTTGAAAATGAAGAGGAAGAGATTTGTTAGATCTCTTCAGCAGCTGTGGGTCATCCCCTCAAACTCTTGTTTTGTTGTGATTATGAAAGTTTTCCTGTTTGCTGGCTGTTCTACTCTGACACCAGATGGAGAAACAAAGCACCATAAACAAAACCCTGTCATGGCTCTGTGAGCAGATTCAGGAAGGGAAGACGATAGCTTCTCTCTGGGAAGCCTGCAAAGCTCAGCATCTCAGCTAAGCCCTTTGGAGTGAGGGAGGTCCCAAAGCCAATTTCCTTGACCAAGGATCTTCCAGGGTGTATTTGCTGGAACTAGGCAGCATTGGCTCCTCACATGACATCAGACTTGCAAGGGAAGTCATATGTGAACATGTGTAAATAGATGGAGAGAGAGCCAGGCAGCTTTTGCTGTTTATCCAGTTTTATTCAGTAGTCAGAGCTGTGAGTCTGACTCTCCCACAGGGAGGCTAGTCTCATACTCTAATGGATGAATAGCCAGTGGAAGGTCAGGAGACAGAGAAGCTCAATTGTGGGAAAAGGAGCCTGCTAGCAGAGGGGGAGTGGGGGAGTGAATGGGGAGAAATTTTTGCCAAGTGTAAGTTAGGACTGGATAATTTCCTTCAAGGATGTTATGCAAATTCCTATATTGCCAAGTAGAACTGGCCTCTAGAAAAAAATATATTGAGTTATATTCTATTCTATTCATCAACTCTTCCTACCCCCCCCATACATACACACACACACACACACACACACACACACATATATATATATATATATATATATATATATATATATATATACATACACATTTGTAGTCCTTCAATTACCCAGCTCTTATGTGGTTCATAGGGTCTGACTTTATTACTTTAGTAAAATATATATATATATATATATATATATTCATAAAAATCGTACATTTCTCTAGAAGCATCATATATTTTTTAAAATTTTGTGAGAAACCCAATGAGAAATTCATTTAATATACAATATATATACCTTCACAATACTGAAAAAGAAGAAAATGTAACCCAATTATAAAGACATATTTATTAATAAATAGGTATTAGTTATTTTAGAACTATACAAATAAGAATTATTTGAAAAGGTATGCTTAAATGATCTTAATGAAGATCCAAAATATTTTGCTCCTGAAAGGCAATTTCTCCAGTTGGTTAAGGAGATTAGTTCAAAATAATTTTCTGTTCTGTTTTTTGTCTCAGCTGAAGAGAAATTCATACTTCATATGTGACTCAAATTTGACCAAAATAAGGTTTTCCTACTTCCCTTCTTTACAAACTGGGCTATCTATGGTATAAAATGAATGAAATTACCAGTTAATTCTTGGCAAAGAGTAAAATTAGTAAGGTAAAAGCATTGTTGTCACTTTTATGAACCTGATTTTTGAGGTTAAAATCTAGTATGAAAGATAAGTAAGATACATATATTAACAAGTTTGATCTCATGTTTTTCTGTCCTTGATCTTGTTATAAAATGCCTTATTCAGAATTCTTCCCAATTCCTTTCAGAAGTGAGAAGATGCATATCAGTAGACAACGCACTTACCTTCTGGGCCTTCTTGGCAAACAGATCCATCTTAATATCAGGTTAAGGAGTAGTAGAAACCATAGATTCATCTTCCTCATTGATCTCAAAAAATCCATGCCACTCCATTGGGTAAATATCATTTGTATTCTAGAATAGTTCTAGCCTGGCAAAACTTGGGGGGGGGGGGTAGTGTAAGGGAACTGAGGAATCTCCCATTTCTGTAGAATGAAAATCACTTTAATTTTTCTTTTAAAAAAAGTAAGTTATGCAGTGTTGTTGGAATTCCTTTTAAAAGATTTTTTGTTTATGGGGAATGTACTAGCTGCTATTAAGAATGCAAAGGAAACAAATATAAGAAATGTCTTCTATCTCCCAGGATAAACTGCTGGCTTCCATTCCTTCCTCAAGTAAGAACATCTTTTACGATTATGAGATCGAGTTGAGGATCTCAAAGGACACCACGAGAATTGACCCTAACATCACTGGTTGTAGGTTGACTAGGTCAAGGGCATCAGGGAACAAACCTTAAGGCCAGGGCTGCAGGGCTTTGGCTCTTTCTATGATCTGCTTTTCCTTTACTGTGTGTAAAATAATAATTACTTCAGTTTATGACTAGGAGCAGTCAGTTTATGACTGGTAGGCTTTAAGATTGAATTTACATTGAGGGAGAAAAAATGAGAATTGAACTTATGAAATGAAGGGTGGTGGGAAATGTTTTAGGAATTTTCTCCTCTTTTTACATATATACATATTTATAGATAGAGAGATAGATAGATATAGTATTTCCATCAGATCAATAGAATATGACTATGTCTAGGTAGGAGACAAGCGAAGGTGAGTGTGAATTAGAAACATGGTGAAGGAAGGATCTAATTAAAACTGGAAATGGAGGTATAGGAGAACCAATGTGGTGGTCCTTAGAAAAACAAATTAATTTACTTTTGTTTGACTATCCAAGGGACTTTTCTAAGAAAAAAGTAAAGAAAGATTTTTTTCAGAATTCTAGAGTGAATATTTGTCTAGTGGAAAGAGCAGGGAATAACAGCAAAGTAAAAAAAAAGCATCAATAAAACTTTTTTTAAAAGAAAAAAAGAACTTTGAAGTCATTTAATCCAATCCTCTCATTTTTTTTTTAGGCTTTTGCAAGGCAGATAGGGTTAAGTGGCTTGCCCAAGGCCACACAGCTAGGTAATTATTAAGTGTCTGAGACTGGATTTGAACCCAGGTACTCCTGACTCCAGGGCCAGTGCTTTATCCACTGAGCCACCTAGCCACCCTGATCCTCTCATTTTTGCAGAGAAGGAAACTCAAGCTAAGAATTTAAGTGATTTGTCTAAAAAGTAATGGCAGAGACAGGATTTGAACTCTGGTCTTTTGGCTTTTTTATGTAGCTCCATGTGCTACTTTACTTAGGGAATTGAGTTTCAGTCCTTGTTGCTATTCAGTTGATTTCAGTTGTGTTCAACTCTTCAAGACCCCATCGGGGGTTTTCTTGGCAAAAGATACTGGAATGGGTTACCATTTCCTTCTCTTACTCACTTTACAGATAAGGTAACTGAAGTAAAACAGGGTTAAGTGACTTGTCCAGGATCACTGAGACCAAATTTGAACTCATAAATATGAGACTTTCTGACTCTAAGTTTGATTCTCTATCCACTAAGCCACTTAGTTGCCCACCTGGTCCTTTACCTTAGAAAAATCACTTTACCGATTTGGAGCTATGCCCAAAGGGTATCCTTTGGCTTAGTGGTGCCACTGCTAGATATGTATTCCAAAAGAGAAGAAATATGGGAAGAAAAGAATCTACATGTATAGGGATATTATAGTAGCTCTTTTCTGGTGGCAGGGAGCTGGAGACTGAGGGGATGCTCATCAGTTGGGGAATGACAGAACAAATTGTGGCATGTGATTGAGATGAAATGCTGTTCTGTTAAGGGAAATAATCAATAGGATACTCTCAATAAAAAGTTTACATGACCAGATGCAATGGGAAATGTGCTGTATATAAAGTAACAACAATATTGTAGGATGATCAACTGCATAATCTACCTTTTCTCAGAAATGCTGTGACCCAAGAGACCTCTGAAGGACTTACAATAAAGCATATTATCCATCACAACGACAGAGCTGATGATGTCTGAATACAGATTGAAGCATATTTTTTCACTTTATTTTTGGGGGTTATGTTTACTTTTACATCAAAACTTATGTGGTAATTTTTTTTATGATTACACATTTTTAACCCATATCAAGTAACTTGCTTTCTCTGTGAGGGAGAGCAGGGGTGGGAGGAAGGGAGAGAATTTGGAACTCAAAATTTTGGAAGTAAATGTTGAAACAGGGTTTTTAACATGGAACTGGGTGGGTGGGGAATAAAATAATAATTAATTTAAAAAAGAAAAGTCACTTCACCTTTTATCTCTTAGATAAGGGAAATCTGCCCAGACTAACTTTTTTTTTAATGAGGAATAATTAAGACCATAGCTGTGAAAGTGCCCTGAAAAAGTTAAAGTACTATTATTATGGAATTATTATTCCTCAGTGTTCTGGGTATCATATATACCCAGTGTGTCTGTGCACATACTTGTGTTGTTCATGCTTTCATATTTACACATATGTGTATACATAGGCAAGCAAATATAAACATATATGTACATACTCTAAGTATATATGATGCCCAAAGCAGTAAGAATTGAAAGAGTATGTGTCTATGTATTATATGTACATTTTATATATGTGTGTGTGTGTGTGTGTATTTTTTCCCTTTTCTCCAATTCTGCCTGTCCCTAAGTCATTCTTCCTTTTGCCCTGAAAAAGAGTAGTGCTTTGCATTCTCTATTGGCCTTTATTCCCATAAGACTAGTAATGGGATAGAGACATTTTTGATTTCCAATATTACTGAGCCCAAGAGCAACAAGAAAGATTAAAAAGAATGTGAACCTTCTTAGGGACTTTCCATAAACTAAGAGGACCAGTTCTCTTTCTGATAGGTCCCCTGTATTTGTCACTTCTAATTCCCCTATCCCCATCTGGAGTCCTTGAAGAAAAAGTTCTTATGGTAGAAGTTTTAATTTGGGTTCCATGGATAGATTTCAAGGGGTTCATAATTTAGGGGGAAAATTACATTCTCATTTTTGGGGTTCCCTTGTGATTTTATTTTGTGTATTTAAAAGCATTCTGTGAAAGGACTAAAGGGGTCTGTGCTACAAAAAAAAAAGCTTAAGAATCCCATCCTTAGAGAAACTTGCAATGATGTAAGTGAATAAGTGGGGGATTGAGGAGAGGATGAGGAATAGATCATCTTCTTTCCAGTTTTTGATGGTAGAGAAATGACTTGTTCCTCATTATGAGTTTGACTTCTTGTAAATGGAAAAAAAAAGAGGAAAAAAATACTTTAGTGTCATATTTTATTATCCACCCGTCTCGGTACAGTCAGAATTGAGGAGACTGATGTACTAACAGTTGGTGCTGGCACCCTTATGATACCACAGTGACTACAGTGGTAAAGTTGGACTGAAGCCTGAGCTCTCTCTGTACAGTCCTAAGGAACTTGGCACAGGAGAAGTTTTCAAAATAAAGTGGTTTTTATTTTATATTCACAAGAGAGGTTACAAAATATAATTGGGGTTGCTGTTCCACATATTATTTATGCATGCTCCCCCACACTCCCTTTGCCCCCCCAATACCAAGCCACAAAGGGGCCTTTGTCTTCCCAAGAGTTCAAAGTTAGCTCCCTCTAACAGGAAAATTATTGGCAATTAAAAGGAGGAGGCTCAATTTTACAACCGTTGGCTGTCAGACGAGAAATATGGTACCCATCAGTTTTTCGGCAGGAGCACTAAAATGTGTGGTTTTCGAGCTTGCAAGGCTTGATTTGAATGGTTTTTCAGTATGAGAGAAGGGTAATGTGAGCCAGTGGATAAAAGGAAGGATCTCAGGGAAAAGAAGTCTAGCTTTGAGGATCCTCATGCCAGCTTTCCTCATGCTGTGCAACTATGAGCAAGGCAAATAGCCTTTCTGGGCCTCAACTTACACTTCTGTAAATAGGAATGAGAGCCTGCCTGGGACATTGAAACCAGACCAGAGAGGAGATTGTTTACTTGGCATTCAATAAATACCCTTTGATTTGAAAGAGTAGATTTCTGAACTAAGTGGTGGCCTGGGGTGAAGTCTCTATTTAAATTAAAGTTGGTCTTCAAGGGACAAGTTTTCCTAAATGCGGTTTGGCTTCAAAGTTGTAGTTCTTTACTGGTCACTCTAAGGAGCTGGAGAAGCAGGATTCAAAGTCAAGTCAGAATTTGAATGATTTCTATATGGGATTGTGTAATACCACAACTCTTGGGAGGGGTGAGAAGTTTAGAAAGAATATTTCCTACTGTTTCAATCTATAAATCCTCAAGATCACCATTGCCTCTTTTGATTGCCCCCCCCCCCCCTTTATTCTGTCTCCTTTGGTTCCTATCTATTTTCACCACATAACCTCTAGGCCAGAACTATAACTTGGGCAGGGTAACTGGGACCCTGCCCTAAGATACCAATATCTAAGGTGAATTGCACTTCCTCCCTAAGCTGGTCTTCCAACCTACTTTCTCCTTACCACATGGGTTATGTCCTATACTCAAAGTCAGTCTTTTACCACTCTGATCCCACTGCTTCCTTCATAGGATTTGCTGATAAGACAACACTCTATCAGGTAAGGCTATTCTTTGTGTGCTCCAAACTCCAACTAAATTAGACTGGTTACCAACATTCTAAGCTATCTGTTCATTCCAAGAAATCAATTCTGGTTCTGTCATGGATGAGCCCTAAAGATAAATGTAAGAACTCAATTATCCATTACTTTGGGGGGCTACCTAGAGGAATGTCCCCTTTTTTACCTCAGTATTTTCCAAACACATTCCTCACTTCTCTTCCCTCTCTTGCTATAACATTCACACTACCTCTATTGATAATAGTCATATTTCTACAGGGAAATGAAAAACCTTTAGATTGGGAATCAGGAGACCAGGTTCTGTCCCTGCCATTACTGAATTTTATTTGACTTTGAATAAGTCCTTTCCCCTATTTAAGCAAAATTATCTCCAGCTCTGTATTGAGATTAATTTATAATTTCAAGTGATCTGAACAATCAAGCCACTTAAAATCTCAAAAAATGGAAAAAAAAAGAAGATAGAAATGAAAAAGGAGAACTGGCCTATAGTCTACCACCATTCCTAACTGCTGACCAGTGTCTGGAGATGTGTTCTCTTCAGCTCCTATAATAATGATGAGTTCTCAGCCTTCCATTTGATCATCCCCATTGGCTGCTATAGATTATTTGACCATAAAAGGAAACAGGGGCCAGGCCAGACAGTTGGTAGGAAGTAAAAGGTCTTTGGCTCTGCCCAACCACTTGATCATCTAAAACATCATTTACACACACATTGGCATTTGGTTTCTAGGTCGTTTTACATACAGGAGAAGGGGCTGACTGAAACCTTTTCTCTTGTTCCTGTGGTTGGCCTGGCATCATGGAGACTTCCTGAAGGCTAGATGTATAGGGTTTTGTTTCTTTAATTAACTACTTCTCTGACAAATTAAGGAAGCAGTGAGGATAGGGGACCAGGTGATTAGATGACAATCTCATTTTAAAAAAAAACTTTGTTGCTCTGTGTCTATAAAAAGGAATGAAATCAAAATTCAGTCTTGGAATCTTTCCTGGAAAAAAACTGCTTTCTTTTTCCAATCATAATAGTTACATGGAAGCATAAGTACTGGTATGGAACTGGTAGAGAACACTGGTAATGATGGGAATGATGCTGATAATAATGATAAATTTATATAGTTCTTTAAGGTTTGAAAAGTGTCTTCTAGCTAAATGTTATAATAGATTGATGTTTTGAATATAGGGGCAGAAAGACCTGAGTTCAAATACAGCTTCAGACAGGTACTAATTGTGTGACCCTGAACAAGTCACTTAGCATTTATCAGCTTCAGTTTTCTATACTACAAAATAGGAATAATAATTCCTGTCTCCACTGATTGTTGTAAAGATAAAAATGAGAAAATTTATGTAAAATGTACTTTGCAGATCTGAAAGTACTATGTTATTAGTATTAATATTATTTTATTTTATTTTATCTTCAAAAAAAACTCTTTGAGGGAGGTATTATTATTTACAGCAAGAAACTGATCCTGAGAGAGATAAGATTCAAACTCAGGTCTTCCTCAGGTCATCCTCCTAGCTTTACAGATAAGGAAACTGAGAACCTGAGAAGTTAAATCCAAGATTATATCACTATAAAGAGACAAAGCAAAGATTTATCCCCAAATCTTCTGACCCCAAATCCATCATTTTTTCATTGTACTATTTGTATTATCTTGGGGTCATCATGACTGAAATTAAGCAGATTCCAAAGAAAGGGAGACAGAATTCTATTAAATGCAAGAATTTCCGATCCACAAAGACTGCTATAATCTAGAATAATAACTGAAAGAATACAAAGAGATCTCTTTTTTTCCTCTAAAGTCTGTTTAATAGGAAGACTGGAGATTGTTAAGTAGTAATCCTTTGAGATCCAACAGTTTTTACTCTCACTTTTAAAGGGAACCATAAGAAGAACTTCATGGGAGAGGAAGTTTGGAGTGATGGAAAAAATCCTGAAATGTAATAAAATGATCTCTGTTGGAATCTTCATATATGCTACTAACTAGCCATGTGACCTTGGGCAAAGTACCTCTTTAGGTTATAGTTTCCCCATATGAAAATCTGGAAGAAAAATATTTTCCAACTTATATTAAAGATGGTTGAACCTTTGTTTCTGGGTTTTTTTCAATTTCTTGAAGGCATTCCAGGCTATTCTCCAACTCCTGTTTAATTCTGGACCCAGCTTATTAGGCATTTGTTATGTACATCAGCTAGATAGATTAGATAGAGAGATGAACAGTTAGATAATAGGTAAGACATAGACATAGGAATGGGAATGGATAATTTCTATAGGTTATCCATCTTATTATATGTTAAAATTTGAATAAATATTCATCCATTTGGTAATTCACAAGTGAATGGTGGGTCCAAACTCTTTTGATTAGTTATTTATCTCCTCCAGAAGGCACTGTAATATTTTGGGACTTGATGTCAACAAAACAATGTTATTAGCAAATAAGAGCATCTTTTTGCCTGTTTGTTCAATTTTTATTTATTTAATTTTTAATTTATGGAATAAAACAAGCATTTCCAAAGCAAATGTAATTTTTAAAAAGGTGCTTGATTTCAGACACTTAATACTTACTTATCTGTGTGACCATGGGCAAGTCATTTAACCCCATTGCCCCCCCTCAAAACAAAGATTGCATATGAAATTGCAAATGTACTATGTATAACTTGCTATTCCCTTTAAATATATAATTATCAACTACATTTCTTTTCTTTTTCTTCCCCTCCCCCATGACTATCATTAGACACAAATATGTATATATATATGTATACACATATATATGTAAAATCATTTTATACATATTTCTATTTCTCAGCTTTTTTCTAGTTTTTTTTTTTAAAGAGACCTCATCATCCATAGGGTCACTTTCTTCAAGCCGTACTCTGACAGAGATAAATACTTTCTGTATTAATAAGATTTGCTTTCTTTTAATGTTCAGATGGTCATTATACAAGGCTATCTCTGTTCTTATATCTTCTGAGGAATCTTGAATAATTGTGAAAGATGGATGGGAGATGCTATATTGAAAGATAGATAGTGCTTAAGACAATGTTTTATTCTACCAAATCAAATCAATTAAAAAAATAAACAGTGAGATCTTGTATTCTTTACACCTTTTATTTAGTCTTGTGAGGTTAAATATGCCAGTCAGCGAGTATTTATTAAACACTCATTAACCACTTTCCAATACTGTGCAAAGGATACAAGGAAAGATACAAGGAAAGGCAAAAAAAAACCCTATTCTAAAGCAATATGTAAATACCTGAGAACATACAAGATGTTTAAAGTGGATGGAAGGTAACTCAGAGGGAAAGGCTCCTGCAGTTTTATTCTGTTATGAAATACCAGTTGCAAAAATTGACCTGGTTCTATACTAAAACCATTGTCAAGAATGCTATTAAGGTATGTGCAGATTATTCTTGTAAGACTGGATTGGACCTATGATTTCATTAAGAAAGGGAACACCCCTGTGAAGAAATTCTCTCTACTTTTGTGGGTCAGCATCTTCTCTGCATCTTAGAAAGTTTCATAGGGTACAGAAAATAATCTGTTGAAGGCAAGATTTGAAGCCAGGTCTTCCTGGCTTCAAGTCCAACTTTCTATCTACTACACAAAATAACAAATGTTATAGAGATGGGAAAGTCAGGCATGTATATATTGACATCTTCCCAGTTATCTTTTTTGATATTAATAAAGTCTCAGATGATTTCTATACCTTCGGCATTCTCCCCTCCAACAGGTATTTTATGAATTGACCTCTCACTGGCCTCATAAGTTATAACATCTAACCCAGATCTTCTCTATGCACACTTTTGTCTAATCTTGCTCCTTTTGCCATGTTTATATTTATTTGTGCCATTTCTATCTATTCTATAAGCATTTCTAAGATACTAGAACTTAGAATACTTTAGAGTACAATATGGTGGGTATGAGGATTTATATATGAGTTTATATTCTAAACTTATTTTACCCATGTCTTCTGCATTTCTTTGTCTGACAAGTATGTTGAGTTTTTATAGTCAAAGGTCTCTTCTGGGCTCTTTTGATCTCTTTTTTATGATACTTAATTTATTTCAGTTAAACACCTATATCTATCTTTGTCCTTTTTTTCCTGCCAACAATCCTGTTTTAATTATCAACAAGTTACAGACAGACAGAGACCAAAATGGAATTATTTTAATTACTAAATATATCTTTTCCCCTCAATTTCCTTCCTTCTTCTGATTTTATGCTTATCTTGATCTTTGCTCTATCCAATAAGTAAAGAAATGACACTCACATCAGTAAAAAGTTGTTCCTATATATAAAAATAATATAATGTGTGTGTATATATGCTGAATCTCTGTCATTTTCTAAGTCCAGTTCCTGAAGATTCTTTTCTCAAAAAATAAACATGTAATACAAAGGCATGCAGTTTCTATGTCTTTACTTATTCCTAATTCCTGATCTATAATTTTAATATATTTCTTAATATACAATCAACCTTTGCATTAAAGTCACAGAGAATCAAAGTATATATTGATTTGAATTGAAAGATCTTATTGAATTCTTTGCAGAATTCTGTATTTCCTGATTCTCTGTGATAGATTTTAGTGCATAAAATGCAATTATTTTTGTGGGATTTTTTTGTTTTTTATATGAAACTGTAAGTCTTTTTATATATAACTTGAATTTTATGAATCATATATTCAATTGAGTATGGTAATACTACATCACTCTGATTGGATTATTTTTTGAACTTTCTTTTGCCCTTTTCTGTGTATTTTTAAAAGCTCTATTTTTGTTCTTTTCCTTTTCTTCTTTATCTGCATCTCTAGTATCATTCCTTGATCATTTCTTACAGCACAATAATATTCCATTATGTTTATATCCCAGACTTTTTTCAGCAATTCTCTAATTAATGGATACCCACAGTTTTCAATTCTTTATTATTACAACAACAATAAAAAATTTTATACAAAAAATAGAAATATATATTTGTACAGATAAGTCTTTTCCCTCTTTCTTTGATCTCTTCAGGGTATAGATCTAGATAGAATTTTTGTTCAAGTTTAATGATTTGAGAAGTATAGTTCCAAATTGTTTTCCCCGAATTACTGGGTTCATAGCTTCATTCATAGTATATTAGTCTCTGGGGGCTGGCTAGGTGGTGCAGTGGATAGATCACTGGCCCTGGAGTCAGGAATACCTGAGTTCAAATCTGGCCTCAGACACTTAAAAATTACTTAGCTGTGTGGCCTTGGGCAAGCCACTTAACCCCATTGCCTTGCAAAAAACCTACAAACAAACAAAGTATATTAGCCTCCCTCCCACAATACCTGTGACAATTATCATTTTCTATTTTTTGTCATCTTTGCTAATTTCTTGGAATCAGAGTTGTTTTAATTTGCATTTTTATGATTAACAATTTGAAATATTTTATGTGGTTGCTATATTAATTTCCTTCATTCATCTACTGGGGAATGGCTCTTTTCCTAATATCTTGATATCAATTCCCTATATATCCTAAATGCCAGTCTAAGAAATGTATTGAAAAAGTTATTTTTCTATTTTTCTGACTTGCTTCTGAATGTTTCATTGCTTTTGTTTATGCAAAAGAACTTTTCAATGTTATGTAATAAAAAGAATCCATTTATCTTTCATGAGTCTCTCTATCTCTGATTTCATCAAGTGCTCTCTCCCTTTCCATCATGGTTCCAACCTTCTAATCTCCTCTAATTTATTTATGATATAACCTACTTCTAGACATGTATTCTTTGGGACTTTCTGTGGTATATTAGTCTGAATGTAGATGGAGAAAATGTAATATTAGTCTGAATACAATTTCTGACAGATTACTTTCTTGTTTGTCTTAGCAATTAAAAAAAAATCAAATAGTGGATCCTTTCCCCAATAGTTTGGGTCTCCATGTTCATTAAAAAATATGCTATGGTATTTAGTTGCTTTCCATCTTGTAGACCTAATAGACTTTGTTTTTTTTTTTTTTTTGCTAATACCAAATAGTTTTGACTACAGTTTGAGAACACATATTGATAATTAGTCCCTCTTTTTCCCTACTTTTTTCATTATATACCTTGAGATTCTTGAGTTTTCATTCTTATAAATGATTTTTTTATTATTTTGATTGTTCTCTAAATAAGTCTTTGATAATTTGATTGGTATACCATAGAATCTATAAATTACTTTAAATAATATTGTCATTTTTGTTATGCTGACACCATAAATAATTTAACATTTTGCCCAATTAGTTTTTATTTTTGTAAAAATTATCTTGAAATTGTGTTCATATAATTCCAGTGTGTTTTGATAGGTAGTCTCCCAGTTAGTTTATACATTCTATAGGTATTTTGTTTTATTTATTATTTATTTATTTATTTATTCTTATTTTGTACAAATAATGTTTTTTATACATTAATAAAATATTCTTGTTTAAGAGTAAACATAATACCCCCTCCCCCCAAAAAATATAGACCCACATGAGCGATAAAGTAAAGGGGAGAGAAAAAAATTAAAATTAACAAAATAAAAATAATAATAATTGTAGGTATGACCAGGTGGCACAGTGGATGGAGCACCGGCCCTGGAGCCAGGAGCACCCGAGCCCAAATCCAGCCTCAGACACCCAACAATCACCCAGCTGTGTGTCCCCATGCAAGCCACCCCAATGCCATTGCCCTGAAAAAAACAAAAAAAAGACCTAAAATAAAATAAAATAGTAATAATAATAGTAGGGGCAGCTGGGTGGCAGACAGAGCACTGGCCCTTGAGCCAGGAGCACCCAGGTCCAAATCTGGCTTCAGATACCCAACAATCACCCAGCTGTGCGGCGCCAGGCAGGCCACCCAGCCCCATTTGCCCTGAAACCCCCCAAAAAAATAATAATAAAAATATGCTTCAGTCTGTGTTCCAACACCACCAGCTCTGTCACAGCTGGATCACTTTCTTTACGATAAGTCCATCACAAAAGTTACTTCCGTATTTTTCCACCATTGCCATTACTGATCGCAACACCCTCCATTCACACTTCTCTACTACCATGTACTAAATTTTCTCTCTCCTTTCACTTTGTCTCTGCTGTAGGGTAGCTGAGTGGAACAGCAGACAGATTCCCTAGCCCTGGGGCCAAGAGGCCCTGAGCCCCCATACCACCCCTTAGACCCAGCATCCACTTGGCCCTATGGTCCTGGATAGGCCATCTAATCCCAGCCCCTTGCAAGAAAAAAGAAAATGTGTTATATCTGACCACTTTCCCCCCATGGTCCATCCTTTCCTCCATCATTCACATCCCTCCTTCCCCCTGTCCCCTCCTTCTCTCTTTCTTACTCCAGATGTCTATACTCCATTGATTATATATGCTGTTTCCTCTCCTAGCTACCTCTGATGAGAGCAAAGATTCCCTCATTCCCCCTTGCCTCCCCCCCTTCCATATCATTGCAATAGCTCATTGTAATAAAGAAAAATCTTATATGAAATATCTTAGCCTAGTCCTCCTCTCCTTTTACTTTCTCCCATTACATTTCCTTTTTATCTCTTGATTCCATTTTTACACCACAATATATATCTTCAAATTAAGTTTTCTCCTATGCTTCACCTATTAAAGCTCCTTCTACCTGCTCTATTAAATGAGAAGGTTCATATGAGTATTATCAGTATCATTTTTCTATGCATGAATAGATGTAGTTCATCATCATTAAGTCCCTCATATTTTCCCCTTCTCCTCCACTCTCTATTCTTCATCTGAGTCCTGTATTTGAAGATCAAACCTTCTGTTCAGCTCCAGCCATTCCAACAGGAACATTTGAAATTCCCCTGGTTCATTGAAAGTCCATATTTTTCCCCTGGAAGAGGATGTTCAGTTTTGCTGGGTAGTTGATTCTCGGTTGCATTCTAAGCTCTTTTTCCTTCCAGAATATTATATTCCAAGCCCTATCAGTTTTTAATGTAGTTACTGCTAAGTCCTGTGTGATCCTGACTGCAGCTCCATGATATTTGAATTGTGTCCTTCTGGCTGCTTGTAATATTTTCTCTTTGACTTGGGCTATAATATTCCTAGGGGTTGGTGTTTTTGGATCTCTTTCTTGGGGAGATTGGTGGATTCTCTCCATTTCTATTTTGCCCTCTGCTTCTAGGATATCAGGGTAACTTTCCTGTAGTAATTTTTTGAAAATGATGTCAAGGCTCTTTTCCTGATCATGACTTTCAAGCATTCCAATAATTTTTAAATTATCTTTCCTAAATCTGTTTCCATATCTCTTGTTTTTTCAATGAGATGTTTCACATTTTATTCTAATTTTTCATTCTTTTGGGTTTTGAAGTATTATGTCCTGATTTCTCATAAAAATCAGCAACCTCTCTTAGTTCCATTCTTTGTCTGAAGGATTTGTTTTCCTCAGAGAGCTTTCTTATTTCTCTTTCCATCTGGCCAGTTCTGCTTTTTTAAAGCATTCTTCTCCTCAATAACTTTTTTGAACTGTTTTATCCATTTGACCTATGCTGGTTTTTAACATGTTATTTTCTTCAGCATTTTTTTGAATCTCATTGACTAAGCTGCTGACTCCATTTTCATGTTTTTCCTGCATCTCTCTCATTTCTTTTCCCAATTTTTCTTCTATCTCCCTCACTTGATTTTCTTTTTTGAGCTCTATCATAGCCTGAGCCCAATTTCTGTTTTTTTCTTGGAGTCTTTAGATGCAAGAGCTTGTACTTCCTCATCTTCAGACTGAGTGTTTTGATCCTTCTTGGGATCACAGGCAAAGTATTTCTCAATGCTGTTCCTCTTTTTTCTCTGCTTACTCATTTCTCCAGCCTGTGCCTGGTTTTGGGGTGCTTCCTGAGCTTTTGAGTATTAGTGGGACATCCCCACAAGGATCTCAGTGTGTGAGGCTCTGTCTTCCCTCCTAGTCTGTGAATGACCACAAGTGCCCCCCCCCCCGCCATGGGGCTGAGGTGGGGGGGCCTTGCTGTTGTATGGCGGGGGGCCTAGACTGCAATCAGGATCTGAATGTGGTCAGAACCCCAGAGTCCTGTTCCAGGGATAGAGGACAGTGCTCCGCAGTCTCTCTCTCTCCACTCCACTCTCCTCCCTAGGCTCAGCAGTCATGCCCTGTGGGCTCTTGCTTACCAGCTCCTGCTTACCAGCTTCTGCTTACAGTTCCTGGATCTGGGCTGCATCCAAGCTGCTTGCTGTGTACCCTGAGGGCTGGGCTTCATGTGCTTGCTGTGGCAGAAGTTCCCCCCTCCCCCACCCACTGATCCCCCAAATTGTGCTTGGTGCTCCCTGGGGTGTAGATCAGGAAACTCTCCCGCTGCTGTGAGCTGTGGCTCCTAGCACCCTGGGGCTGCCTCGAGGAGGCTGAAGTTCCTTCTCTCTGGCGAGCTATCCCTCCAACCCTGTGGAGTGGAGTCTTTCTGCTGTTTTCCAGGTTACCTTGGGTTGGAGAACTGCCTTACTGGATCCCTCTGTGGATTCTGTCTCTAGAAAAATGTAGTTAGAGTCCTTAGTTTATAAGTTTATTTATTTATTTATTTGTTTGTTTTTTGCAAGACAATGGGGTTAAATGGCTTGCCCAAGGCCACACAGCTAGGTAATTATTAAGTATCTGAGGTCAGATTTGAACTCAGGTACTCCTGACTCCAAGGCCAGTGCTCTATCCACTGCACCGCCTAGCCACACCCTAGTTTATAAGTTTTGATTGAGAGCACCTAAGAGACAGTCCTCTCCTGTCACCATCTTGGCTCTGCCCCCCTCTATAGGTATTTTGAATGAAATTTCTTTTATAACATTTGGCACAGATTTTGTTGGTACTATACAGATTGATGATTTTATGGTTTTATCTTATTTATTGCTGTTTTATTGAAATTATTAATCATTTCAACTCATTTTCATTGAGTATAGGATTCCCTCTGTAAAGCATCTGTGAAGTGATAATCATCTCGTGTATTTATTACCTCAATTTATTTTTCTTGTCTAATTGGACATTCTTGCTTTAACCTTATTTTTATCAGAAAAGTCTGTAGCATTTCCTCTTTACAAATAATATATAATCTTTTTAATATATTGCTGAATTCTTCACTAATATTTTATTCTCTATTTTAAGTGGTATTCATTAGAAATTTTGATCTATAGTTTTTTTTTCTCTGCTTTGTCTCTCACTGGTTTACATAAAAGGAGCATATTTGCCTCATAGGGGTTTAATAATATCCCTTATTTCTCTATTTTTACAAACAGTTTATCTAATATTTGATCTAATTATTCCTTTATAGATTCACTTATAAATCCATCTTGTCTTGGGCTATTTTTCTCCTTTGGGAGTTCCTTTACATATTATGCAATTTTTTTCTGAGATTAAATTCTCTCCTTAATGTTCTGTTAAATTAAAATGTTAAGTTAAAATGTTCATCCATTTCCTGGAATATTTTCCTGAAAATTCAGGGTATTTAAAATTATTATCTTTCTCTCCAAACCCTTCTCTCTCCAAAACAGTTTCCAATCTTATTTTTCTATTTTTCAATCAATTCAATAATTTTTTTTCTTTTAAGAATGTCTATTTTTGTATTTGTATATTGTATTTGTTGCTCTTCTAGTTTGTTGAGTACTATGACCAATTTATTGAGCTGAGATGCAACAAAGTATGGATCAATTCTCTGCTGCTTATAGATATTTTGACCTAACAATTAACCTAAAGAAAACTAAGGTGCTCCACTAGCCAGCACCATACCATCTATATGTAGAACCATTGGTTACAACAAATGGAGAAGTTTTGAATACCATGGGTGAGTTCCTTTACCTTGGCAGTATACTTTCCAGGGATGTAACACATTGGAAATGAGGTTGTAACATATATTGCCAGAGCTAGTTTAGTGTCTGGAAGGTTCCACAGGAAAGTGTGGGAGGGAAAAGACATTAGACTGACTATCAAATATCAAACTGAAGGTCTACAGAGTCATTGTGCTGATCTCATTGTTATATGCCTCTAATACCCTGGCTAGTATACCTGTACCATACCAGGAAACTGAAGAGTTTCTATTTAAATTGTCTTAAGAAGATCTTGAAGATCACCTGGCAAGATAGGATATCAGACACTGAGATTCTTTCTCAAACTAAAACTGTCAATCATTCGCACTCTTCTGCAAAGACTTAAACTTTGATGGACTGGCCACATTGTTCAAATGCCACATGTTTACTTGCCTAAAAGATTATTTGGCAGAGAACCTGTACAAGTCAAGTGTTCAAATGATAATCAGAAGAAGCAATACAAGGGACACTCTCAAGCACTCTCTAAAGAACTTTGGAATTGATTATGTGACATAGGAGACCTTGGCATAGGACTGCCCAGTATGGCATGCCCTCATCAGAGAAGGTGCTGTGCTTTATGGGCAAAGCATAATTGGAGTAGCACAAAAGAAATACGAGATGCACACATTTAGAGAACCCACCCCAAATGTTCACATGGGTAATAGATCATTCTGAGGCTTGTATTGTTCTGATGAGCCATAACTGAACCCACTTGATTCTAACATAATGGTATCATTTTGGTTCTCTTTGAGAATGAAGAGCAACAACTACCATCTTATGCCATATATGTACACATATACTAAGTACTGACACAATTAATTATGCCTTTAAGCATAATATGGTTTTCCTGCTTATCTCTTTTAAATGTATCTATTTTACTACTGTCTGATCCAAATTCATTGTTGACAACACTGCTTTTAAAAAATTCATTTGAGACATAATTAATTCTTTTTCTGACCTTTCATTTTAGTTTTGTTTTTTGCAAACAGCTTACTGTCAAACTCTTCTACCTAACCCATTCTATTACCCTACTCCATTTTATGGATGAGTTTATCCCATTCATAGGATTATTAATTGTGTCTTCTCCTCCATCATATCCTCTCTCTCTTTTTACTTCCACCACCTTTTTATAAAGAAAAGAAAGATAGAAAAGTAATGAAATGTGACCCACATTAGTATTATATAAGTGAAATAGTAATATGTAAGTGAAGTGGTCTCAATCCTCCAACCACTCTACCATTCTCTTCACAAGCCCAGACCCCAATTAACAGTTTCTTTGCTTTTTAAAAAAAATGTCCTTTTATTCCTTTTTTTAATGATCCATCTTATAAAGCTGAAGTTTGTTTTGCTTGTAATTATTCCTTTTTTCAACTCTACAGTCTCTTTTAAACTCCACTCCTTTCTCCTGTTCCTGCCTATTTCCTGGTAGAATTTAATATATTTGTTTGTCATGCTTGTTGAAGGCTTCCTTTGCATGTGTCTTCAACTATCCTTTCCCCAGTTCAGATGTAAATAACACCAGCCCAATTCTTCCATGCTTGTTTATTTTCCTCACTCATCCCAGTTTTAAGATTTAGTAAACTCTTCCCTTTTTTCCCTCATTTTTTTCTTAGTTTATTCCTTTTCCTTTCCTTTTTAAAATACTAACAAAACAGAAGAAAATCTCACGTAGATCATGTGCTTGTTTTCCTTCATTCTTTACAGGACTCAGAAGGGACACTTGTCTTTCACCCCTAATTAGAAAGTGAGGCCTTCATCATCATGTTTTATTGTTGCTTGGTCACTTTTTTGTTGCAACTGACTGACCCCATTTGGGGTTTTCTTAGGAAAGATAATGGTGTAGTTTGCCATTTTCTTCTCCAGTTCATTTTACAAATGAGGAACTGCAATAAAGAGGACAAGTGACTTGCCCAAGATCACACAGCTAAGAAGTAAAACTAGAACTCAGGAAGATAAATCTTCATGATTCCAGATCTCGAACTCTATGCCTCTCTGTGTGATCTCTGGCAATGGCTTAACATTTAACCTCTCTGGGCCTCTCTTCATCAGTAAAATGATTTGATTGGAATCCATGATTAATTCATTCAACAAATCTTTATTTTTAAACAACTTATAGTGCTTCACACTGTGGTAGGCATTGAGGATATCTTGCCCTCAAGAACCTTGCATTCTCCCAGGGAAAAACAGCATGTCTACACATAAGTAAACATAAAATGTATAGGAAGTAATCTGAGGCACCACAAACACCTGAGGGTCCAGGAATGAGGAAACACTTTGAATAGGAGATAGTACTTGAGCTAAGCCTAGAAGAAAGCCAGAGATTCCAAAGGGCAGAGGTAAGAAGGTAATGCATTCTAGTCATGAAGAAAAGAAATGGCTTGTGCAAGGAATAGCAAGTATGCAATTTTGACTAATGTATGAGGTTTTGTTGTTGTTGGTTTTGTTCTGCTAACGTGTCTAATACATGAATGTGAATAATGTATGATAAGCTGGAAAAATAGGTTGGGGTCAGGTTATGAAAGATTTTAAATACCAAACAGAAATTTACATTATAATCTAGAAGCAATAGGGAACCCCCTGGAGTTTTATGAATAAGGAGATGATATAGTTAGAGTTTATTTTAAAAAATTCTCCAAGGTCTCTTCCATCTCAGAGTTCTATGATTTTATGGAAAGTAAAATCAAGCAACCATATTTTTGAGCACTTTCTTTGCTACTTTTTTTTTTTTAGGTTTTTGCAAGACAATGGGGTTAAGTGGCTTGCCCAAAGCCACACAGCTAGGTAATTATTAAGTGTCTGAGGCTGGATTTGAACTCAGGTACTCCTGACTCCAGGGCTGGTACTCTATCCATTGCGCCACCTAGCCACCCCTCTTTGCTACTTTTAAGCACTTATATTCTGTGATTCTATACTGTTCCAGACCCTATGGAAAGTACTTTCAGAAATACATCCTCAAGGAGTATATGGTCAATTTTGAGACATAAGAAATAAATGCAATAGTTGGGAAATAATAAACTTCCTTACTGCTATGAGTATCCATGATTTTATTAGTATAGTTAAATAAAAGTTCAATGGTTCAGTGAAGAGGTCTGAATTTGGAGTCACAGGTCTTGGGTTCAAATCTTACCTTTGTTATTTCATTACCTAAATGCTCTGGGCAAATCATTTAACCTCTGTGGGCCTGGAAACCTCAGGTATGAAATGAGGAACCCTTAAATCCATGATCCTATCATCACATAATCCTATATACATTAGCAAACTACATTTTTAAGCAACTTAGTAGAAGGCATTCATGAATTATTGTAGTTGAAAAATTCATCTTGTGGTAACCAAATTTCTGTCTATGAACCTCTCCCCAAACACACAGTCCATTGCCAAACCAATAATGGAAACTTCTCTTGCTCAAGAGGACTTTCTAAACTTTGAATTCCACTAGCATCGCCTTTGAAAAGCCAGGGTCCCATCAAAGTCATAAATAGTCAGTAGAGCACTTTTGTAGAGATTAAATAATAACACAAGATACAATACAATACAATAGATGTTGCAAGGTAGTAGTTTAATATTTTTTGTTTTAATAACTATCAACAAAAATAAAAATTGAAATGAACAAAATAGAAATATCCTACAATGAATTGAATTGTATGAACATTTATTAAAATACCTACTGTTTGTTAATTGTGCTGGGAATACAAAGAAGGAAAAGAAAGACAGTTCTTGCCCTCAAGGAGTTTATAGTCTAACAGGGAAAAGACAGCATACAAAAGGAAACTGGAAAGGAAGAAAGGAACATATTAAGGGGTAGTGGGAGTTGGGGCAGGGATGCTGTTCCATGGAATTGAAATCAGACAGAGCAACAGATGAAAAATGGAGTAAGTTGGAAGTTCAAGTACTGTCCTTTATACAGGAAGGCTTTGGGAGGACGTTAATACTCTACTCTCTAACCCTCCAATCAGAAGGGAAAAAGGCCTGAGATTGGTGATATCCAAGACTTGTGTTAGCAGCATGGTGGTGAGGTTAGAAGTGATGAGTTTATCTTGTTCCATGGAGTTGAAACCAGGAAGGGATGTAGATGCAAAGTGGATAAAACACAAACTCTGAATTATTTATCTTTGTTTAAAAGATACACATCAAGAAAAACAACCTAGTCTTCTTGATTTTGTAGGTATGAAAATAATTGCAACATGAATATAATAGACTAGAGTTTAGACCAAGAAAAAAATCATTGTAGACAGGTACGGTCTGGGAAGACTTCATGAAGGGGAGAGGTAGATCCTAAAGGATGGAAATAAAAGGTATTTCAAGTGAGAGCAATAGCCATAACCCCCACACCTATCAAGAGAATTTCTTCAGTAGAAGAGTACAATTTAAGATTGAAAGTTAGTCCAGAGTCAAGTCATGAAGGGCTAAAGAATCCAGATTAATACTGCTCATAGTGAGGAACTAAAATATAAAACATAAAATGAGAACATTCCATTGGATTTAGATTTCTAAAAAATGCAGTGGGAATGAAGTCTTCCTGTTACATGAACATAGACTAAAGTTTGGAATCATCATCATCATTATCAATATAACTAAGATTTATAGCACTTTTAGGTTTACAAAACATTATATAAAAACTACTTTATCCTCACAGCAATCTTGGGAAGTAGATTTTACAGATAAAGAAACTGAGGCAAACAGAGTTTGCTCAAGGACATAAAGCTAATAAGTGTCTGAGACCATAGTGGAACTCTGATCTTCCTGATCTCTGGTCCAGCATTCTATCTACCTACTGTGCCACTTAGTTGCCTAGAAGATGACAGATGCCATATGGGTAGATTGGACATTAGAAGACTATCTTTATCTTCTAGGGTATCCAGGGGAGTACATATATATTTGTTTTGGAGATGAGGTTGGGACAATGAACACTTAGAATGAGTAGGAAGGAAACAAAGATTATCCTCAGCAACACTCTGCCAACTTTATCCAAGGACCTCTTCAAAAAACTATTATGGGGATTAGAAGGGGAACAGCTGCTACTCTGGACCTGGGATACTTTATAACACTCATCCATTTTCAGAATGTTATTCCACCACTGATAGCTCTGGGGGGGGAACATGAGATTTCCAAGCTGTTTCTTGACTGCCTGGACTCTTGTTAAATTATCCTACACCACATGTTGAAGATAAGCTGATAATCAGAGATGGGACAGCAGGGCCATTGGCACAATGGAATCACAAGGTCTTTATTCCTGTCTAACACCCCCACCCCCCCATCCCACCACCCCACCCCCAAAATGGCTAAGTTTAGAACAAGTTCCTAGAAAGTTGAGACATAATAAAGGTTGTGATGAAAGACCCATTTCATGAAATATGCATGAAATAATTTAGAAATTAAATAATTGTTAGTTCTTAGTTGGCCAGGGAGAATGTGAGGGAAGCCCTTCACAACTGTTCTCTGACTTTTGAAGATAATTCGGTATGAGATAGGTTATTGTTATCGATTAAAATTTTTTTTAAAAGGTCTTGGAAATTTCATCTAAACTCTCAACATTCTAATTTGATGTTTTTTTTATTGTTGTTAACATCACTACTGAAATATTATCATTAATCTTTTGAGGGGGAAGGGGAAGTGCTATGACTTTATCAATATAGGAAATTCTTGTTGTGGAAACTCCCTTCAGTGATAGAGATCAGCAATACATATATCTGTAATTTATAGCCTCAGAGCACATGACCCAGAGTCCTGAGATTTTAACTAATTTATCCATGATCACAAAGATAGAATAAGACTGGAACCTCCTGCTTCCTAATTGTAAGGCTGGTTCCCTCCTTACCATATACTAAGCTTCCTTTTATTATTATCAAAAACAATCAGTATTTAGTTGGACTCTAGAAATTGATGCTTTTGTTCCTCAGAGACAGGGAAGTTCTCAGTGTCCTCTGAACTCTCATGATTTCTTCAAGTGATTTGTTCCAAGAACAAGACACAGATTCCTAGAGAAGATTTTTTCTCAGTAGTCAGCTGTTGGCTAAGTAAATAGAAATCTATTTCCATGAGTAAATGTTCCTTTTTTGGTGACTCGACAAATATGTAATTCAATAAATGCCTTTCTTGGCTTCCTTGGCTGATAAGGGCCTTTCCTACTCCAGGATTTCATGATTAATGGAAACAGTGGTGCATATTACCTCAGAGTAACTTATTTGAAACATTAGACTATATTATATGATATAGAGAGAGGCTGCATGACCTAACTAGGAAGAGTTAGTTTTGAATAAGTCCTTTGACACATAAAGACAAGGCAAAATTATTAACCCTCTCAGTACTTTAGTCATTCTATCAACTCAATTAGAAGCAGATCTTAGTGGACTGTACATTGACCTAAAAAAGTACAATTAATGTTTTATTTTTGTTTTATTTATTTTGTCAAACATTCACAAATTACTTTTTAATGTGCTTCTCTCATTTGGAAGTTTAGCAGTTCCTGAAGCCAGCTTTGGGGGATTTTCTTTAAAAAGGGCAAATTTCTTTCTTTTTTTAAAAAAATTATTTTTATTTCTTTCTTTAAATATTCCTCAATTATAGGTTTAAAAAAACCCAAAACCTCTTTGTGAACTCATTTTGGGATTTTTTTTTTTGACAAAGGTACTGGGGTGATTTGAAATTTCCTTTTCCAGCTCATTTTACACAGATGAAGAAACTGAGACAAACAGGGTTAAGTAACTTATTGACAGCACATAGCTAGTCTTTGAGGTTGCATTTAAACTCAAGTCTTCCTTACTGAAGACCTGGCACTCTATACCACTGACTCTACTGATTAGAGAAATGAAACATTAAAATAACTGAGATACCACCTCACACCTCTCAGAATGGCTAAAATATAGAAAAGGAAAATGACAAATGCTAAAGGGGTTGTGGAAAAATTGGGACATGAATGCACTGTTGGAGTTGTGAACTAGTCTAACCATTATGGAGATCAATTTGGGGCTGTAAAGGGCTGTAAAACTGTGCATCTTTTTACCTAGAAATAGTACTGTTTGGGCTATATCCCCCCCAAAAAGAGGAAAGAAACAGAAAAAGGACTTAAATGTACAAAAATATTATTTCTCTCCAAAAACAGAATTGATGGAGTCTGAATGCAGATCAGAGCATACTATTTTTCACTTTATTTTTTGTGGGGATTTTGTCTTTTTTTTTCATAACATGATAAATTTGGAAATATGTCTTACAAATTTTATATATATATATATATAAATCTATTTTATATATGTTTTATATATATATGACATTTTATTAAGTAAATTTGTGTAAAACCACAATGTCTGCAAAAGACATATATATATATATATATATATATATATTATATCAAATTGCTGGGGGCAACTTTCTAAGATTATGAACTGCAAAAAAAGATGCTGACCTATCTTGGGAGAAGAAGCTTCCTTACCTGAGAGCTCTGATGTACCTAGGCCATGGCCCTTAGTTTTCTTCCTTGGTCCAGACAGTAAAGTGGCATATTGTCCTTCATGAATTTAGAAATAATAAAGCCATCTAAGATTCCATCTGCTTTTCATTATTACTGTGTGCTAGCAAATTTAAAGAATGGCAGTGACAAAATCCTTTCTCTCAAAAAAAAAACCTTTTGTTCAGCTAAGTTCTAAATAATTGTTTCAGAACTTGCTTCAGTTCAGTTGTCTCCAAACCCTGTGGCATTGTTGTAGTCATTTGTCAAAATAATATTTATGAATTAATATTAAAAGAGTGATTTTAAAGACAAAGAAAGAGAACTCAAGTTAATTCAATTCGGTCATTTTCTGTGTGCACTAGAATTTTTGATTTATGTTTAAAATTAAAACAGGGAAAAGTAAGAATTAAGAAAAATAATTTTTTTGTTTGATAAAGGTAAATTTTCTTTTTATAGCAAATATTTTTCTGAATTTGGAGAATCCTTTTAAAATGGAAATTAATTCTTTTTTTGTTGGGAGCCAGGGTTTCTAAGCTGTTTGACACAGTCGCAGCAAAAAGACTCAAGGCAGTCACACTGCCTGATGGAACATTTCCTTCATATATATATATATATATATATATATATATATATATATATATATATATGGATTTCATGCATACCAATATTTATAGGTTTATTATTGATTACAATATTTACTCACCCTACTACTGGAATGACTATAAAGGAAGGATTTCAGAAAAATTCCTTGAATAAAACAGATTGTAAACTCTGTCCAAATTTAACAGGACTGCCTCTCTCTGAGGTATACAAAAGGCTTCAACATTATGAAATCTCTGGAAAACCCAACACTGGGAATTCCAAGGAGATGTCTGAATATATACAGGGAAAACAGATACAAGATGGATCAGATAGAATTCCAGGGAAATTAATAGTTTTTCCCCCTTACCATACACAGGAATATATGAAAAAGATGGTGAGACAATAGTTAGTATAGGTGACCAATATGTGAACTCCAGCAGCCTTAGTTTCATGGGAAAGAATAAAAAAGCCACAGAAACTGTGGTTTCTACCAACAAGGCCTGAAAGAAAAATTGGTTATTGTAAGAGTTAACGGATGGGTGGACAAGCATAAAGACCCTCACTATAGATTGTTAAGGAAGTATATCTAAAAACATTACCTACACAAAAAATATAAAAAACTTTCCATTAAAAGAACTGTTTAATTAATAACTTCAAATGAATTAACAATTATACAATGTAGTAATAAATAAGGTAACAGACAGGTTAAGGTCATCATGGTCTGAGTAGGAATAAGAAATCAATTAACTACATGATTATTACTTAAACTTGTAATCACATGATAAAAACTTGTAGCCATATGAACTATATGATTGATGATGAAAATTGTACACTCTTGTAACCAAGGAAATGATCTCAGCTTGCTTGCTTGAAACATACATGATTCTAAAACTATAAAAATAAATCCAAGCAGCTGACAGTCAGTCAACCTGCTCCTGCCTTTACCCACTTGTTGACTCAACTCATTTCGCTGACTCTATCCCTCCTGTCAGGTTCCAAGGACCCTGCAGAGGCTGGACCCCCGCATCTTTTAATTATTTTGAAACTAAAAAAATGCATCAAGAAAATAAAACATTTTATCAGTGATCAGATTTAGTAGTTGCCTAGACTGTGCCTTTTGCACATTGTACCTTTTGCACAAGACATTGGGGTTTTATTCAAATTTTCTTATAAAATGGCATTTTTAATGAATCTCTGCCAAATTTATCCTTAGCAATTTGTATCTGTTGCTTCATGTGAAAGAAACTTTTTAAAATTCAAATGAATTAAAAACAATTCTTCTGGCACTATGAACAAAGGTAGATAGACAAATCTGGTAGTATTATCTATTGAATATAAATATGAGAAGATCAATTTTGATGGTCATTGACAAGTTTGCAGAAATTAAGGCTCTAGAATTGCTAATATTCATTATTTGACAAATCAATATGAAGCTAAAATTTTCCATTAAAAATATTAATATAATTTAAATAATCTATTATTTTTTCATTTTTACTATAATATTTTATTTTCATATTTTTAACTAGCATGATTATATATGTAAATTTGAAGAGAATAAAATTTTCATTGTTTATATTTCATTTTTGACAATTACTATTTTTCATTTCATTTCATCACAATTATGGAAAATCATTTTCTTACTTAGAGGAAAAGTGATATTAAAAATTTATCTGCTCTAAGCATCAAATATGCTGGGTAAGATTTCTTAAGAGATCCAATTCAGTGAAATCACAGGTTTAGTGTCTATCCTATGCCTATTTAGGTTTGGTCAGACTCAGAGCTGGCTTTTAACTTTAGGATGTAGGTTCATTTGAGGGCTACTTGGAAGGTTTTTCGAGTGAGACCTCCAGATCTATGACTCTCTCCAATTTTGCTAGTGCTTGAAATTTCTTTGACAAATTTTTTAATCCCTTAAAGCTTAACATATAAATATCCATGACATTTAATATATTTACTTAAACTTATTCACTGGAAATCACCTTCAAGCTCATCTTTCATTCTCTACTCTTCCTCATTCCCCTCCCTGCATGCCAATCAATTGCTCCTTCTCATTTTCTACTTCCCTTTGTTTCAGTTAACTATGAATTTTTAACAAGGGTTTTGTTTTTCTTTTTTTCTTAATTGTCAGGGAGGGGAAGAAGTAGGAGAAAGAGATAATAGATTTATGTTCTTTAGAAAAAAATAAATTAAAAAAATTCTATCTCCACATCTCTTACTTATTTCCTTCCTATTCACATGATTACCAACTTATTTCAGGATTCTTCATGTCTCTCAGATCATTCTAATTGTCTTCTAATTAGTCTTCTAGCTTTTAGTTCCACCCCCCCTTCAAACTTGTCTTGTCATAGATACCGAAATAATTTTCATAGTACAGATCAGATCAGATCACTGTCCTGGTTCCTATTGCAGCACAATTCCTTGTATATAATCATTTCATTCATTCAGTTGTCTGTTTATGTATTTAAGTATTTGTTTATTTATATTTGTGTTCATTTTGAGGGACTGGATCTTTCTGTCTCACCAGGGCTTGAATAGAGTTACCCAACATTGTTGGGCCTTGGGAGAGTTCTGACAAAAAGTGATCTTCTGGAGGAGGAAATCGTAAATTACTCCAGTATCTTTAACAAGAAAACTCCATGGGTAGTATTAAAATGAGATGATATCTGAACATGAACCCCTCAGGTCTGAAGATGTCTAACATAAAGGCCTGGCATACTATGGTCCCCAGAGTCATGAAGATTTGGACAAATTGAATCATTGAATAATGACACTGTATTGTACTTGGTGCTTTATACATATCTCATTTTGATCTGCATAGCACAAAACAACTCTGGGAGGTGAGTGTTATGATCCACATTTTTACAGTTGTGGATACTGGGGCAGACAGGATTAAGTGACTTATCTAGGATCACAGAGGTAGTAAGTTTCTGGGGGTAAGATTAAAACTCAGGTTTTACTGACTTTGGGTCTAGTACTTTATCTGCTTTAACACCTAACTGCAAAAGAAGTTCAACATGGCTCTGGGGAGAGAGGTGGGGAAGGCTATCAGACTTGGTGTAGATATTATATTAGCTTTAACTTTGCTGTAACTCAGAACTCCTGAGCCCAAGCAATCCATTAGCTGTGGATTTACTTAGTAGCAAGGATTACAATCTATAAACAGGAATATAGTGTTAAATGTTTAATCTCTTGGGGTGGGGGGGGAATAGTATGTACATACACTGTTAAGCTTCCGCACTATTAACACTTTCTTAAATCAAGACCTGATTGGTAGCTATTGAGAAATTTGTGAGGTATGGAAGACACATGCTGAAAATTTAACAATTGTTTCTCCTTTTAGAGAGAATCACCCCAGGCAGAAATCTAATAAATTAATAAATAATTTCTGGATTAAATTCAGACTAAAATAAAAGTGAATAATATCAGAACTTTTATTGGTTATGGGTGAAATATGCAAGGGAAATGGAGTAGGGGAACAAAAGAAGGCAACAAGCATTTATTAAGAGTTTACTACATCAGAACAACCTGAGTTCAAATCTGCCTCAGACACTTGATACTTACTGGCTGTGTGACCCTGGACAAGTCACTTAACCCCAACTACCTCACCAAAAAAAAGTCCAAACCCTTCATTTTACAGATAAAGAAAATGAGGCTCAGTAGAAGTTAAGTGATTTTCTCAGGGTCACACATTTGGTGTCTAAGGTCATACTCCAGCCCAGGCCTTCATGACCCCAAGCCTTAGCATCCTATCCATTAGTCCACACCCAGTCTAAAGTGTAAGCCCTTTACAAATATTATCTCATTTGATCTTCACAATAACCTGGAAGGTTGGTGCCATAGTTCCATTTTACAACTGAAGAAAGGTAACAGAGAGAATACTGGGCAGGAAGACTCATCCTCATTGGTTCAAATACAACCTGACATTTACTAGCTATGTGAACCTGGGTAAGTAATCCTGATTACCTCAGTTTCCTCATCTGTAAAATGAGCCAAAGAAAGAAATGGCATACTGCTACAGTATCTTTGCCAAGAACATCCTTAAATGGGGTCACAAAGAGTCAAACTCAACTGAAATGACTCAACAACAATAACATAATTGAAGAAAAGGAGGCAGATAGAGGCTAAGTGATTTGTCCATGATCACATAGCTAATAAATGTCTGAGGCTAGATTTGAATTCCAATTTTCCTAACTCTTCACCCAGGGCTATTTCCATTGCCTCTTCATGGAGGGTAAGGACCTTAGGGAGATTGAAGATAAATTCCTCTTACTATACAAGCCTGCCCTTAATTGAAATTAGTTTGCTTTTGCTGAACTCACTGAGCAATGGATGGATGACATTGCAGCATGCCTGTGGTTAGAGAAAAACCATATGGAATTTAAAATATGAAGTGGATAGTCCACCAAATAGATCAGCCATCTGTATAAATGAGAGTCGAGTCCATGTAGCCTCCATATAGTCTTCAGAAGGGCAGTAAGCCTCGAATACAAAATACTGTGTGTTTCTTGTTTTTTATTAGGTATTAACACAACTATATTAGGATAGCTGGAGGAACCTCAATTAAACTCTGAAAAATTTCTTGCACTTTCTGCACAAATTTGGGGCATATGGGGAGGGGTTGGGAGAAGAAGGGACAAATCCAGTTGTCATAGGGAGGAGAGTTCCTCATCTTTTCCCAGCAGCTCAATCTTAGTGCTTCAAACAAAACCAGATGCCCTGAGGCTATCCCATCAATATTCATGGCATTGAATTAAAGATACCCTGGAGAGTTAATCCAAAGGTAGGAAATCTCTTCCTATCAGCAGTATCTCTTACATGCTTAGATTAAGCACTCAGATCTTTTTACTGGTGCCAGGAAATTTTGTTTGCAAAATAGAATAGATTTGAGCATTTGTTTAAAAAAAAAAGTATTTCTGGATATCAGATGCAAGAAGGCCAAGCCTTCACATACTTAACTGCACATACACACACACAGCCTTATCTTCAAAGGGTTTGATTTTCAAGTTCCTGTAGTTGAAAGCATCCATGTTTGTGTTGTCTAAAAATGCTATGTATTTGAATTTATGTGTACTAAAGGATCACAGGCCTCTAAAAAATCATCAAATTCCTATAGGGGCCTGAATAGTTTAGCTGATAGGACAGATTCTCAAGTCACCTTGAAAAAGTATTCTGTAGCCAGCAGGATAAAATGATAACAAGGCTAGCCACAGGCTACCCTCTAGGGATTAGAGAAGTGGGAGTGGAGGGGTACAGGAGAGGAGTCTGAAAGCTCCTATTACTTGCTCCAAGGCTGAATTTCAGCATTTTTCTTTGACAAGGTTCTTTAGAAGACTGTACAATGGATTCCTCCTCAGGTGATTTTTAGAAAGACAGGAGAGACAGAAAAGAAGTAGGAGGTAGAGAGGGGAAAGAACTGGGTTTAATCTACAGTCTATTCCCTATGGCAGCGTTTGATACTAAAATTTCCTAGAGAACATGACATTAGGTAAAATAGCCACCGGGGTAGGGAGGAGGTCAAAGGGTCCAGGAGGTAGAGCATTAAATGTTGTGTAGGATCACCCAAATGCCAATGTCCAGCAGGCAAATATAAATACAGGAATGGATTGTAGGTTCCCAGCTTGAGATACTGGCATTAGAGCGCTAGCATCTTTGCCAAGAAAACCCCAAATGGGGTCATGGAGAGTCCCACAGGGCTGAAAAAAATGATTGAATACACCACTGGAAGCTAAGGATGCAAAGATAAAAATGGAAACAGTCCCTGCCCTCAAGGTACTGCCATTCTATGGGGGGGGGGGGGAGTGTATAAATCTATAAATAAAATCAAAATACTAAGACAAAAAAAAATCTCTGGGATGGGGAGTCACCAGCAATTGAGTGATCAGGATAGGAGGTCTCATGAAGTTAAGTTAAGCTTTGAAGGAAAACCAGAAATTCGGACAGGGAGACGGGAGGAGGGAGTAAATTACAGGTATGGGACAAATTGTGCAAAATTGTGGAAATAAATAGTATTATGAGGGAATTGCTGGCTCCAAGCAGTCCTGAAACTCATGCTATCCAGAAGGCATCATGGGGCTTGGAGGAGCAACAGATGTCTGTTGTTGCCATTCACAGGCAACATTAATTGACAGTAATGACCAGGTGTGGCTCCCTGTTTAAGTAATAACAGGTTATATTTAGCTAGTACTTGAAGGTTTTTAAAGCTTTTTACCTACATCATGTAAACTGATAAGTTTTTGGAGAGGATGCCTGAAGTCTACACCATGCCCCAGGATAATAGCCAGCAGGCCTAGAACTTCCAGAAGAATCGTTATTTCTATGGGAATCATGTTATGAATGAATAATACATTTATTTAAGAATTACAATGTACAAAACATTATGCTATTTACTGGGGATACAGATAGGCAGTCCCTGCTCCCAGGAAGCTCACATTCTAATGGAGAAGACCACATATAGGAGGTTTTAGCTGCAAGTCAGCCCATGGTTTTTGGAGCTCCACAGTAAAGGAGATGGTAATGCTTTTTCCTTTATGTCAAAACAATCTAAGGACTTTGGTGCCAAGAACTTCTTTTTTTTGAGTCTTCAGATTGCTCCGGCTATGCATGAGACATTGCCAGGCTATATTTCCACTGGCATTGCTTCTCAGGATAATTGCTGAAGGCACCAGGCTAGGAACATTGTTATTCCTAAGGCTGTTGAGGTCAAGGTCCTAAGCTATCCACATTGGGGTCTGAGAAGAAAATGTGATCAAGGTGCTGGTGAAAGGTGATCTGCCTGGCAGCTGCTACTTCCTGTCCCTTCTCCAGGGTTCCTTACTACTTCAGGCTAGCTTGTCTGCCTCATAGGTGCTGGTATAAACATTCAAAAAAAAGGGTCAGTAGTTAAGTAATTTACATTCTAGTAGAAGACAACACTTAAAAGGGAGCTGAAAAGGGACACCCAAGAGGGGACTTGGTAGTGAAGTCTAGAGAATCATAAGTAAAGTTGAGAGGGGAATGAAACATATTTGCTAAAGGTGTCTCTCCAAAATGGAGGCCCTGGAAGGAACTTGCCATATATTTTAACAGACTGCTAAGGGGATCCATGACTCAGAAGATTGAGAACTTGTTTGGAAGTCCTTGCAGATCACTTCTAAACCAGTGTCTCAAGCTGGGAACCTACAATCCATTCCTGTATTTCTATTTGCCTGCTGGACATTGGCATTTGGGTGATCCTATACATCAATCTCAATTTTTTAGAAGTAGTTCACTCAGACTACAAACCTCAGAGTCATTTTTGACATATTAAAATTGCATCTTATTCAGGGCCCCCTGACACAGTCCTGCTTCTCACCCAAGTCAGTATAAGTTTATTTTAATATATTTAATATAACATAATATAAATAAGCTATCATGAAGTAGCAAAAGCAAAAAGGAAGATTGATTGCAAGGGGAAACCTAAAAGTCATATATACATACATATATATATATATATATATATATATATATATAATCTCAGATATTAAAGGAGCCTAATTTGCAAACTATATCAAATATTAACTAAAAAATCACAACCTTGAGATGATGTGCTAAGTCAGGATAAGTTGTCTAGGCTTGGCTGACAAGGTCTTTTGTTCCTTTGTAAAATTCAGCCAAGCTCATCATCTACAGGAAAAGCAGCAGAACATCAAATGTTGCAGATAACTTTGAGATGATATAATTATGTATATTTTAAAATTTTGCTGAAGTATGCATATATTAATGAACTGATCTCAACAATACAAGTAAGAGTTAGTCTGTCCCCTACCAAAACCCTATAAAAATGAGACCTTGAACTCCTGCCTCTCTCCCTCTATCACTGGTCCATGATGACTAATGTTCCTAATCCTAATCCAAGGTTACATAAAAGACTCTCTGTGATTTTTCCCCTTCCCTATCTTCCCCATGCTGCCTGCCTTCCTCCACCATCTCATCCCCATCTCCATCCCTGTGCTCATAGCATTTGTCTCTGTATCTCCCCCTTGTCACAGTGTCTGTAATTTGCTTTTTCACCCTTGCATCCTCTGTATCTTAATAAAGTATAATTGAAGCCTTACTCCCTACTGCCATTGTGGTCTTTTCTGGAAGTACCAAAGAACTGGGAGTACCTGCCTATAAATCCATAAATTAATTAGTAATTCTACCCTTCTCTACAAACCCCTCATTTTTCCCCCTTACTATTCTTAGCAATTAAGTCATATGGGTTCTTCCTTTGAAATGTCTGCCCCATCTTCTTCTGCCTTTCCATTCTCTACTCTGCTGCTACCCTAGTTGAAACACTCCATTCCCTGATAACTGTAATCTGACAGGTCTTCCCATACTCAACCTTCTTTCAGTCCATCCTGCACACTGCTGCCCAATTTATCTTTTCAATATACTACTTTAAACATATTGTCCTGCTCAGAAACTTCCAATGATATAATCTCCTTACCTTCTTTATCTGATTTCTCTAGTTTTATCTTTTAGCACTCTTTCTAAGACCCCTCTGCTACAGACAAACTGGTCTACTTGCTGTCCCTGAAATATACCTTCTTTTTTCACATAGGTACTCAGTAAGTATTTGCCAATTGATTGATGAGTTTTTGCCTTGCCCAACTCACAGTTGATTAACTCCTTCCCAGATCATCAGATCCCATGCATTCTATCTTTTATAAAATGGATTTCCTGCCTCTCTCTCTCTCTCTCTCTCTCTCTCTCTCTCTCTCTCTCTATTCTAAGGGTTGTTAACCATTTGATGAATCTTGCATCCTTTTTTAATCTATTGAAACCTATGGACCACTACAAAAGGAACCAATTATATTGAAAGAAAGATAATCATTTTGCCATCTATGTTCATAGATTTCTTGAAATCTATCTATTAAAGTCCTTTGAGATCCATGTACACCAGGTTAAGATCCTTCTACACAACTCATGATCTTCTATAATGGAAAATCATTACATTTAGTGTCAGGAGTTCAAATTCTAAATCCGATATTTATGAACTATGTTATCTTGGGCATGTCACTAATCTTCCTGGTTTTTGGTTTCCTTATTTATAGGATGAGAAAGCTGGGCTGAATTATGTCTAAACTTAAAAAAATGTCTTCCAACTAAAACATCCTGTTCTCTGATCCCGTGACTTGCCTGAGATTGAAAGGCAATAGCAGTACTGGCAGAATTTGAAACTAGATTCTCTGTCTCTAAATCCAATATACTTTTCACTATCATTTGGCCAGAGTAAATGTCCACAAAAAAGTGCAAAACATTTACCTAACTTCATAAGAAGTACTCCAATCAAGCAGATGAAGGGTGACCCCCCCCCCCCACTATGCTTATAAGAATGAATTGGTGGAGCTCTGATAGTGGAATGAATGACTTCATCTATTAAGGGTGAGAAGAGATTTGAGGAGTATTAGGCTATTGTGCCTCAAAAAGCACTTTGGGGTGTTTTGTGGCATGTCATAAAAGACTGGTTCTGATGGAAACCAAGGTACTTATCCCTAATGGTCACGCCCAGATGTGGGTCACCAAAACATTTGTGACTCATAATTTCCAAATAAATCCCATAAATCCCTGAGATGCTTAGTTTTCTGTTAATATTCTATCTTTGAGATAAGAGAAATTCTATTTCTTTATATCATGGCATCATCTTAGAATTTCTCTTTAAGAAATTGTCTGAAGGAGAAACTATGGATGAAAGGTAGAGGGGAATATAGTTTTTCTCATTCTTTCTATTCATTATTTGATAATCAGATGGCTGGATTTTGCAAAAAAGTACTCCTATCTTGTTGATGCTTCCTCCTCTCACTTCTTGGTTACTGTGACAGCTGAGCAAAGGAAAACCAGTTCAGAAAGTCTCTCATTTGGTAAATTCAGTTTCATAGAACTTGCAAGGAGAATAATATTTACATCTCTCCAGCAAGACAGCTGTTCTCTGTTTCACAATAGCCCTGCTCTAGGAAAAGGCTATGAGTGATAAGAAGAAACTGATACAAGAGTATAATTTAGGCTGAAAGTCCAAAGTTTATTGGTTTCAGCTCCTCTTTCTAGTTACAAAGAGCAGTTAAAAAGAAATTTGTGCCCTGTACCACAAGGGTGAGAAGAAGGCAATAGGAGAAACTTGATAGGATACGAATGAAAATTAGAGAACTATCTGTAATGCAACAGTGTAGTAAGGGCAACATTAGTTTGTATCATTAGCTTCAGTCTTACTTCGTTGTTGCCTCTGGGTGATTATACCAGGAATGTGGGTAGGGTACTAAGACTGTTGCAGCAGGGAAGTAGCTGATATGCCTGGATAATTGTATTCACATTCCTTCTTGCCCCTTTAGCCTGGGATCTTCTACTCTCCCCTTCCCTTTTGTCCTTGCTACTTGGCTCTCCTTTTCCCCTCCTTCCCAGGAAATCCAACTTGAAGGCAGTCTAGGCTTCTTTAAACTAAAGAGAATTTGTTTCACTGTTTTGTTACTAAATTATAAAAAGATCCTAGACTATCATATTATTTTATATTTGAATGACAATCAAAAGCTATGAAGTGCTTTCACATACTGTAAGTAGATGAGGAGTGTTTTTTTATAGATTTTGCCTTTAGAAACTTTCTTCTAATCTATCAGTAAAGTTGTTTTTGATTGCATTTTATTTTTCATAAGGGTCTTATTGCAATTTAACTCTTTTTTTTTTTAGGTTTTTGCAGGGCAAATGGGATTAAGTGGCTTGCCCAAGGCCACACAGCTAGGTAATTATTAAATGTCTGAGGTCAGATTTGAACTCAGGTCCTCCTGACTCCAGGGCCAGTGCTCTATCCACTATGCCCCCTAGCGGCCCCTGCAATTTAACTCTTGAGCCTGAATCACTGAACTGGTTTATTATTAACCTGACCCAGAATAAGGGGCCTTTATTCTGGTACATCACACTGAGATATACAATTTTATCTATCACTGTTTCCTTTTTATGGGTTCATAGATTTAGAACTGAAAAGTATCTTAGCAGCCATGAAGTCTAAGGTCTCATTTCATAGATTAAGGAAACTGAGGCACAAAGAGATTGATTTGCTAAGATTATATACTAGGTGAGTAAAGTCTCCTTAATTTATAGGAGAGATTAATTCAGTGACTATCATTAATTAGCAGTGTTTCTTAACTTTTCATTCAACAAATATATATATGTATATATATATATATATATATATTAAAAAAACTTTTTTGGGAGTGAAGAGAAACTGCTAGCTCTGTCCTCTGCCTCTGGAACAGGACTCTGGGGCTCTGAACACATTCAGATCCTGATTGCAGTCTAGGACCCCCTGTAGAACATCAGGGGCCCCCCACTTCGGCCCCGTGGCAGAGGGGGGCGCTTATGGTCATTCACAGACCAGGAGGGAGGACAGAGCTTCACACACTGAGACCCTTGTGGGAGTGTTCCAAAAGCTCAGGAAGCACCCCAAAACCAGGCTTAGGCTGGGAAAATGAGCAAGCTCAGAAAGAAGACCATTGAGAAATATTTTGCAAATGAGCCCAAGAAGGATCAAAATACTCAGTCTGAAGATGAGGAAGCACAAGCTCCTGCATGTAAAGACTCCAAGAAAAATAGAAATTGGGCTTAGGCTATGACAGAGCTCAAAAAAGACTTTGAAAATCAAATGAGGGAGTTGGAAGAAAAACTGGGAAAAGAAAGGAGAGAGATGCAGGAAAAACATGAAAATTAAGTCAGCAGCCTAGTCAAGGAAATAAAAAAAATGCTAAAGAAAATAGCATGCTAAAAACCAGCTTAGGTCAAATGGATAAAACAGTTCAAAAAGTTATTGAGGAGAAGAATGCTTTAAAAAGCAAAATTGTCCAGATTGGAAAAGAGATAAGAAAACTCTCTGAGGAGAACAAATCCTTCAGACAAAGAATAGAATTCAGGGAGACTGATGAATTTACCAGAAATCAGGAATCAATACTTCAAAACTAAAAAAATGAAAAATTAGAAGAAAATGTGAAATATCTCATTGAAAAAACAACTGATATGGAAAACAGACTTAGGAAAGATAATTTAAAAATTATTGGAATACCTGAAAGTCATGATCAGGAAAAGAGCCTTGACATCATTTTCAAAGAATTACTACAGGAAAATTGCCCTGATATCCTAGAAGCAGAGGGCAAAATAGAAATGGAGAGAATCCACTGATTTCCCCCCCCCCCCTGAGAAAGAGATCCCAAAAAACCAACCCCCAGGAATATCATAGCCAAGTTCCAGAACTCCCAAGTCAAGGAGAAAATATTACAAGCAGCCAGAAGGACACAATTCAAATACCGTGGAGCTTCAGTCAGGATCACACAGGACTTAGCAGCAACTACATTGGAAGCTCTTAGGGCTTGGAATACAATATACTGGAAGGCAAAAGAGCTTAGAATGCAGCCAAGAATGAACTACCCAGCAAGGCTGAATGTCCTCTTCCAGGGAAAAAGATGGTCTTTCAATGAAGCAGGGGAATTTCAAATGTTCCTTTTGGAATGGCCAGAGCTGAACAGAAGGTTTGATCTTCAGATACAGGACTCAGGTGAAGCATAGAGAGTGGAGGAGAGGGGGAAAATATGAGGGACTTAGTGACGATGAACAGCATGTATTCCTGTATAGAAAAATGACACTGATAATAATCATATGAACCTTCTCAGCTAATAGAACAGGTAGAGGGAGCTTTTATAGTTGAAGCACAGGAGAAAGCTGAATTCGAAGATAAAATATGGTGTAAAAATGTAGTTAATAGAAAAAAAGGGAAATGTAATGGGAGAAAGAAAAAGGAGAGGGGGAATAGGCCAAGATATTTCATATAATAAGACTTTTCTTTATTATAATGAGTTATTGCAATGATATGGAAGGGGGGAAGGCAAGGGAGAATGAGGGAAACTTCGCTCTCATCAGAGGTAGCTAGGAGAGGAAACAGCATATATACTCAGTGGGGTATAGGTATTTGGAGTAAGGAGAGGGGATGTGAGTGATGGAGGAGAGGATGGACCATGGCGGGGAGAGTGTTCAGATATAACACATTTTCTTTTTTATTTATTGCAAGGGGCTGGGATTGGATGGCCTGTCCAGGACCACAGGGCCAGGTGGGTTCTGGGCCTAAGGGGTGGTATGGGGACTGGGGGCTTCTTGGCCCCAGGGCCAGGGATCTGTCTGCTGCGCCACTCAACTACCCTACAGCAGAGTCAGAGTGAAAGGAGAGAGAAAATATAGTACATGGTAGTGGAGAAATACCAAAGGACTGAGTTGCGATCAGCAATGGCACATTGGAAAAATATGGAAGTAACTTTTGCCATGGACTAATCATAAAGAATGTGATCCACGCACAACAGAGTTATTGGTGTTAGAACAAAGACTGAAGCACATTTTTTAATATTATTATTATTTTTTTGGGGGGGTGCAGGGCAAATGGGACTGGGTGGCCTGCCTGGGGCCGCATAGCAGGGTGATCCTTGGGTGTCTGAGACCAGATTGGGACCTGGGTGCTCCTGGCTCAAGGGCCAATGCTCTGTCCACCACCCAGCCACCCCTACTATTATTACTATTTTATTTTATTTTGGGTCTTTTTATTTCTTTTTTTTTGTTTCTGCAGGGCAGTGGGGATCAGGTGGCTTGCATGTCACACGGCTGGGTGATTGTTGGGTGTACGGGGCTGGATGTGGGCTCTGGTGCTCGTGGTTCCAGGGCTGGTGCTCCGTTCATTGCGCCACCTGGCCATACCTACAATTATTACTATTATTTTTTTATTTTAATTTTTTTTCTCTCCCCTTTATTGCTGAAGCAAGTCTATATTTATGGGGGGAGGGGGGTATCTCATTTACTCTTAAACAAGAATATTTTACTAATGTAAAAATAACATTAATTGTACAAAATGAGAATAAATATTAAATTTAAAAAAAAGAAAATGAAATTAGTGTGGTATGACTTGTTCATGAGTTTTAAAAATTCAGTTTTATTTCATTTTTAACCCCAAATCTATCCCTTTCTATCCCTTTCACCCTACCCTCCTACTGAGAGCAAGAAAAACAGAACCCATTGCAACCATGTATGGCCAAGCAAAACAAATTTCCATATTAGTTATGTCTAAAAAAAAAAGTGTCTTCATCTACATTCTGGGCAGCATGTTTCATCCTGAGTGTTCTGGAAGTGTAGTAGTCATTATATTGATCAGTGTTTCCTAAGCATTTCACAGTTGCTTGTCTTTACAATATTGTCATTGTTCAAATAAATTGTTCTCCTGGATCTGTTTATTAAATTTTCATCTGTCAATCGATGTAATTTTCCAGGTTTTTTTTTCTAAAACCATTCCCTTCACCATTTCTTACAATGTATTAGTATTATATCACATTCCTATATCATAACTGCCTAGTTATTCATTCTCCAATTGAGTCACTGTTTCTGATTCTTAGCCTCCTCAAAAAGTGTTGCTGCAAATTTGTCTACATGATCACCAATAGGTGATAAATCCATTGGACTCTTAGTGACTAATGCCTTTATTTGTAGATGTTTATAATCCAACCCTTTTGTAATATGTCCTAAAAGTTTTCCAGGAATTGAAATCAAGCTCATTGGATGTGGGGTCCAGTATATGTGAGGCATCTAGTTGCACAGTGGACAGAGTACCAGGCCTGGAGTCAGGTAGACCTGAGTCCAAATTTTTGCATCAATTGTCTCATCTATAAAATGAGTTGGAGGGCACGGGGGTGGAGCCAAGATGGCGACATGAATGGATCGAGTCTTAGGAGCTCTCTGATAAAAACTCATAAGCTAAGGACTCTAACTAAACTTTTGAGAGACAGAACCCACAAAGGGACCCAGTGAGGCAGTTCTCCTACTCAAGGTAACCTGGAAAAGAGCAGAAAGGCTCTGCTTCCCAGGTCGGAGGGGCAGCCCGCCAGAGCGAAAGAACTTCAGCTTCCTGGAGGCAGCACCAGGGCGCTGGGAGCCGTGGCTCACAGCAGTGGGGGAGTATCCTGAGCTGCACCCCAGGGAGGACCGGCACAAAGTGGGGGAACAGCGGGGGACCTCTGCCAGAGCGAGCACATGGAGCCCAGTCCTCACGGCACACAGGGAGCAGCTTGGTTTTTCTGCAGCCCAGACCAGGAAACAGAAGCAGGGGAGCTGGTAAGCAGGAGCCCCCAGGGCATGAGCCCATTGAGCTGAGGGAGGGGAGTGAAGAGAAACTGCTAGCTCTGTCCTCTGCCTCTGGAACAGGACTCTGGGGCTCTGAACACATTCAGATCCTGATTGCAGTCTAGGACCCCCTGTAGAACATCAGGGGCCCCCCACTTCGGCCCCGTGGCAGAGGGGGGCGCTTATGGTCATTCACAGACCAGGAGGGAGGACAGAGCTTCACACACTGAGACCCTTGTGGGAGTGTTCCAAAAGCTCAGGAAGCACCCCAAAACCAGGCTTAGGCTGGGAAAATGAGCAAGCTCAGAAAGAAGACCATTGAGAAATATTTTGCAAATGAGCCCAAGAAGGATCAAAATACTCAGTCTGAAGATGAGGAAGCACAAGCTCCTGCATGTAAAGACTCCAAGAAAAATAGAAATTGGGCTTAGGCTATGACAGAGCTCAAAAAAGACTTTGAAAATCAAATGAGGGAGTTGGAAGAAAAACTGGGAAAAGAAAGGAGAGAGATGCAGGAAAAACATGAAAATTAAGTCAGCAGCCTAGTCAAGGAAATAAAAAAAATGCTAAAGAAAATAGCATGCTAAAAACCAGCTTAGGTCAAATGGATAAAACAGTTCAAAAAGTTATTGAGGAGAAGAATGCTTTAAAAAGCAAAATTGTCCAGATTGGAAAAGAGATAAGAAAACTCTCTGAGGAGAACAAATCCTTCAGACAAAGAATAGAATTCAGGGAGATTGATGAATTTACCAGAAATCAGGAATCAATACTTCAAAACTAAAAAAATGAAAAATTAGAAGAAAATGTGAAATATCTCATTGAAAAAACAACTGATATGGAAAACAGACTTAGGAAAGATAATTTAAAAATTATTGGAATACCTGAAAGTCATGATCAGGAAAAGAGCCTTGACATCATTTTCAAAGAATTACTACAGGAAAACTGCCCTGATATCCTAGAAGCAGAGGGCAAAATAGAAATGGAGAGAATCCACCGATCCCCCCTCCCCCCCGAGAAAGAGATCCCAAAAAAACAACCCCCAGGAATATTATAGCCAAGTTCCAGAACTCCCAAGTCAAAGAGAAAATATTATAAGCAGCCAGAAGGACACAGTTCAAATATCATGGAGCTTCAGTCAGGATCACACAGGACTTAGCAGCAACTACATTGGAAGCTTGTAGGGCTTGGAATACAATATACAGGAAGGCAAAAGAGCTTAGAATGCAGCCGAGAATGAACTACCCAGGAAGGCTGAATGTCCTCTTCCAGGGAAAAAGATGGACTTTCAATGAACCAGGGGAATTTCAAATGTTCCTTTTGGAATGGCCAGAGCTGAACAGAAGGTTTGATCTTCAGGTACAGGACTCAGGTGAAGCATGGAGATTGGAGGAGAGAGGGGCAATATGAGGGACTGAATGAGGATGAACTGCATGTATAGAAAAATGACACTGACAATATTCATATGAACCATCTCAGTTAATAGGACAGGAGAAAGCTGAATTCAAAGATAAAATATGGTGTAAAAATGGAGTCAATAGAAAAAAGGGAAATGTAATGGGAGAAAGAAAAAGGAGAGGGGGGAATAGTCCAAGATATTTCACATAATAAGATTTTTTTATTACAATGAGCTATTGCAATGATATGGAAGGGGGGGAGGCAAGGGGGAATGAGGGAACCTTTGCTCTCATCAGAGATGGGCTAGGAGAGGAAACAGCAAATATACTCAATGGGGTATAGCCATCTGGAGTAAGAAGGAGGGGGGGGAGCAGGGGGAAGGGGTGGGGATGTGAATAAAGGAGGAGAGGATGGACCATGGGGGGAGAATGGTCAGATATAACACATTTTCTTTTTTACTTCTTGCAAGGGCTGGGATTGGAAGGCCTGCCCAGGACCATAGGGCCAGGTGGATTCTGGGCCTAAGGGGTGGTATGGGGGCTCAGGGCTTCTTGTCCCCAGGACCAGGGATCTGTCTGCTGCACCACTCAGTGACCCTACAGCAGAGTCAGAGTGAAAGGAGAGAGAAAATATAGTACATGGTAGTGGAGAAATAAGAAAGGAGGGAGTTGCGATCAGCAATGGCAACATTGGAAAAATATGGAAGTAACTTTTGTGATGGACTTATCATAAAAAATGTGATCCACCCATGACAGAGTTGTTGGTGTTGGAACAAAGACTGAAGCACATTTTTTGTTATTATTATTTGGGGGAGGGTGCAGGGCAGGTGGGGCTGGATGGCCTGCCTGGGGCCACATAGCAGGGTGATCTTTGGGTGTCTGGGGCCGGATTCGGACCCAGGTGCTCCTGGCTCAAGGGCCAATGCTCTGTCTGCCACCCAGCCACCCCTACTATTATTACTATTTTATTTTATTTTGGGTCTTTTGTTTTTTTCTTCTTTTTGGTTTTTGCAGGGCAGTGGGGATCGGGTGGCTTGTATGTCACATGGCTGGGTGATTATTGGGTTTACAAGGCTGGATATGGACTTGGGTGCTCGTGGCTCTAGGGCTGGTGCTTCGTCCATTGTGCCACCTGGCCATACCTACAATTATTACTATTATTTTTTTAATTTTAATTTTTTTTCTCTCCCCTTTACTTTTTTCACCCAAGCAAGTCTATCTACATTCATGGGGGGAGGGGTATTTTGTTTACTTGTAAACAAGAATATTTTATTAATGTAAAAAAACATTTGTACAAAATGAGAATAAAAAATAAATTAAAAAAATAAAATAAAATGAGTTGGAGAAAGAAAGGCAAACCATTCCAGTATCTTGACTAAGAAAAACCCAAATGGGTCACAAAGAGTCAGACATGACAGAAATAACTCAATAACAAGTATGTGAACATATGGATATTTTGATATTCTGACAACCTTTCTTGTGTTACTCTAGGGTAGATAAATCTGTCCACCTTTCTTAAGGGTTAGTCTGAACTTTACCCAACTGTATCACAGCTAAACCCTTGATGGCTGGCCTAGCTTCAAATTAGCCCTACTTTTGAGAAGAGTCCTTATGCCTCAGTCCATAACCATACCAGATCTTGCATGTATGAACAAATATACAGAATACTTAAAATTATAGAATCTTGGATGAGATCTAGCAGGTTATTTAGTCCAGCTTCTTCAATCAATAGTTTTCCTGACAGAAGAGACTTCTTATTATTTAGTCATGTCTAACTCTTCATGACCCCCTTTGGAGTTTTCTTGGCAAAGAGATTGGAATAGTTTGACATTTCCTTCTCCAGCTCATTTTATGAATGAGGAACCAAAGCAGAGTTAATGACTTGTCCAGGGTCATACAGCTAATATGTATCTGAGGTTGAATTTTAACTTAGATCTTACTGAGTCCAAGCCTGGCCACCCTATCCACTGCTTTACCTAACAGCTCTTAGACTTCGACTTCTTAAATAAAATAGCCTTCTTAAATGCTTCCAGTACCAGAGATCTCACCACTGTTATACAAATACCTATAATTGTTATAAAATTTTAATGTTAAATTTAAATCAGCTTTTTTAGCTACATCCAGTTGATTCTGGTTCTTTCCTCTTGACCACAAACAATAAGTCCCCTATTGACTTCAGATGGCAAACCACTCCATTATTTTTTTCCAAAAAAACCCAAAAGGGGTCACAGAGTCAGACACAACTAAAGTAACTAAGTAACAATAAAAGGGTTGAGAGAAATTAAAATTTAAATTTCCATATTGGCAGATTTATGTATGTATATCTTCCATTGCTGTCATAGGTAAGTAATGCCATATCTCAAAAGGGATGAAGAAGGGGAAGAAATAAACAATTCCCACTGTGCCTATTATCTGTTGGGTACTGGGTAAATGCTTTATAAATATTTCATTTGATCTTCACAACAACCCTGTGAGGTAGGTGCTATAATTACCTTTTTTTTTATAATTGAGGAAACTGAGGCAGACAAAGGTTAAGTGTCTTGCTCAGGAATAGACAGCCAAGTGTCTAAGGCTAGAATTGGACGCTGGTCTTCCTAACTCCAGGTCTAGCATTCTTTTCACTGTGCCACTCAAAAAAATCCCCACATAAACAATAGCAACTCTCATCATCCAGCCATGATCCATAATTGTCTTCTACCTACCTTAAAAATTATATTAACCTTCCAGCAATAATAGAAATGGAAAAATCCCAGAACTTAATTTCCCTTTATGACTGGGATCTTAACTCATTGGAGAAAATTTCCATGCCTTTCCCAGAAGGCTATATGGTTTGCTACAGAAGGGGTAGGCGCTTCACTAGACAAGGTTTCTGATTAGTAGAGTTATTTCTATAAGGAAGATTTTTTTTAATAAATGGAGCTGCTAGAAGAGCCCATAGAGGGTCAATCAGAGATAAGAAGACTATAGGCTACAGAAAAAGTAAAAGTGTAGGTAAATGTAGTGAAAATGTCCTGATATTCCCAGCAACCCAATATTGCCTGTAGAATACTAATGATCTCACTGCCAAGGTGAGAAGCTTTTAGCCTTCCTTGAGATTTCAATTATTCTCCAGCCACCCCAAGATCCTTGAGGCAGACTGTACTGAATGAATCCTAAGTTTTTGTCACTATATAGAAATTATAAAACGACTTTGCTGAACAATTATTATAATGATTAAGCTATAATGCCTCTGGACCATATAGTGTATAGCCCCTTAGTGTATAGCTGTAGAGAAAAATTCCTCTATTTGATGCCATATTGTTATTTAAATTGATCTTATGCTTTAAATGCTTTTGCTACTGTTTTTTTGTAATTGGCATGCTCTATAAATAGAGATTATAGCATCAGTTGGGAATTACAGTTGGGGAATATAAACCTGATTCCTCAAAATAGACCATATTGAGAAAAGAAACAAGGGACTTCAGACCAGACAGAGTTTTGCTTCTGTGAGAAAAATATCTTTTTATTGACATATTTTGTTTCTTCTTTATTTTAATTTCCAAATATGTCCTTTTCTCTACCCAGTGAGTTATCCTTTATTTAGAAAAAGAATAGGAAAAACTCAGATTATTATGCTAGACAGTATATGCAATATTCTATCCAATTGCCCACTTTTGTAAATGAGCAAGAAAGGTAGATTTTCTCAGCTCTTTTCTAGGCAGATTGGATCATTGTAAATATGAAAAATTCTGTTTCCTTTTTTTCTTCTTTCCATTTATTTGCATTCATTGTATACATTGTTTTCCTTTCATCACCTCCTTCTGCATCAGTTCATAAAGGAGGCAACATGATATAATGGAGTGAGAGAACTCAGTGAGATTTAATACTTTCTTTGTAACCTCTTTGGTCCTATAATTTAAGGGGATTGGACTGAACAAATTCTGTTCAGTTCTTTGTCTATAATCCTAGGTCTTCCCAAGCTTTCCTAAATGCTTCCTATTCATTATTTCTTATAGTGTGGTAATACTCTGTAACATTCTTGTGCCACAATTGGCTTAGCCATTCCCCAAATATGTTGTTTCTAATTCTTTGTTACCACAAAACATGCTGCTTTGAATATTTTGGTGCAGATGGGACTTTTCCTTCTATTTTTGTTTGACCTTCTTGGGATTGCTGTCTGGTAGCAGGATCTCTGGGTCAAAGGGTATACATAAAAAAACTTTCTTGATGAACATGTTGTATAGTAGATAATGCACTGTAAGGGTCTCTAATGCATCCTCTTTCCCTGGAAGATAGCCAGTCTCAACCCTAGTCTGTGCAGCTATCCATCAACTTTCAGATAGCCATAACCAAAATGGAAAGAGTACCAGACCTGGAGTCAGGAAAACTCATCTTCCTGAGTTCAAATCAGTCCTCAGACATTTATGAGCTTGGCAACCCTGATTGCCTCAGTTTCTTCATTGGTAAATGAGGGTGGCAAACATCTCCAGTAACTTTGCCAAGGAAAACCCAAATTCACAAAAATCTAATACAACTTAAAAAAAATTGAACAAGAAGAGGAAAAGGCTCAAAGGCAAAATCATTGGTCAAGATTTATTACACAATTCTCCTTACCTGAATGAGGGTATAAAATTTGTCAGAAGCTTGGAAGAAGAGAGATCCAGGTTGCCTGGCTTCCAGCTTTGAGAGAGAAGTTCTCTCTTATTTTTATTAACATATTTTGTTTCTCCATTATTTTAATTCCAAATGTGTCCTTTTCTCTAGATTTTCTTCAGGGGCCTGAAGAGAGAGAAAGACTCTAGGAAGAAGTAAGAATGTAGAGAAATCAGTGCCTCAATCATGTCCCTAACCCCTCAGATTACCATGGTAGAAATTTTGGGGAATTTCCCCTTGGTGAGATCTGTCTCTCTGTCTCTGTATATCTGTCTATCTGTCTTTCTTTCTCACAGCACCAAAGGGAAAGCTCATTTAGTCTCCATTGCCTAGTATATTTCTATTTGCTATCAAAATGGATAATTGGAATCATTTCCTATTTGCTTTGTGTATTCTTTGTATAATTGATAAGTCAAGTCTTAGATATAAAACTTGGCTTACTCCTTTTCCATCAAGGAACAGTGATCTTGAGCTCAGTTCAAACCTAAAATTTATTTTCCTTATACTAATAATAGTTATGGGGGCTACGTAATATAATTCTAGGCTCTAATGAGAAGAAAATAGGCAGCCTTTGATTCTATCCTCCTGTTTTTCTGACAGGGATAAGTTTCTTCCTTGGAGAAGGGAGAATTGAGGATGCTCTAGAGATATATAATCATACCTCTTTGCAAGCCACATCTAGATAAATTCATGTGGACACATATAACCCACACAGACATCAGACATCTCATTTTTTCTGTTGTTGTTGAGTCATTTTTTCAGTCTTGTGTGACTCTGTGACCCCATTTGGGGTTTTGTTGCCAGAGATCCTGGAGTAGTTTGCCATTTCCTCTTCTAGCTCATTTTTACAGATGAAAAAACAGAGGCCAACAAGGTTAAGTGACTTGCCCAGGATCACATATGTGTCTGAGGTCAGATTTGAATTCAGGAAGATAAGTCTTCCTTACTCTAGACATGCTCTTTCTACTGTACCACCTAGTTGCCCACACATACCCTCATACAACAATGAAATGGCAGAAAACAGCCATCCCAGACCACAAGTGACACCTGATTCTGTTCTCATTACATTTCACCTAAAAAGAGCAATCACAACACTAGATGGGAAGGGGTTGCTTTCTCACCAGATAATAGAATGAAATTCCAAGAGACTTGTTTGTGATAGAGGCAATGAGAGACAGCAGTGGAATTCTTCAGAAGTCGTTTGTTTTCTTAGTTCCCCCTGACTATTTGGACCAACAATTGTTTTTGAAGATGCCTCGTGGTGAGGATCATGAGGGTTGTCTTGGGACTTCATTCCCTGAAAACCAAAAGAAAGGGATCATTTAAGAAGAGCAAGGAAAAAGGATAATTTTGGGGAGCTGTAAAAGAAAGTGAAAAATAAATTGAAAGCAAATATTCCTTGAAAAAATGATGTTGACAAGTCATGTTATTTGGGAGACCTACAGGGATACAGAGCATGGTCTATGTTGAGTTCCTTCTATGTCTTTTGAGGACTGCTTTTTACAGATAACAGCAGCTGGGAGCCATGATCTGAGCCTGCTCTAGGATCTGAGGCCCCATCAGTCCCTCCACACCCTCCAGGGAGGCTTCCTTCACAACAGAAGAACAATGCGAGTTATTGTTCCTCTTTTTGCATCCTCTGGTTTTCAATGTTTTTTGAATTTCTTTCAGTCTCCCTCTTCTCTCACAAAGTATAAAATAGACAGTCATGTTCTAATACATTCAAGATAAGAAAAAAAAGCATCATAGCCAAATGTGGGTGCACTCTTGTTCAACAACCATTTATTGAGTATCTACTGTGTGTATTGAATTATTTCAAGGTCTAAGAGGGATGCAAAAAAAGTATGACATATAGTTCCTGGTCTTAAGGAATTTGCACTTTGAGAAGACAAACCCCCAAAATAGAAACAGATCTGGAAGGGATCTCAAAGGTCTAACCATCTCCCTTATTTTCTGGCCATTTTTGTATCATGGATCCCTTTGTCAATCTGGTAATGCTTCTTTGAGCAACACCCTACCCAACCCCCCCCTTCTAAGAATAAAAATTGTAGATGCATACAATAAAATAAATTAGATTACAAAGAAAAACATACTAAAATTCAATTGTCAAAATATTTTAAAAAATAAAGTTTATGGACCTCAGGTCAAGGGCCCCTACTTATTAGTCAAGTTATAGATTTATTTTATATATTCACTGGAGAAAAACAAAAGGGGCTTACTATTGCAAATGATGATGTAAATAAGATTCAAGAAGAGAATTTAATTAAGAGGATAAATTGCTTTAAATCACTTTGGAAGTATCTAATTACATGCAAAAAAATGTAACAGTAAGAGGCTTGATTTTATATTGTAAAAGTTGGTCTCATTCTCAGGACCTGGGGTTCAAGTTCAGCCTATATATTCTAGTTGCATGTCCCTGAGCAAGTCACTTAACTTCCTGGTGCCCTAGGTAACTTTCTAAGATGATTTAATGGCTACAGTAGGTGATCTGCACCTATAGAGAAAATTCCCTCATTGGGAGTTCTCCACATTAGCAATTCTCTAAGTGTGATCCATAACACTCTTTGGGGTGAGCAGGGAGAAGGAAAGGGGTTCATAAAATGTAAACTCTTTTTATAATAATGCTATGATGTTTTAATTTCTAATATCATATATATTGATCAATATAACCCACATAAACAAAAGTTTTGGGGTTCCTCAATTTTAAGAGTAAAAAGGGGTTCTGAGACTTAGTTTGAGAACAATTGATTTATAACAATGAAATCAGAGTTGGGTTTGAGAACAATTGATTTATAACAATGAAATCAGAGTTGGGGGAAAATTATTCCGCTAGATTACATTTAATGCACCAATTTAATATCTGGTTATTTCAGCAGAATTAATAGAAGAAAATGGTTGGCTTAAGCAGTGTTTCTTATCTCTGTTTAATCCCCCTACTAGCTTGTAAATCCCTTGAAGGCAAACTGTTTGGTATAACTTTGTTTCTCTCTATGCAGATTTATACAAATTAAGAACACAAAAACTGTTTGTTTGCCTTAGATTTATGCTTTAGGGTTTGAGGCTCTGCCTGGAGGACACCTTCCAGGCTCTTTTATAACAAGTTGTTTCCCATCCAAACCTCAAGATCATCCAAGATTCCTTGAAAGACATATCAATAGAAATGGCCCAACTCAATAACAACAGCAGGTGAGGCATGGAACAAGAAATCTATGCCTAAAGTGAGGAAGACCTGAGTTCAAATCCAGACTCAGATACTTACTAGCTATAGTTACTTAAAAAAAATCACTGTTTGCCTTGATTTGCTCAGATGTAAATTAGGGACAAGAACAGTACCTACCTTCCAGGGCTGTTGCGAGGTTCAAATGAGATAATAATTGTATATACTTAGCAAAGGGCCTGGAATAAAATAGACACTATAAAAATACTTATCCCCTTTCCTTTCTTCTTTGAAGAGGGATTCCCTCTGGAGAAAATGCAATATCTTTGATGTGCTGATTGCATCAAGTTCCAGAACATTGCAGAACCTCCTAGAAAAAATCTGTAATCTTCCTAAGGAACCTGGCCTGCCTAGACACATAGAAAAGACAGAGTGGACAAAGAATATTTACATATATTTGTATGGATCTTTGTTTAGGGTATGTCCATATGTGTATATATTTATATACAATATGTGTTATATCATATATGCATGTCCCACATAGTATATGTATGTATCAGACAATAAACAAGTGGATAGAGAGTTGGGCCTAGAGTTAAATTAGAGGAAGAGAATAGCCTGGAATACTTCAATTAATTTACAAAGGGTTTTTACTAACATCAAGATTCCCATGAAATAAAAGTAGTGTCTTTTCAATTTTAGTATTTTACTGGTATTATTCTGTGACTGAAAAACATGGAACACTACTTCCTCTGAAGAACTAAGAAATGAATACCATAGAGTGGAATGGAGAGATATATCATAAGGATGATCAGATTGTAACAAATAATCAGTGAGGAGCTCCAAAAAATGATAGGTATAAAATATGTCAGCAAGACATTGAAAGGATAGGAAGGGAAGATGGGCTGATCATGTAGGAAAATGAAGACTTGAAAGTCAGAGTATTCCACTGGTACTTTTATAATGTTAGAAGAAAGCAAGGAAGACCCCCAGGGCAATGGGGTGAACCCACTTTGGCAAATCTTTTAGGTTGAAGAGGATGAGAATCACACTGGGGTAGCAGACTTGGCTGGGTTGCAGTCTGCATTGTCCAGGGGAAATACTAGTTTGATAAGATCACAAGTATTTCAGTGTGGAGGAAAGAAAAGACAAGGGGAAAGACTGAAATGAGGTTAAATTAGGAGAGTAGACAATGAAGGCCTCTACCACATAAATGAATGTGTGAGTAGAAGAAAGGGGCAGAGCCAAGAAATATTACAGTGGTAGAGTTGACAAGGCTTGGCAACTATTTGGATGTGTGGGAGATGAGGGAAATTCTGGAATTGAGGATGACTGTAGATACATCATAGGGAGTTGACTGAAACACTGAAGGGTCAAGTTATCTCCCCAAGATTACATATCTGGTAAGAGTCAGAGGCACAATTTGAACCCAAATCTTGACTCCAAGTTCAGTTCTTAATCTTTGTTGCCTTATAATTTATTCTCAAGAATTTAGGTTGTAAAATTCCTAATTTGGTAGAGCTGTGGGGCTATGAATAGGTCACTGTAACCTTTCTGAAAGATCTGGGGCCTGGTGGGTCATGATTATTATTTTTTATAGCAAAGTCAGGGCAAAAAAGTATGGGGGCTGCCAAGTCAGAAACAATAGCTATTAATCAGGCCTGTGTAAAGAAATCTACAAAGTATCTGTTAAATGACCTGTAAAATTCAGAACCAGAGTGTGTATTTCCAATTAATCACCTTAGTCAGGATAAAGGGCATGGAGAACCTAGCCCCCACCCCCAGTTCTGTACAGTGAAGGACAGTAGAAACAATACCAGACTGGTGGTCAATAGATGGGGGTTTTACTTTTGACTTTGCAGCTAAGTGACCGAACTTCCACAAATAAGTTACCTAGCATTCTGGGCATAGGCTTATTATTTAAAAAGTTAGAGAGATAGACTGCCTGTATATCCTTGGACAAGTTACTTCTCTCTGGGCCTCAGTTTACTCATCTAGAAAATAAGAAAAATGGAGCTGATGACCTCCGAGATCCCTTGCAGTTTAACCTTGATCCTTCATAATCATCCTGCAGCATTTATCACTGTTAACCACTTTCTCCTCTCTGGGTTTTCATGACACTGATCTCTTGGTTCTCTTTTTTTCTCTCTGACCACTCCTCATTACATTACCTAAATGTGAGTCTGTCTGTCTCGCTCTCTCTCTGTCTCTTTGTCTGTCTCTCTCTTTCTTTTTCACACACACACACACACACACACACACACACACACACACACACACACACAGACACACAGTGTTTCTGTCTCACACCCTCTTCATAAGCACCATGGTTTTGTTCTGAACTGGACCTGACTCATGCCAGACCCTTAGTACTTTTGGTTAGCTATTAGAAAAAAAATGGGACACTTGCAAGTCATTCAATAGTCAAAAGATTTACTTAGGTATTGCAGGAAAAGATATTCAATAAGTATAGACACCGAGGACTCTCTGAATTGATTTAGCTGCGTGAAGGTTCCTTTCCTGAATCATCCATCATGATCTGTCAGCTACCAATCCATCAGAATGTCCTTGGTCCTCCTTAGGATTTTGTACTCAGGTGATAAAGAGTTAGTGTCAGCAGCAATTTTTGAAAAATAATATTTTATTTTTGCCCATTGCATGTTAAAACAAATTTTTAAACATCTTTTTAAAGTTTGAGTTCCAAATTCCATTTTCCCCTCCCTTCCATCTTTCCTCGCTGATACGGTTATGCTTGTACAATCATGTAAAACATGGTGTCAGCAATCTTGAGGAAGGTCTCAAATCCTGTTTAAAAAATTAGGCTAACTTGTATGGAGGGAAGGATTAAGATATTGTTCCTATAACCTCTTCCTTGTTGGTAGGTCCTTAAGGCCTCACAGAGGATCTTCCACCACTTTAAATAACTTTAGGGTTATTATTGGTCAATCCTAACCTCTGTTATTTGAGAATTCTGATATAGACAGCTTTGAAGGAAGGTGAGAAAAATTCAAATAAAAATATAAAAAACAAAAGGAACAATTATGATATTTCCCCTGAAGGAATAACAGAATCTGGGAGAGTCTAGGTCTAAATAATCTCTTCTATGTGGATGATATCAGTTCTTTGTAGTTCATAAGGAGTCTCTCAATGTAAAAAAGGTGACCATAAGCAAGAGCAGCATGAGGAGTATCAGGGTTTCAGCAAAGATGTTGACATTGATTCTCATAAAAGATCAGAGAAAACTGTCTTATATCAATACTCCATCCACCCAATTAGTATTTCTTGGACCACTTGTCGTGACCTTCTTGTAAGGGAGGAGAATCTTCGGGATAACTGCTCCCCTTTTTCCCCAAGGATTAGTTAGAAAATTTCACCTCAGGAGTAGAGTCAAGATGAAGCAGGAGGCAGGAATTCCCAGAAGTTCTTCTCAAAAAAACTCTAAATGCCTTAAAATGACTCTAACCAAATTCTAGAGGGGCAGAACTGACAGAAAGACTGGGTTAAACAAATTTCCAGCCCAAGACAACTTGGTAGATTCTCAGATAAGATCTATTCCACCAGCACTGGGGTTGGCAAGAGCAGCCTGGGGTCATAGCCTTGCTTCAGCAAACCAGTTCCAACCTTCTAGTAATAGCCTGAGGGTGCCTGGTCTCTAGGATCACCTGGGTCTGTGGCAATAGGAGCAATTTCCAGACCTCTCAGCCCAGGGATTGCTGAGGATGGTTTGGAAGGTTAGCCAAAGAACTCTGCCACACCAGAGTGAGCAGGACCTTTGGAGCCACCTAGCAGCTGCTTTCAGACTGCTCAGCTCACAGATGGTAGGAGAATGGGGAGAGACCCCCCAAAAAAACTCCCAGAACTCCCATATATATATATATATATATATGTATATATTAAGGGCTCATAGGGCCTAGAATATGATATTCTGGAAGGTAAAAGAGCTTGGATTACAACCAAGAACTACCCAGAAAACCAAACACCCTATTTCAGGGGAAAAGATGGAAATTAAATAGGAGACATTCAAACTTTCCTTTTGAACTGACTAGAGCTGAACAGAAAGTTTGATCTTCAAACAGGGCTCAGGTGAAACTTAGAGAGGGTGGACAGGATGGGCAAATTATGAGCGAATTAATGATGTTGAACTGCTTGTATTCCTGTATGGGAAGATGATACTGATAACTCATATGAACCTTCTCATTTATTAGAGCAATTAGAAGGAGCATATATAGACAAGGAACAGGAGGAAGTTGAATGTAATGGTATAATATAAAGATGGAGTAAATGGGTGAAAAAGGAATGTACTGGGAGAAAGGGAAAGGAAAGGAAGAATGGGCTAAGATATTTTATGTAAAGGGAAAAGAAAAAACTTTTGCAATGGAGTAGAAGTAGGGGAAGGTGAGGGGGAGTGAGTGAGCCTTCATTCTCATTGGAAATGGCTCAGACAGGAAATATGCATTCAATAGGTAATAGGAATCTAGCTTGCCCTAGAGAAAAAAATGAGAGGAAAGGGAGAGGAGAAAGGAGACAGGGGAAGAGGAGGGGGAAGGTCTAGATGATAGGAAAAAAGAGATCCTGGGAGAGGATAGTCAGATACACAGGGTGAAAGGAGAGAGAATGAGAGAGAGAGAGCAGTGTAAATGGAAGTGGGGAGGAACAGAATGGAGAGAAATAGCAACTGTGAGAAAAAGAATACTGAAGCAACTTCTCTGATGGATTTAGCATAAAGAATGCAACCCATCCCAGAGACAGCTGATGGCATCTGCACATAGATTAAAGAATATTTTTTCTCTTACTTTATTTCTCTTGAAGTCTCTCTAACTTTTTAGGGGGAAGTGCATTTATGTTTATTTTTCACAGCAAGATTATTGGAGTAATGTGAAAGTAAATAAATCATGAAAAAAAAAGAAAATTTCACCTTCCCCCATTGCCATAAAGCAAATCCTTTCCCAACAATTCCACCTCGATATCCCAAACTCTACCCTAGGAGGTGAAACTGTATGATGTTTTGTAGTAGAAAAAATTGAGAGACCAATTTTTTATGACAGTAAATGATGAACTACATTGGTCTTCCTTTTATACTGTACTTGCCAGGGCTCCCTCTTTTACTACTGCTAGGAGCTGAACTGCTATCTAATGAGGGGGAGGGGAGGTTGGGCTACATCTGCACCATTGTCCCCTGCCCAGCCCTGTTGGAGCTCACATCTGTGCCTGCTGTCCACTCAACCAGCATCAACTACTAACAGCACAGCTGAACCTGTCTGACCATGCCCCATTATATAGAAGAACTGTGGCTGCCGCTATCTTCTTATGCTCTGTAGAGACACTGGGGGCTGTTATTGTTGGGGTTTGATTCTGGCCTCCTGTTGAGGGAAAGCCGTGAACCAAAAACTCCACTAGGCTCAGTTCATGCGCTCTATTTCTTCCTATATGCAAACAATATTTGTTGCTGCTGGGGCTGTGGAAGAAAGGAAAACAGACAGAAACACAGAGAATGAGAATGACAGTTCAGGGCTCATGGCTGGATGTAAAAGTAGAAACTTTTTAAACACATGCAGCACTACTGCCTATCCTCACCTAATTAAATGAGGGCATAACTGGCATATTTGTACATATTCCCAATTCCAGAAATGTCTCTGAGCTCCCAGGGAGAATTTAGCATTGTCCTTTCAAGGGTTTCTTCCAGTGGCTTGCACCAAAGAATCACCACAAAATCCTTGTGGCAAAATTGTGGTTGGTCTCTCAAATTCCAAATTAAAATAAACAAAATTGGAATAGTTTCTCCAGCAGTTGTTAGACAATCCTAAAATTCAAGGGATTTGCCTTGCTTTCTCTCATTGTTGAGGACTGCGGATTGCTGGTTCAGCTACATTTTAATTTCAAAAAATATTCAAAATCAAACAGTTCACACAAATATGACTTTCTTAAAGCTTATTTTTTGGTGGTCTCTTCCTATTATTAGGTGATAATGATTGTTAGAATATAAAGGCACTGGTTCCAACTAGTATGTGTATGTGTATATAAGTATGAATACATAAATTTATGTGTTTATAGGAATATGTATAGATTTGTATGTACAAATACATTTATAAACATATTCTTTGTATTCCCAGTGTCTGTTACTCAGTGTTTGTTGATTGATTGGCCCTATTATCATTGTTGAACTCAAACTCAAATGTTCTTTTTGCTTTTGTGTTTCATCTGTTTGCACTACAACTATTATGAAATCTTTCCAATCATTTGTTATAGTACTCATAGATCTAGAGCCTGAGGATCCTTAAATATCATCTCATCCAGCTTCTTCATTTTTAGAGTTGGGAAAACCAAGTTTTCCTAGTAACATTAAGTGACTTGATTAAGGTCACATAGATAGTAAAGAGCAGAGCTACATCTTTGGCTCCAAACCTGATGTTCCTGAAAGGGGATGGAGACATAGATTTGAGAAGTATTTGTATAAGCTTTTTGAATAGATATAATAGCTAAAGCTATGAAAGTCAATGAAATTTAAACAAGTTTAGTATTCTTTCTGGTTTGCCACAATGTCTTATTGGATCTAAACAAAAACTGTACAATAGAACTTGGGGTTTGGGGGCCTACAGAAAGGGACTATTACAAGCAGCCAGATTACTGGCCATGTCCTTGGACTGATTGATTGCTAGGTTTAACTCTCAAAGCTATGATTCTATTTCCTATCCATTAGCACTGATATAATGTTTTGGTACTTTATAGGACAGACAGCTGGTCACAGTTCTGCCTTAGATACACCTTCCCAAGCTGAGATTGCTCTCTTACAGACTTATGCCTTGCACTACATTTGGCTGCAACCTTTTTCCATGGTCTTTCTTAAAAGGAGGCAGGAGGAGAAGGAATTCCTTGTTGAAATCTGTTGCAATTTAAAATGCTGACATTTGGAGCTTCTTTGTCACCAATTTTCTCCCTTCCCCCTCATTTGTATTCATTTGATGCCTTTGGAGAAGAGAAAAAAATCAACACACCCAGAAGTTTTTCAACAACTGAGTTTTTCACATTGAAAGGTAGAGATACCAACTCCCAAAGGGAAAAAAAAACTAAGCATGAAAAAATAGAATTCCAAGTTGGACTTGCAGAACTTTTGTCTATGAAACCAGCTGTGGGGCTCTGAGAAGTCTTGGGCTCATATCCACCTTGTTTTAGAAGTACTCCTTGCTTCATTCACTTTGTTCCTTCTTCACCAGGAGACTAGAGCTCAAAGTGTTGTTTGTTAAGGCTTCAAGAAGCCTTGGAAGGTTGGAAAGCTCCTCCCGACAAAAAAAAAAAAAGTTTTCCAGGTGTTTTTGTAAAATCACTTTCAAAAAATATTTATTTTAAAAAATTATTTTGACCTAACTTTCTCCAGTCCTACACTACACCTTTTATTTCCAAAGGGCCATCCTTGGTGTGAAATCGGTCCCAGGAGAGCAATCGTTCAGGGTAACATTCCCATTTCCTGGCATCCTCAAAGCTGCTTTACATCAATAAAGGTAACGGTATACTTAACCTACTGTAAGTGATCACATACTCTTCCATGAACCATCCAACTCTTAGTAATATTTGTTTTCAAATAGAGAGGAATGGCAGAAGAATTTGGTCAGTTATTTGATAGACACTGCTGTACTTGAGTATTTCAAGTGCTGAGTGTACTATCCACAAACCCCTTCTTACTGGGAGGGGGGAAGCTCTCTTTAATCAGGTATGGTGGAGAGAGTCAGGAGATTTCAACTCAAGTCCCAGGATCTCTCATCATTTAATTGGGTGTTTGGCAAGTCAAGTAACCTCTCTAGATCTGTTTCTTTAACCATAAAAAAAGGAAATGTTCAAGGTAGCTCTCAAAATTGTTTCAGAAATGGATATCTTCTTTGTCTGAAGGGGCTCAGATCATAAATATATTAATTCTGTGCACATTTCAGGAACAAGACAATGGCTCTCAGAATACTTGCTTATAATTTCTTTCCCCAATTTTAGCCGGATGTATATAGTTCTTCATTATTTGACATGCTGAGTTGCAATTTCAGTCTTGGTTTGCTCAGTACAATCTCTGTGTGTACATATGATTTGTCTCAGTTAACAGTTAAGCTTCTTTCAATTGTCTGGTTATCCTTTAATGATCATTCATTCAATCTCTTAATAACTATCAAGTAACATTGTTTAAGATATTGTGTTAAGTACAATGAAGGCTACAAAGGTATAAAAAATATAAAACACTTCTCTTCCTCCCACAAGGGAGGAGTTTAAATGATTATTGTAATATGATTCTGCTAAAAAGAGTACATTACTGGAATCATATTTTTCATTCTGGAAAAACTAGAGTTGCTACCCATGTTTTGGCAGTGCATTCACAAGTGAAGTGCTTTAGAAGTAGGAAGAAGATAAGAAAGACATTACATATTCTCTGACAACAAGCACATTAAGTCTCTTGGTTTAGGAACATAAATGGTAGAACCTAAAAGATAGGGTTTAGTTTTTGTTTCCCATATGATTTTACTGGGCCTACTTGTTCAGTTGTGCCTGACTCTTCATGAACCCATCTGGTTTTTTTTTAATTTTTGAAAAATATACTGGAAAAAAAAGAAAAAGATACTACAGTAGTGTTCCATTTTCTTTTCCACCTCATTTTACAGATGAGAAAACTGAGGCAAATGGGGATTAAGTGACTTGCCCAGGGTCATATAACTAGTAAATATCTGAGGTCAGATTTGAAGTCAGAAAGAGGATAAAATGAGATAATATTTGCAAAGCATTTCATAAACCTTAAAGTGCCATATAAATGTTCAGTAGCTAGACCCACCTTATATTTTTCCATCTCTTGTTTCCTTTGGTTCTCAGGGGTGTGTGTTTGTGTGTGTCTGTGTCTCTGTGTGTCAGAGTCAGAGACTGAGACAGAGAGAGAGAGACAGAGAGATAGACAGACAGAGACAGAGAGAGACATAGACAGAGAGACAAAGACAGAGAGAGAGAGAGAGAGAGAGAGAGAGAGAGATTTTACTTTGGTTGGTTGGATATGAGATAAGAGTAATTTAGTGAGCAAAGCAGCTAGAAGATAGGCCTCAGGCTCTGGACAATCTGTGTTCAAGTCTCCACCTTGCGCACAGACACATACCACATGATTCTGGATAAATTAGTGCCCCCAGGAAATTCTAATACTAAAAGTGGCAGAACAGTTGCCTGGATCTGCATTAATTGAGAGAGTTTTTTCACCTGAGATTCTCTACACCAATTAAATCACAAATGTGTTTTCCTCACCCCCTACCCCCAAAAATCAACAATAATTTTTTTTGAGCTCTTACTGAATGCAAAAGCACTGTACTGCTCTGGAATATCCGAAGTGATACTAAGCATGGTGCCTCAAGTTTTGTTGTTTTTTTTTTTTCTTAGTTGGAGAAGTAGGCCAAATGGAGGAGAAGTTAATTAATAGAATAAGGTAGTGGGTGATAATTGTGTGATCTGAGCTATACAGATAATAAATTGTAGGAGGCAGAAAAGCTGTTGGCTATCAAGTAAAACCTTATTAATTCAGACGACTAATTTGGGCTGGTTTGTCTTTTCATTGCTTGTAAAAAAAAAAGATTTTGCTAGAGCAAATTGAGTGTAAAAATATAGCTTTGTAAATCTTTAAGCTCCTTGGGAAGTTTTCCAACATTTTAGAAGCATCTATTTTGCTTAATAATTGACAGACTAATCGCTAATTGCTAATCATTCATTAAATTTAGTTCCTTAAGGATTTCTATGAGATAACTCAATTTAAAATTTTAGATTATAGAATTCAAAACTGGAAGGGAGCTCAGTTTATTTTGTCAAATCCTTCACTTTTTATGTGAATATATAGTATATATTTTTACTGAGTCCCAAGGAATTATACAATCATAACTTTAGAACAGATGAGACCATGAGACAATCTAGTTAAGAGACTTGCTCAAGGTCACAAATGTATTAAGTTAAAGAGCTAAAATTTCCAAATTTTATCTACTTAAAATATCTCTAAATTCAACACTAATTCCTCTATGCCATGCTGCCTCATGGGAATTTATTAAATTCCTTTTATGTGATAGTAACTGTGCTAAGCAGTCTACAAATAGTAGCTCATTTGAGATTCATAATAACCCTACAAAGTAGGTGTCATTTTATAGTTGGGAAAACTGAAGCAAATAGGTTAAATGAACAACTTATCAAGGGGGTCAAGCAAGCTAGTAAATATCTGAGGCTGAATTTGAAGTCTTCTTCACTTTGGGAATGGAATAGAAGGTAGAGGCTAGGTGATGAAATATAAAGGCAAAAAATGAAAATCCTTGACCTTCAGTAATTTAGATTCTAAGTTGGCCTTAGAGAAATATGCCAGGTTTATGGAAGAAGTGACTCGCCTTGACCACAGTCATTCAGATGATCACTAGGAGTCAGGATCTGATTTTGTAGATAGTTCTTTTTTGGTCTTCACCATTGGACAAATATTTACTGTTGTTGATGTCTTTGCTGTTGTGTCATTTCAGTTGTTTCTGACTCTTCAGGACCCCTATTGGGGTTTTCTTGGCAGAGAGAGATACTGGAGTGGTTTGCCATTTTCTTCTCCATATCATTTTATAGATAAATAACCAAGACAAACAGAGTTAAGAACTTGTCCAGGGTCACATAGCTAGCAAGTATCTGAGATCACATTTGTACTCAGGTCCTCCTAGCTCTAAAACAGGCACTTTAATATATTCATATGCAAATCATTATATTAGGCACTGAAGCTCATAGATAAAACAGGACCTAGCAGCAATCTCCCAGGAGTTTATAATCTTATAGCAGGGGTAAGAAAAATATATAAACAAAAATAGTCTAAAAATTATACAATCATGCATAAATAGAAAAAATAAAAATGGAACTGTATGAGAGATTTAGAAAGGAAGAGATCACATATGGCTGAGATAATTAATGGAGTTTCTGTGGAGGAGGTTCCATGGAGAAGGCTCCCATGAAGTGAGCAGTAAAGAGGTTTTTGGCAGGTGGAAAAAAGGTCATCCTCAGCATGGGGGAAGGAATGAATATTAGCTTGGGGACCAAAAAGAAAAAAGGCAGATTAATGTAAATGATCTTGCTTGGCTGGACAAAAGGGTAAACAAAGAGGAATATATTAACATGTCATAAACCTGGAAAGGTAAATTGGATCCAGATTTAGGAGAAGTGATTGAATACAAGTCTGAGTAGTTTGGTATGCCATGGGAGCCACCTAAGGGCTTTGGGGTGGGAGCACCATGGGTAGTTATATGGTCAGTTCTTTACAGTAAAAAGATACTTTTTACAATGCTGCATAGGAATTTGGCCTTGCTTATTTTAAAAATATTTTATAACTGTATTTTAATATTATTGACTTCCTTTTTTATTTAGTGTATTTTTATTTTTTGCAATTGCAAACTTTATTCTGGTGGAGCCAAGATGGTAGAGCGAAGCTAGGAAGTTGCCTGAGCTCTCCCCAATTTCCCTCAGACAATGTTAAATCAAGCCCCTAAAGAATTCTGAAAATCCACATAATCCACAAAATCCACAGAATCCACAAAAAAGAAGAAAAGAAACAATTTTCTAGCCCAAGATGACTGAGAAGGACTTCAGGAAAGGTCTGTCTCATTTGGGTATAAGGACACCACACAGGTGGTATCCAGGCAAGCCAGCAGGATACTCTTGGCCACAGCTCAGATTAGCAACTAAGACTCCTAGTTCCCAGCTCAACAGGCCAGTGGCACAGCAGGCCAGTTGTGAGGCTCCTGCCCCATCACAGCAGGCAATCTGCCAGTGCTGGAACCCAGGGTGCTACTAGACTGGACCACAGAAGTGACCTAGCACAGTGGGCATATTGCCAGTCCCAGAGGCCCTGGTGCAGAAAGCCAGTGACCAGACTACTGACCCCCTCCAATGCAAGAAGTTTGGAACAGTGCCCTCTGTAACCCAGGAGCAGAGCTCACTCTTAAAAAATGAGCAAAAATCAAAACAGAGCCCTGATCATAAGAAGCTACTATGGTGACAGGGAAGCTCAAAACACAAACTCAGAAGAGGATCATGCCTCAAAGGGGAATATGAATTGGTCTCAAGTTCAAAAGGTCCTCTTGGAAGAGGAGAATAAGAGAAGTAGAAGAAAAATTGGGAAAATAAATAGGTGCTATGTAAAAATGATTATGAAAATACTTGAAAATGATATAAAAAACTGATTCAAGATAACTCCTTAGATTTCTTAATAAACAGCATTGGCCAAATGAAAAAGAAGGTACAAAAACTAATTGTAGAAATTCCTGACAGGGGCAGCTAGGTGGCACATAGCTAGAGCACTAGCCCTGGAGTCAGGAGGAGCTGAGTTCAAATCCCGCCTCAGACATTTAATAATTACCTAGCTGTGTGACCTTGGGCAAGTCACTTAACCCCATTGTCTTGCAAAAATAAAAACCAAAAAAAAAATTAAGACTGACCAAATGGAAGCTAATGACATTATGAGACATCAAGAATCAGTCAAACAAAATTTTAAAAAATGAAAAAATAAAAGACAATGTAAAATACCTCATTGACAAAAATAACTGACCTGGAAAATAGATCAAGGAAAACTAATTTAAGAATTATTGGACTACTTGAAAGCCATGATCAAAAAGGGGCCTGGATAATAGGTTTCAAGGAATTATTAAGGAAATCTGTCCTGATAACCTGGAACCACAGGGTAAAATAAGTCATTGAAAGAAACTACCAATCACCACCTAAAAGAGATCCCCAAAATGAAAATTCCAAGTGAATATTGTAATCAAATTCCAGAACTATCAGTCAAGGAAAATTACTGCAAGTTGTCAAAAAGAAATAATTCCAATATCAAGGAGTCACAGTCAGGATTCCACTGGATTTAACAGCTTCTGCAATAAAGGATCAGATTATGATACTGGAATATGATATTCCAGAAAACAAAGGATTACAACCAAGAGTCAACTACTCAACAAAAGTGAGCATAATCTTTCAGGGGAAAAGATGAGCATTCAATGAAATAGCAGACTTTCAAATTTTCCTAATGAAAAGACCAGCACTGAATAGAAAATTTAATCTTCAAGTGGGATAGTGGGAAATACACAGGTAGTAGTCATAACTGTGAATGTGAATGAGATGAACTCTCACATAAAGCAGAATTGGATAGCATAATGAATTAAAAACCAGAATCCTACATATGCTAGTAAAAGAAATCATTTAAAGCAGAGAGAGACATGAGCAGAGTAGCAGTAAAGACTGGAGTAGAACATATTATGCTTCAACTGAAGCTGAAAAAAAAGGGCAAGGGTAGCAATCTTGATCTCAGAAAATACAAAAATAAAAATAGATCTTAATTGAAATAAACAAGAAAGAAAACTACATATTGCTAAAGGTACCATAGACAATGAAATAATATCAATACTGAACATATATACACTAAGTGATATAGAACCCAAATTTGTAGAAGAGAAGTTAAGTGAGTTATAGGAAGAAATAAGCAATGAAACTATCCTAGTGGGAAATCTCAGAACTAGATAAATATAATCACAAAATAAAAAAGAAATAAGTTAAGAAGGTGACTAGAATTTTAAAAAAGTTAGACATGATAAACTTCTGGAGAAAATTGAAGGGGGAAAGAAAGTACTATATGTTTTTCTCAATGGTACATGGAACCTACACAAAAATTTGCCATGAATTATGGCATAAAATTCTCGCAATCAAATACAGAAAGAAAAATATTTACTCAATTTTTTTCAACCCATTATGCAATAAAAATTACAGAAATAGGTTAAAGATTAATTGGAAATTAAATAATCCAATCCTAAAAAATGAGTTGGTCAAGCAGCATATCATAGAAATAATCACTAATTTCATCAAAGAGAATTACAATAATGAAACAACATAACAAAATTTATGTGATGTATCCAATGCAGTAATTTTATATCTCTAAATGCTTATAAGAATAAAATATAAAAAGGAGAGAACAATGAATTGAGAATGTATTTTTAAAAGCTGGAAAAAATTAAAACCATCCAATTAAATACCAAATTAGAAATTCTGAAACTCAAAGGATAGATTAATAAAATTGAATGTAAGAAAATGTAAGAAAATGTAAGAAAACTTTTGAACTAACAAATTTTATGAAAAAAAAAACAATAAAATTGATAAACCTTTGCTTAATTTGATTAAAAATTATTTGCAAAAATATAAATTCTTCAGATTAACAGGAGAGAAAATAAAATGCTTAAATAATCCCATTTTAGAAAAAAATATTCTTTTAATGTGATAAACATGGTGCTGATACCCAAACCAGAAAGATGTAAAACAGAGAAAAAAATATTACACACTTTTCTTAATGAATATTGATGCAAATCTTAAAAATAAAACACTAGCAAAGAGATTATGGCAATTTATTGAAAAACATTACGGAGTACAGGAATAAAAGGAAACTTTCCTTAAAATGAAAAGCAATATCTATCTGAAATCATCAACAAGCATTATATGTAATCAGTAAACATTATATGTGAAGCCTTCCCAAAGATCTAGGGTGAAGCAAGGATGCCCCTTATCACCACTATTATTCAACATTTTACTTAAAATATAACTTTAGCCATAAGAGAAGAAAAAGAAATTGAAAGAATTAGAATAGGCAGTGAGGAAACAAATTATCACTCTTTGCAGATGATATGATGATATCCTTAGAGAATCATAGAAAACCAACTAAAAAGTCTTGAAATAATTAACAACTTTAGTAAAATTACAGAATATAAAATAAACCTAAATCATCAACATTTCTATATATTACCAATAAAGCCCATCAGCATGAGATAACTGAAGATAGGGGTGGCTAGGTGGTGCAGTGGATAGAGCACCGGCCCTGGAGTTCAAATCCAGCCTCACTCAATAATTACCTAGCTGTGTGGCCTTGGGCAAGCCACTTAACCCCATTTGCCTTGCAAAAACCTATAAAATAATTGCTGAAGATAACATAAAATATTTGGGAGTGTACCTGCTGAGACAGATCCAGAAGCTATATGAACACAATTATAAAAAGCTTTTTGTACAAATAAAGCCAGATACAAACAATTAGAAAATATAAATTGCTCCTGGATAGACTGCTAATATAATAAAAATGATAATTCTACCTAAATTATTTTACTTATTCAGTGTCACATCTATCAAACTACCAAAAATTATTTTATAAAGTCAGAAAAAATAATAATAATAATTCATATTAAAAACAAAGAATCAAGAATATCAAGGGAATTAATGGAAAAATGCAAAAAATGTGTCCCAGATGATCGGTATTTAAAACTATATTATAAAGAGGCAATCATCAAAACTGCCTGGTACTGGTTAAAAAATAAGAGTGGTGGATCAATGGAATAGATAATATACAAAAGAAACAATAGTAAAGAATTATAGAAATTTACTTTGGGTTTGATAAAACCAAAGACTTTAGATTCTCGGATATGGACTGACTATTTGACAAAAATTTCTGGGAAAACTGGAAAATAGTATGGCAGAAACTAGTAATAGACCCAAATCTCACACTCTATACCAAGATGAGGTCAAAATGGATATAGGATTTAGATTTAAGGGTGATACCATACACCAATTAGAACAAGAAATTATCTATTAGATCTATTAGTGAGTTTATGACTGAACATGAGAAAGATTACATTATAAATTGCAAAATAGATTATTTCAACTTCATTAAATTAAAAAGGTTTTGCACAAATAAAACTAATACAATCAAGATTAGAAAGAAAGAAGAAAACTGGGAAAAATTTTACAGCCTGTGCTTCTGATAAAGTTCTCATTTCTCAAATAGAGAACTGAGTCAAATTTGTAAGAGTACAAGTCATTTCCCAATTGATAAATGGTCAAAGGATGAAGTTTTCAGATGAAGAAATTAAAGCTATATTCATATAGAAATGTTCTAAATCACTATTGATCAGAGAAATGCAAATTAAAACAAATCTGAGGTACCACCTCATATGTATCAGATTGGCTTATATGGTAGAAAAGAAAAATGAGAAATATTGGAGAAGATTTAAGAAAATTGGCATGCTAATGCATTGATGGTGGAATTGTGATGTGATCCAACCATTCTGGAGAACAATTTGGATCTATGCTCAAAGAGTAATCACACTGTGCATACTCTTTGATCCAGTAATACCATTACTAGGTCTGTATCCCAAAGAGAACATTAAAAAAGGGAAAAGGAGCCATATGTATAAAAATATTTATAGCAGTTCTTTTTGTGTTGGCAAAGAATTGAGGAAAGGCTGAACAAGCATGGTATATGAATGTTATGGAATACTGTTGTTCTAGAAGAACATGATGATCCTGAGTATTTCAGAAAAATCAGGAAAGATTTATATGAATTGATGCTGAGTAAAATAAGTGGAACCAGGAGAACATCATACACAACCATAGCAACATTATGTGATAATCAATATGATTGACTTAAGTCTTCTCAGCAATACAGTGATCTAAGATGATTCCTGGACTCATGAGAGAAAATGCTAACCACATCTAGAGAAAGAACCATGGAATCTTAGTGAAAATTAAAGCATATTATTTTCTTTTTTTGTTTGTTTTTTGCTTTTTCTGGCTTTTTCCCTTTTGTTCTATTTCCTTTTTCACAGTATGACTAATGTGGAAACATGTTCCATAATTATACATGTATAACTGATATTAGACTGTTTGCTGTCTTGGGGAGGAGGAAGAGAAAGATGTTTGAATTCATAATTTTATAAAATTAATATTGAACACTATCTTTATATGTTGGAAAAATTAAAATACTATATTGAAAAAAAGAATAGTAATAAAGACTGTACATCTATAACCCATATCAAGTTTCTTGCCTTCTCAATAAGGGTGAAGAGAACAGAGGGAATTTGTAATTCAAAAATCAAAAAAGGTTGTTAAAATAGTTTTTACATTTAATTGGAAAAAATGAAATATTAAGAATAATTAAAATAATTAAAATAATTAAAATACATTCAATAAAACAATACTCTGAGAACTGTTGCTTAGATTTCACCAAATTGTTTGTGAGAAACAAACAAGGGCGGTTTGAGTGAACAACAGAGAGCTGGAGGAAGAGTAATGTGCCACAATGCTGGGAAAGATAGCTGGGAATCAGGTTATATAGGGTTTAAAAAACTAGACCACTGAGTTTATTTTTTATCCTAATGCAGAGGCTAGTTCTATATTAGGAAAACAATTGGCATAATTAACCACATCAATAACAAAACTAACGGAAATCATATGATTATCTCAATAGATGGGGGAAAATCTTTTGACAAAATATAGCAACCATTCCTTAAAATGATAATCAGTATCTATCTAAAGCCATCAGCAAGCATTTTATGTAATGAGGATATGTAAGAAGCCTTTCCAATAACAGTGTGAAACAAGGTTGTCTGTTATCACCACTATTATTCATTTGCTTTAGAAATATTAGTTTTAAGAAAAAGAAAATGGAATTATAATAGGCAATGAGGAAACAAAACTCTCACTTTTTGCACCCCAAAGTATCAACCAGACACTACCCAACCTTTGCACTATACCCTGTAGAATGACTGTCCATTGACAACAGACTTCCCTTCATCTGAAATCTTTTTCTCTTCCACTCCTTCCATCTTCTATTTACTGAAACCTGGCACCCCACCCTTAACTCTTCCCCCATTGCTGGCACACTTCCTAGAACTGGCTGCATCTTCCTCATTCCCTTCTGTTTGATTGGTTGAAGTAAGGGAGTTGGAATACTTCTTGCCAGGTTTTTTAACTACCTCAATCACACAGTAACATCTCTTCCTTTGAGGTTCATGCCATGATTCATATCCACCACTCAATCAAAATCCTTGTAGCTGTTTCTATAGATCTCTAAGTCACTCCCCTGCCTTCTCAATAAATTCAGCACATGATTCCTGATTTTTCTCACCTCCCTAATTCCTGCCCTCATATTAGGGGACTTCAAAATACATATTAACTCTCTACCTCAAATATTCTAACCACACTCAGTTTCTCAAAATACTGATTTCCCATGAACTACTCCTATACTCCACTTCTACCAAACACAAAGATGATCATACCCTTCATACATCTTATTTTCACAAATATTGCCTAACTATTTTCATACATATTAGTATCTATTTGCAAGTATGTGTGTATATATGCACACACACACACACACACACACACACACAGACACACACAAAGTAGTTAAATGCAAAGAATTTGGGGAGGAAATATACTACCAGCATTTGAAGGGATCAGGGATCATGTAAAAAGGTCATGCTTTAAGTTATACTTTGGAGTGCATCCAGGAATGGGGAATGCTCAGAACAAAGACACAGAGATGAGAGATTGAGTATACCACCTCCATATTCAAGAATTCTTTGGTTTTTCACCTTTCCCTCTACCTTTCCTTACAAACCCTACTGTTCATTTGTACCATGATGTCCAGTCTCTTGACCCCTCAATATTATACCAGATCATTTTCCTTGTGCTATTACTCTACTCTGTTCTGCATCTTGACTGTTTGCTAAACTAATTAAGCGCTATACTGTCCTTCTCTCTTGAAATCCTAACCTCCCCCTTATCATTTAGCTTTATCCACCCTCCTAAGCCTCAGTCTTCAATTATTCTTACCATTTACCATTTTCATTCCTATACATGTACTGCAAAGATGAAGAGAATCAGGCAACTGTTCTGTTACATATTCTAAACTAGGTCTTCACTGCTGCTAAAGAATCCTATTCTAACTCTCTTATCAACTCATCTCAGATATCCCATGGTTCTTCCTCCTTTCACCCTCTCAAATGAGTTAATATTTTAAAGGGGATCACCCTGTTCTCTCTTTTTTTCCATCTTTTATCACTCCCAGTGCTGTCAACCACTATCTCTTCCTTCACCCCTAACTCACATGATGATGAGAGGGCTTTACTTCTCAAGCCATCCCATTTCTTCCTATCTCCTCCAACAGATTGCTCCCTCTGTAATTCTCTTCTCTATCACTTATTTTTAATTTCTCTCTGATTCATTCTCTACTACCTACAAACTTGCCCATGTTTCCCCCATTCTGAAAAAACCCTTCATTTGATCCTTCCATCCTCAACTATCAAATTATATCTCTTCTATTTTTTGTGGTTGAATTCCTCGAAATTCCTAATCATATCACCAAAACTGGTCTCTCCAAAGTTACCAGAGATTTCTTAGTTGCCAAATTTGAAGGCCTTTTTTTAGGTTTTTGCAAGGCAATGGGGTCAAGTGACTTGCCCAAGGTCACACAGCTAGGTAATTATTAATAATTCAGGTCTTCCTGACTCCAGGGTCAGGCACTCTGCACCAGCTAGGTGCCCCCTGAAGGTCTTTTCTTAACCCATATTTTCCTTTGACAATGTTGATCACTCTCTCCTTTTTGATTCTTTCTTTTCTTAGATTTTCAGGATGCTATTCTCTCCTGGTTCCCCTCCTACCTATCTAACCTCTCCTTAGTCTTTTGTGCTGGATCTTCATCCAGATCATGCCCTTTAATCATAGGTATCCTACAGGGTGCTGTCCTGGACCCCTCTTCCTTTCTTCCTTTAAACTGCTTTACTTGGTGATCTCATCAGTTCTCATGGTTATTATCTCTATGCTGACTATTCTCAACTCTATCCTGCCCTAACTTCTCAACTGACTTCCTATTACACATCTACAACTACTTTTCAGACATCTCCAACTGAATGTCCAGTACACATCTTAAGCTCAATGTATCCAAAATGGAACCCACTATCATTCCTTTTCAAATCTCCTCTCTACTTCTTTATAATTGTAAAAGGTAACACCATCCTCCAAGTCTCTCAGGCTAGAAACTTGGGAGTCATCTTGGAGTTTTCATTATCTTTTAATGCCTTTATCCAATCTTTATTCCAGGGTCTTTTGATTTTGCCTTTGTAAAATCTTTTGAATAAATTATCTTCTCTCCTTTATTACTGCCACTTCTCTAGTGCAGGTCTTCATCATCTCCCACCTGGACTATTACAATAGTTTGCTGGTAGGTCTGCCTACATTTCTCCTATATCTTTCCCCAGTCCAACTCATTCTACATTCAGCCATCAAAATGATTTTTCTAAAGTGTGTTCTTCTCTAGTCAGCTCTAATAGCTCCCAGTCATCTCCAGGATCAAATATAAAATCCTGTGCCTAGTGTTCAAAGCCTTTCATATGGTAGCTCCTTCCTACCTTTCCACTTTTCTTACACCTTACTCCCCAGTGTGCCCTTTTCAATGTAGCAACTCTGACCTCCTGGCTATTCCATGAACAAGATGCTCTATCTCTTAGCTTTGGACATTTTCTCTGGCAATCCCCCATGCCTGGAAAACTCTCCTTCCTCATCTCTGTCTCTTGCCTTCCCTGACTTCCTTTAAATCCTAGCTAAAAAATAATATTTTCTACAGGACGTCTTTTCCAACCCTTTAATTCAAGTGCCTTCCATCTCAATTATTTCTCATTTATCCCATATATATATATATATATATATGATATATACAAATAAGCCATATATATGGCTTATTTGTATATGTTTGTTTCTTTTGTTCCTCATTAAATTGTAATCTCCTTGGGGGCAGAGACTATCTTTTACCTCTTCTTATAACCCCAAGACTTAGCATAGGGTCTGATATATAGTAGGAACTTAATAAATATTTATTGTTTTATTGAATTTAGTGATTTTGGGGTATGGTTCCAAATTGGTTCTCAAACATTGGAATTCATAGTTCCACATGTATTATATTCTATTAGATGAAAACATGATGGTGCATTTGGTTTTAAAACTGTTGAATTTGAAATGCCAGGAATATCTTTATCAAGTAGAAATAACCAACAGGCATTTCAAAATATAGTACTAGAACTTCTGGGAAAGCTTCATGAAATTTGGAGGTGGGAGGGGCGGCTAGGTGGTACAGTGAATAGAGCGCCGGCCTTGGAGTCAGGAGTACCTGGGTTCAAATCCAACCTCAGACACTTAATAATTACCTAGCTGTGTGGCCTTGGGCAAGCCACTTAACCCCATTGCCTTGAAAAATCTAAAAAAAAATTTGGAGGTGGGGAGCAGATTGGTGGTGCAGTGGATAGAGCACTAACCCTGGGGTCAAGGAGAACCTGAGTTCAAACATTAGCTCAGACACTTAATAATTACCTAGTTGTGTTAATTTGAGCAAGTCACTAAACCCCACTGCTTTGCAAAACAAACAAAAAACAACAACAAAAAAAGAAATTTGGAGGTGAAATATTTTGAAGGGGCTTAGAGTTAATGTAGTTCAACCTCCTCATCTCTGAGATGAACCTGAGGAGGTTTCAGAGAGATTATATCTTGTTCACAGACATAGATGTATTAAGTGAGATAGAGACAACTAGTTGACAGAGTGAATAAATAGAGTGCCAGACTCAGAATCAGGAAGATTATAGATAGAGGAAGATATGTACTAGAAATGTGAGGCCCGTCATTTCATCTTTGTCTGCCTCAGTTTTCTCATCTGTAACAAGGAGACTAACATCTCAAAGATATGAAGATAAAATAAGATGTTATTTGTAAAGGACTTTACAAACCTTCAAGCAGTATTATAATTGTTAGCTATAACATATGACAACATACTAAAAAAGCAGAGACATCATCTTGAAGACAAAGGTCCATATAGTAAAAACGATTATTTTTCTAGTAGCAACATATGTGGCTGGGATAGTTTAACTAAAGGAAAAGTGAGAGCTGCAGAATCAACACTTTTGTGTTGTGATGCTAGAGAAGACTTTTGAGAATCACTTGGACAATTAGAAGATCAATTAAAGAAATTAATTCAGGCTATTCACTTGGAAGGTCAAAAGTGAGTTTAAAAACTTTGACCACAAAAATGAGAGGACAGAATTCTTTGGAAAAGAGCCTGATGTTTGGAAAGATTAAAGGCAATAGGACAAGGGAATGGCAGAGGATGAGATGAATAGAGAGTGTCTTGGAAACAAGGAAAAATGAATTTAGACAGACTCCTGAGATAGTGAAAGATAGAAGGGCCTATGTTCCATGGGGTCACAAGAATCAGAAATGATTGAACTAATGAACAACCAATGACATAATATGGAATTACAATAGCTATTATTAGCTATCATTTATAAGATATTATATAAACTATAAATATATACAAATATGCATATGTGATATTTATGATGATGATGAGAACCAGAACTGGATCTCAGGTCCTCTGACCTCTCAACTTGTGGTCTTGACCAGGGGCAGAAATAGTGATCTGGGAGGAGTCATCTGCATAAATTTGTATTGAATAAAAGTAATAAATGAAATTATGAAAACCATAGAGATGATTAAGGAGAAAGAATAAAAGGAAAAAAAAGGAAAATAGGGACAAAACCCCAAGTACACCCATGTTTAAAAAGAAAGAATGGTCAGAGAAGTAGGAGGAGTACACCGTAGGAACATCATAACATGAAAATCAAAGGGAACAGAGTATCAAGAAAAAGAAAATGACCCATAGTATGCACTGTCACTTGAGAGTCTAAGGAGAATAAGAACAGGAAAAAGGCTTGTTGGATTTGGTAGACTTTATGTCATTAATGACTCAATTGAGTGGTGAGGACAGAAGCCAGAATGGTTCTGTCTGCTACTTCTAGACTACTCTCTCTAGAAGGCTTGTCAATGAAGGAGGGGAAAGGGAAAGACTGAGATTAAACTTTTTTCAGATTATGGAGACATAAGTACATGTTCATAAATTGAAGGGAAGAACTTAGGGAATGAAGGAAAAAGGGAGTTTGTGAGAGAAGGGATGATTGATGGAGGAAGGTCTGGAAAGGAATGGTATTACAGTTAAGGGTGGAGTGGAACTTTTTGGAAAGGATGAGTAGCATCTCTTTTTTGAGACTGAAGGAAAGAAGAAGAGAAAATGGGTTAGAATACTGAAAGATTTAGAGTAAGAGGAGAAATGAAGGATTTTTCATTGGATGGTGTCAATCTTTCTTAGGAAGGTGAGGTCATCAGCTGAGAGCAAGGGAGAGGAAAGATAGTTGGAGGTTTTAAATAACTATTAGGGAGCGTGGAGTAGAGAGTTAATAAAAGATAAAAAAGATACAAAAAAGACAGTGGTGTGACAGTGAAGGTCCAGCTGAGGCTAAATAACATAATTTTGTACTGGATTCAGAGCATGACTTCATAATTTCCTGAGTTCTTTTTCAGTTGTTTTCCTTTACATTCTTGTGATCATAACACAATTTACTCTTCAATTCCTTCTCATTTCACTCTGTGGAGTTCATGAAAGACTTTTCAAGTTTCTCTGAATTTTTCATATTCATTGCTTCTCATAGGACAAAAATATTTCATCACATTTAGATACCCCCCAATTTATCCATCTGTTCCCAAATCAGTGGGTACTTTTCTTTCCAATGGGAAATTTCCTTTTCAATTATTTTGCTGTAACAAAAAAGTGCTTATATAAATATTTTTAAAGGTCCCTAACCTTAGCATTCCACCACTTGGGAGTAAAAGTGAAAGTAATAAATGGTAGGATTTATCCAAGGTTAAAGACTAACAAGTCAAATCAGTATCAATCATTTAAACAGATTCCATCTACCAGATGCTCTGTTAAGCATGGGGATATAAAGAAAAACAAAAAATTAGTCTTTGTTCTCAAAGGACTATTGGTTGAGAAAAAAAATCCCCAAACGTCAAAACATTTTTAAGTCATTTGGGAGAAAAGAGCTAGAAAAAGATGTCTCCCTCCTGATCTCTGTTAAAGTTTAAATTATATAGAGTTCAAGCAAGGGTGAAAACTGAGTAACCTGTATCCACACCTGCTAAGTCACTTGAGATATATAACAGCATGTAAGTATAAAGAGTCAACAAAATTTGGACAAAGTCAAAAGCTTTGGAAGTGTTTTGGGTGGACTCTGTACCTAGGTTTGATTTAAGTTTTCTTTGCAGTCATCTCTGGCTTCCCTGGAGGGTCTCTGAGGTCACCATGACTTCTACAGTAAGCTTTGGGTCAAAGGATTTCTAGCCACATACTGCTAGATTCAACCAATATCAATAAATAATAAAACATTTTGTCCACAGTCCAATGGGGCAGACAACATGGAAACAACTCTGGGATGTAGACAAGAAAAATTGTAAATAGAGGAAAGAAACTAACATTAAAAAGTGTCAGGAAAGACTTTTTGAAGAAGATAGATTTTTAGCTAGGAACTGAAAGAAGTCAGAGAAGATTGAAATAAGGAGATAGAGAATTCCTGGCTTGGGGGACAGCCAGTTAATCTGCCTAGAGTAGGGAGATGGAGAATAGCAAGGGAGGCCATGCCATCAAATAAAAGCATCCTTGAAGGGGAAGAGATTTGAAAGAAAGAAAGGTAAGGCCAGAAGAGAGTTGACAGGTTGGGGTTATAAAGAGAATGGAGGCACTCATGGTTAATATGAGTAGGTATGGAAAGAGTAGGGAGAGTGAGAGATTGGGAGTACAGAATATGTGAAAGAGAAATTTTGGCAATTTTAATTTTTGAAATTGAATGGTTTTAAGTAGTGGTAAGTTTTATGATGAGACCAAATCGTGGATAGTTAATATTGAGTGGAGGAGGAGGTTACAGGATTTTAGAAGTTGAGGACATTTGAGAAGTTGAGGACAAGTTGTAACATCAGGTGTGTGTGTTTGTGTGGGTGGGTGGATATATATATATATATATATATATATATAGCATTTTACATATATGAGTATAAACATACATTATATGTTTATATGTATCTGTATTTGTATATGTATGCTGTATTTACATATATATGTGTTGTTGATCATTCATTTCAGTCACATTCAATAATTTTGGGGGGTTTTCTTGACAAAGATAATGTAGTGTCTTGCCATTTCCTTCTCTAGCTCATTTTTACAGATGAGCAAATGAGGCAAACAGGGTTAAGTGACTTGCCCAGAGTCACACAGCTGTTATCTTTCTGAGGTCAGATTTGAACTTATGAAGATGAATCTTCTTGACTCTAGGTCCAGGACCCTTCTCTACTGGTTGCTGTTCTTCATTCTTGAAGAGGACTATATTGTCCTCTTCAAATGACGTCACTATGCTGAGGTCAAGCTACATTGTAGCTGTGACTGATCAGACCTCCATGAGCTGGGAAGGTTCTAACATAGGTCAGGCACAAATATTCCATATGGATATTTGGAGCAGAGACATCTCTTTTTGTACATCTCACATTTCTTCTAAGTTTTAGAAATTCTGCTTTGCTTATAGCACCTTCTTTGATGCCAGCATACCATCCATGCTGGGCAGTTCTATGCCAGTATCTCCCATGTCTCACAATCAAAATTTTTTCTCTCCTGATTCAATCATTCTATAAAGCAACTGGATCTCTGCCCCAAAGGCTATAAAACCATGCATGTCCTTTGATCTAGTAATGCCACTACTAGGTCTGTATCCCAGAAGAGATGAAAAACAAAAAGGAAAAGGACCTATATGTACAAGAATATTTGTGGCAGCTCTTTTCTGGTAGCAAGGAATTGGCAATTAAGGGGATGCTCATCAGTTGGGGAATAGTTAAACAAACTATGGCCTGATTATGATGGAATGCTATACTGCAATAATAAATGTAGAGCAGTCCTTCTCAGAAAAACCTGGAGAGACTGACATGAGCTAATACAAAGTAAAATGTGTTGTATAGAAAGTACATTTTGTTTGAAGTACTGTAGGATGATCAGCTGTGAATGACTTATTCTCAGCAAAGCAATGATCCAAGACAACTCTGGAGTTCTTATGAAAGATGCTCTTCATCCTCAGGAAAGAATTGCTGACGTCTGAACATAGATTGAAACTTTTTTCTTTTATTTTTCTTGAGTTTTTAACTATTTTCTTTTACATGACTATTATGTTCTAACCACATATGTATAATCTACATTGAATTACTTGCTTTTTCAGTGAAGGGGTGAGGAGGAAGAAGGGAAAGAATTCGGAATTTGGAACTGAAACATTTAAAAACAAATGTTAAAAATTCTTTTTACATATAACTGGGGGAAAATAAAATACTAAATAGATAAATTTTTAAAAGCCCTAAAAAAATTGCTTTCTCTCTCTCCCCCTTGCTCTGTCTTTCTTCACACACATATATATAAATACAGGTGTGTAAACACACACATGTATTGTGTAACTTAAATTTCTGAGGATGATGACAAAGGAAGGAGTAAAAAGTAACACAGTAAGCTAGGTGCCAAAATTATAAAGCAAAATAAGAAAATAACAAGGAAGTCAAAATAACAATGAAGATAAAGTGATTTGGTCAAGCAATAAGAATAATAAGAGCTAGGGCAACAATAGAATGAATATCAGGAAGAAGGCTGATCCTATCAATCCTGTGAGAACTAGAGAATGGACAAAAAGGCTTCCCATCACTGGAGGTCAGTGAGGGGAAAGTCAGGTTTCAGTTACTTTCAGAAAGTGGAATTAATGAAAAAGTTATCCAAGAAGGAAAGTTTTTAAAGCAAAGATTTGAATGTTCCCCATCTCCAAAACGTCTTGTAACTTCCCACTGCCAATAAGATACTGTTAAAATGGTGAAAGAGGTGGTTTTTTCCCCTAAGATAAAGTGTTAATAATAGTAGCTAAGCTGTTTAACTGCCATTTGGAGACTTAGAAACATAACCTTTGTCTCCCTGGCCATTGCCTAGTGAGAAATACCATAGAGAAGCCAGACCCCAAGAATAGGTTCCATCTAAAAATATACCAATTTGGTGACTTTTTTGAGCTTGGCATTGCCTTCTGGGAAGAAGAACTGGGGATCTTTTGTGGGAAGATGGAACTCAGATTAGTGACTCAAGCCCCTTCATTAAAGAAACTGAGGCCAGAGAAAGTGTTATTTATCTAATGTCACATAACTAGTAAGGAAGATCACCAGGATTCAAGGCCAGGTCCTCTTCAAAGCTAGTAGTCTTTCTAGTGCATCACATCCTGTTTTCTCTTACCCCCTTAGTTGTGAGGAATGGTTTGTAGCTGATGAGCAGCAAAAAACTGGTGAGTGAAGCAGACTCCACAAAGCCCTTTCTCCTCCCCTTTTGTTCTGTAATCTTGGCCTGGAGATCTTGTTCCCTATCCAAGACGTAATTTTAAGTTTGAAAAAAAATTTGCCAGTTCTCTATGTGTTGAACTAAACTAAATAATCCAATGTCCAGTTCCAAAGGGGTATGTGTGTGTGTATGTGTGTGTGTGTGTGTGTGTGTCTGTCTGTCTGTCTGTCTATCTGAATATATACATTGCCTTGAAATGGGGGTATAACTGTAAGCCTATACTATAAACTTCTAACTGGGTGAGTGAGGGCAGAGGGTACAATAGCAGGGGCCCAGATCAATTTTTCTACAGCTGTTCCATTTCCTTTCCTAAGTTGACTTGCCAATGCCTTATTTCCTTTAAATGAGGCTCTGGGCTCTCCACAGGGGTCAAGAAATGGTACGTTATTTAGTAATATCAGCTAGAAATGCAGAACTTCTGAATTTATTTGTTTACTAAACAGGCATCTTAGTCTTTCCCAACCAAACCCGGAGGTCTGACAGCTTTGAAGTCACTGGTTTATTGTTACAAATTCACTTAAAACCTCCAGTTGAGCCAATTCCTTTTTAATGCAGGGAAAGGCCTTTATTGACTGCAATTACTAGACTGTTGTTGTAAAAAATCAATTTGACAGCCATATATCAAAGTTTAATTACCTCCAGTTCTGGGACCCGCTAGATAACAATCGCCAATGACAAATAGCCCCAGATTAGGGAAGCCAGGAGAAGGCCTTGAGCCTGAAAGGAAACAATTACACTGACAAAAGAGCCCAATTTAAATACCCAGAAACTGGTGCTATGATTCCAAACTAAACCAGTCAAATTGTTTAAAGACAAAGGGAAAAAAAAGTCCTGGGTCTCCTTGAGGGGGACATTCTGTTTTTTTTTTCCTTTTAGCCTTATTTTTTCTTTTAAATATAACACAGGCTCTAATAAAGTATCCTAAGCCCCTTTATTCAAACTTCCTGGGGTCTTGAATTTTAAACTATTCCCAGTTGGGCCTGGCCTCTGTTCCAGAGAACACAAAATGAAGAGCAAGGGGGTCTAAATTAGAAAACTTGAGTAAATGTCTTGGGCCCTTGGGCAGTTCCTCTCCTTACCCAGCAGCATTTTGATGAGTTGAGTGTAAAGAATTAGAAACATATGGGGAATAGTGTTCCTTACAAATGCAGATGGGGTCAGAAATTAAGCAGAGAAAGACCTCAGTTCAGCTGCTGTGACTGTGCCAAACCCATAGCACTGGGGAGGAGGGGGGAGGAAAGCAGAGATTTTTGTCAACTCTTAAATGTCTCCTGGTTCTCTCCAGAGCCAAAGGAATCTCAGCTGGGATGGGAGGAGGTGTAGAGGAGGTTTGGTCCAAAATCTGTGAATGAGCACTATCTTCAAGTGAGCCAAATGAAGGGCAGGGAGATCTATAATGCAAGCAAGCACTACCTTCCAGTAAGCTTCACTGCCTGCCCTTTCTTGAGGGCCTGGGATGCTATTCATTCATTCAGGTTATTTGCTGAACTGGTGGGGAATGGAAGGACTGAGAGGCCACCACAGCTATGGAATAATGGGGAGCTGAAGGGAGTCAGGTTTATCACAGTATATGCCCATTACCCCAATTTCCCTATAAATGAATTCAATTTAAATGAGCATCAAGGGCAGTTCTGAAGGGAGGAAATGGGCCCCAAAGAAGTAAAGGAAGCAGAAAAGCAGAGGATTAATATAGTTGCCCTGTTATGATAGAAGCCATTCACATCTTATGAGGATGTTGACTTCTGACCTAATTTTTGTTTTTTAATTTGTTTTGTTTGGATTTTTGGTAACCTCAGCCTACAATAATACCTGTCCCCTCTTGCAACAGTTGAGTCCAACAGCAACTTCAGGGGTGGTACAAGATGTTCCAGCAGCTTGGGGCCTGATCAGAAAACATATCACTCAAAGGGAAACTGGTATGTTAGAGAAACCGCAAACCTCAGTTTCCTCTCTTATGCCCCTGGCTCCTCAGCTTCCATAAAGGAAGAGAAGAGGTACTCGTCTCTGAGGTTGAAAAGAAGAGAGCTGAGTTTTCTGACCTCTTTCACTTACCTTCTCTAGCAGCTAAGAAGTAGGAAGAGAGCAGCCCATGGGGGTGCTGGAAAGACTTGTGCAAAAGCCATTTTTGTGGGGGGAAGGGAAAGCTAGAGTGTGGATAGGAATAAGATCTGTGGGAGAAGCATGTGAGCTTCCCAGGAGTTTGAGATTTTGGTAAAAAAGGGAGGAGGAGAAATGAAGCAGCCTAAGAAATGGATTGGTCCTGGGTTGTACCCCTATAGAGCAAGGTTAGAAGGAAGCCAGGCAAAGAAGTATCTTCAAATTAACATAAAAAAAAACATTTTTACTGCTGATCAATTTTTTTTTAAACAGACCTGTGATTTCATCGACACAAAGAATTTCCTGTGAAAAATTTCCCTATATCAGTCAAAGCTCCCACACTGTGGAGGGAACTTTAGAATCATAAAGGCAATCAAGGAATTTACCTAGAAACATGTGGGAAGAACTACATTAGAAAGGAGTCCATAATTTTCCTATCTTCCTGATTCCAAAATCATTGCTCCTACTTCAGCTTCTGATCTGGAACTCAAGTTTCCTCCCTTGAACCCTAGGTATCTGTGTGTGTGTGTATATACATATATATACATATATGTATATATGTATGTATGAATACATACAATATATATGTATAAATACAATTATTTATCTAGCCTGAGCCCAAATCTACCACTCACTTCCCAGCCATTGTCAAGTGCCAGGCTTTGGTGTTCTAGCCTCCAGCTCCTATTCCAAATTCAAGTTTCCAACTAAGGGTCCTGCGCATCTGATGGATGAGCATTCACCACATCTAAACTGGATCCAGTTTTGGACAATACTTCCTGGCCATCTTCATGCTGATCTAGAACTTCTCTTCCCTCTAAGACAGCTAGGATAGAATGCAAGACCCAGAGTAAGGAAGACCTGAATTCAAATCTCTCCTGAGATCCTGACTGTGGTAACTCATTTAACCTCCATTAGTCTCAGTTTCCCCAATTGTAAGATGGAGATAAGAAGAGCATCCAACCTTGCAGAAGAATAAAATGAGGTGAGCCTAGGGAACTCATTCAACCCCCATTTGTCTGTAAGATGAAGATAATAAAACATCCAATTACAGAAGAGTAAAATGAGATGATATTTGTAAAGTATTTAATGTAGTCCCTGATTTGTTCCTTTTTCCCTCTGATTCTAGCTCTGAGAGTAGTAATCAGATCATTACTATCATTCCTGGAGAGGGGCATGTCAATCAATTTCCCCGTGACTGCAGTGACTGTCCTTGTGACTTCCTTGACCAAAATTCTCCTCCATAACTGCCTTATTTGTGTCATATTCTTCTACTGGACTGTCAAGCTCCTTGAGGGCAGAGGCTGTCTTGACTGCTTATGTTTGTATCACTGGTGCTTAGCCCAAGGTTTATATATAGCATGATTCTAGATTTATTCTCCTAATCCAACATAGCTGGCAATATTTCCCACTTCAGGATTCTAGGTGCTGAGTTGGATCCTACAGGCTCCATGGATCTGTGCTCTTCATTAGGGTATTGTTTGTCCTTCATTCTTGAAGACCATGACATCAGGGAGGTGTTGCCATGACAAGCACATGAATTGGATTTTTTTTTGGGGGGGAGGGGTTTGTACTAAATCACCAGACTCACTTTCTCCTCTGGAGTCATCCGGGTCCAGTGACCAGATATGAATCAGGACAACTGGAGATGACCATGGATGTGATTTGCCTAAGGTCACACAGCTAGTAAGTATCAAATATCTGAGGTCAAATTTGAATTCAGGTCCTCCAGACTCCAGGGTTGGTGCTCTATTCATTGTACCACCTAGCTACCCTTCACTAGGACAGACATCTTGGTATGGATTCCAATCTTTGAAGGGTTTGGCCTAACCCAGTCCATCCTCAATATTCATGAAACAGAGCTGTTAATATGTTCACAAGCCACATAGTGACCCTGCCTGGGGGTTCACATCAAGAAATAGAACTTGATTTGACCTGTTAGTACTTTCTATATAATCTTCTTCATTCGGTATATTCACAAGAGACAATCACAGAATAATTTGGACATACTCTGAGTCGGGGATCAGGTTCTTCCATCACAGAAGTCATTACAGAGTTCTTCCTTTTATGTGGTTTGGAAGTAGGCATAGTACCTTAGAATGACCCTTAGTTAGGAACATGGTAAACACTTAATAAGGGGCACAGTGAATCAAGTGCCAGCCATAGAGTCAAGAAGACTCCTCTTCCTGAGTTCGAGTCTGGCTTCAGACACATTATCTGTGTGACCCAAAGCAAGTCACTTAACCCTATTTGCCTTAGTTTCTTCATCTGTAAAATGAGCTAGAGAAGGAAATGGCAAAATATTCCAGGATCTTTGCCAAGTAAATTCCAAATGGGGTAGCAGAGAGTCAAACATGACTAAAACTACTGAAAAATACCTTAAAACAACTAATAAATGCTTTTTATTTCATACATTTATTCATTCATTTTCCCAATGAAAGTCAATACTTCCTCTGTAACTTAGAGTCTTATAAAGTTAACTAGCATGAGACCAAGTAACTTGCTTAGAACTATAATATCAGTATATATCAATAGCAGGACATGAATTCAAGCCTTCCTAACTTAGAAGCTGGCTTTCTAGTCATTCCATACTTCCTCTTTCTATTCCATTTAAAATGTGCTTAAATACTCTTGTGGCAATGGAGGAGTTACTAGGTGACTATAACAACCTAAGATGAAGAAAAGTAAAATGGAATCTCCTCAAAAGGAATGTTTTTTTTTTTTATCACATTTAGATCAGGTTTAGCAAATAATGTAAATGCAGGGATGAGATATTGCTAGAAAAGAGTCTTCATGTGCTTTGCTGTTCTGTATTGGACAGATATTATTGGTCTTAGTGTGTATTGCCTTCTTCACCTTGCTTTTTTTCTCTGTATTATTTCATATAAGTTTTCTCATATTTCTCAGGATTTCACATTTGACCGTCATTAGACACAATAATGTTCTATTACCTTCTTATGCCCAAATCTGCTCAGCCATTCCCCCCGTGAATGAATTTATATTTTTTAAAATTTTTTTTGTCTCTAAAATGTGTCACTGAATATTTTGATAAATAGGGAGTTTTTCTTTCTTTCTTTAACCTCCTTAAGAGATATGACACTGAGTCAAAGATTATAATCAATTTAATCTCTTTCTTGCATGATTTCCAATTATTTTTCAGAGCTGTTGGAGTGGTTCACAACTTTACCAACAGTGATTTAGTCTGCTTGTGTTCCCACAGGTAGTCCCTCCAGTGCTGACTTCTTTGACTTTTATCATACTGAGCAAGTATTGTTTGGCTAGATGAAGGAATTAGGAATGCTAATAAGCACCCGCATGTGGGTCCAAAAGAGATAACAACATGATTCTAACATTATATACAAGTCAACTGGTAGAACTGGAAAGTACCTTTGAGATCACTTTGTCCAACTTCCTCATTTTATAGGTGAGGAAACTGAGGTCTAAAGAAATTTAAGGGCCTCCTGACATGTAAAATCAAGTCCCAAGCATCTTTCTTGTGTTGAGTGCTAGATTCTAATGGCTAGTATATTATTTTTATAATATTTAAAACAAACAGATTTCAGATCAGTCCTCATGTTTGAGCAGACAAATATTAATGACAAGTAACTTAACCTCTCTAGGCCTCCTCAGTTTCTTCATCTAATAAAATGAAGGGATTAGAATCTTTAAAGTTTCTTCCAATTCTAAATCCTTTGATTCCTATGTGATGCTCTAGGTGGAAGATGATGAGATAAATTATAATAGTCATTTTCATAAGTCTACTCTCAAATGAAGATTAAACTGCAGTCAGGTTAACAAAAAAGCAAAAGAAAGACCAGACTGTAGAGTTTTATTAGAAGTTCCATAGATTTGGAACTAGAAGAGATTTCAAAGGTCATCTAGTCACATCTTCTTTATTTTCCAGAAGAGGAAACTGAGGTCTAGAGTACTGTAATGACTTGCTTAGGGTCACATTGTTAGTAAGTGGCCAAGCTAGGAATCAAATGCAAACCTTCTGCCTCTAAATATAGCACTTTTTCCACTGTACTAGTTGTTTTAGGTATTTCTTCATTTGAATTCATAGAAAATTTTTGCTTCTTTGAATAAAAATAGCCCCTAGGAAAATATTGAAATTATAGATCTTGGCATGAAAGAGACCCTACAGGCCTTCGAATCCAACCTCTTCATTTCATGGATGAAGGTAATAAGATCTAAATGACTAAGTGACTTGCTCAGTGTCCCACAGTTAATGATAAAATCAATAATAATCAGAGGTGGGATTTGAACCCAGGTCCTCTGTCTCCAGAACCAGTGCTCTTTCCATAAGGGACTGTATAAACTTTGTCAGTTATTAATTTATATGGGATGAATTCAACTGGATAAATATTTGTCCATCTAAGTGTATCTAAGCATCTAAGTGTAGTTTCTCTAGAATAAGATACTGTCTAGGAGACTGAGACACTCTTTGGGTTAAATATTTTAAAATAATATTTCCCCCCATTACAAATTTCCCAATGTAAAAATAATTTTAGCATTCATTTTTAAAAATTTTGAGTTCAAAATTATCTCCTTCCCTTCCCTATGTCTTCCTTGATATTGTAAGCAATTTGATATAGGTTATATGTTGCAATCAGGCAAAACATATTTCCATTTAAGATATGTTGTGAAAGAAAACAAAATAAAAGAAAAAAAGTAAAAAAATAGTATGCTTTGATCTGCCTTCAGGCTCCAGGAGGTACATAACATTTTTCATCACAAGTCCTTTGGAATTAAACTTGGGCCATTCATTGTATTACTCATAATAGCTAAGTCATTCACAATCATACAATATTGCTATTATTAACATGCTCCTGGTTCTACTCACTTCATTTTACATTAGTGTAAAGTTCATGTGATTCTTTCCAGATTTTCTGAAATCATTCTGTTCATCATTTCTTATCACACAATTGTTTACTTCAGTTTGCTAAGTCATTTGATAAGCATTCCCTCAATTTCCAATTCTTTGCCACTCCAAAAAGAGCTGCTATGAATATTTTTGTATATATAGGTCCTTCATTATCCCTCCCACCTTTTTTATTTCTTTGGTATACAGATCTAGCAAGGAAAAGATATGCAGAGTTTTAAATTCCTTTAGGTATGGTTTCTAATTGAATTGCAGAATGATTGGATCAGTTCACAAGTTTACCAACCATGCATTAATGTCTCTGGGTAAAGTGTCAACAAGGAAAAGTAAAGATAGTGAGCAAGAGATGAGTTCTGGCAATGCTAGGAGAGACCAGCCTAGATGAAGAGGATGACACAGTGAATGGGAAGTCTTATGAGATTAAAAGTATGAGTATTCACCCATGGGCAGGTGGACCTTGGAAACAAATTTTACCTACTTTCACATTCCTACTGAGGATCTTAGGGCTATAGATGAGGTGAGACCTCTCCTAAAGATTTCAGTCTATGGCATAGTGGATAAAGCACTGGCCCTGGAGTCAGGAGTAGCTGGGTTCAAATCCGGTCTCAGACACTTAATAATTACCTAGCTGTGTGGCCTTGGGCAAGCCACTTAACCCCGTTTGCCTTGCAAAAACCAAAAAAAAAAAAAAAAAAAGATTTCAGTCTAAGAAGAAATAGAGAGTTTTCAGACTAGGACAGTTTTCAGGAGTCCTAAGACTTCCAGATCTCTGACTATTTATGGGCAGGTAACATTAAATCAAAGGATGAATGCATTTCAGACCTTCCCTTGGGAGGAATTTTTTTAAGGGACCATCTAGTGCAAACCTATGTCCACAAGAATTCCTCTTGCAGTATAACTGAAAAATTTACCCAGTTCATCCTTTGCAGGAAGGTCCCCAGGGAGGGAGGAATACATAACATCTTGAGACATTCCATTCCTCTTTGGGGTAACTGATTATTGGGAATATTTTTATTAAATCAAGACTATATTTGCTTCTTTGCAATTTCTACCTATTCGAGTTCTGCTATCTTGAGACCAAGCAAAACAAGTTGAATGCCTCTATCAGGTAAGCTCCCTTAAGATACTTGAAGGTGGCTATCATTTCATCCCTAAATCTTAATTTTTCTAGACCTTCCTTCTTTTAGTTAATCCCCAAATGGCATGAACTAAAGGCTTTTAATATGGCATTGACCCAGACAGGAGAACCAGATGCTGGGTTGGCAGCCCTAAGCCTGAATTTTCTGACCTTCAGCTATTTCCAATTTCCTTTAAAACCTTATTTTAAAATGTCATTTTTCAGTTTGATAGTAAAATACGGCTGCCAAGGAAAGGATTTTTTTTTTAATAAAAAGAGGGAAATGCCACTGCTGACCTAACATCTGTTCAACCATGGTCTGGTAATCCTGGTAGACTCTTTGATGGTTCCTTCAGAATTTGTTGGAGTTAAGTCCCAGAAGGGAGTCTGCCTTTGGACTCAACTCTGTGGCTTTGTTTCTTAGTGGATGGTGCAACAGATGACTCAGGAAGTTATTCATAAGAAATGACTTAACCTTGAGATGGGAAATGAGAAATTTAGAATAATATCTCATATTTTTTCTTCCCATCCTATCTTGTCTTACCCTCTCAAGAATCCTGGGAAATTTGGTTAGACCCATTTTGCAGATGAAGAAACTGAGGCACAAAGAAGTTAAATAATTTCTAAGTTCATATAGCAAATTAGTGGCAGAAATAAAACATGGGTTTTCTTAATCTTAATCTGGTTCCTTTCCTGCTACACCAATTGGCATTGGTGGAACCACACCCTCCCTCCTTCAGGTAGAAATGTTCATGGAATAACCGACACATATGACTTCATACATTTCTTTTCTTTAAGACATATGGTCTAATTCTCAATGCCCAGGCTCTGTCACCTCTGGGGTTAGTATGAAACAATTGGTTTAATGGTTCCTGGCTGGGCTTTGTGAGTTCCCATCTATCCTGTGCTTGTTTACTTTCCAGTGCTTTTAATGGCAACATGGAGTGAAGCCTGAATTGGGTGGAAAACATATGAAACATTGGGGTCTGTGAGAATCAGATCTGTGAGTGCTGGAAGAATCCATGTGGCTTTCCAGGTAGTCTCTATTTTATTGGATCCTGAAAAGGACCCCTGTCCAACTTTGCTTTGTTGTCCCCTCTGACCATAATGCTAATGAGGTCAAAGGGTCTGATCCTTGTGTGGAGGAGGGAGATTTTCTCTCTTCTATGACCAAAGAGTGCACCTCTGAAAAGGGCCAGCTTTAGGCAGAATGATGAAAGTATAATAATAACTGATATTTTCACAATACTTTAAAGTTCAGAGAGAAGTCCTATAAAAACATTATCTCATTTGAACTGGAAAGTAAGTACTGTAGGTTATCTTATCTCTATGGGCTGAAGTTTGTCTTTGAAGTTCTTGCTATCTCCTGTGTCTGTGGTTTCTTTTCTTCTTGGGGCATTTCATATTCAAGATTCCAAGAAATGAAATTATAATATTAAAAAGACAGACAGGACAGTCAATGTAGCAGATTGTCCCTAATATACATGTACACTTAAAACACAGTGACTCACAAGGTCACTAATTTGCTCTAAGGAATTATCAAGGATTCTTTTCACTGATTACAAGGGAGCTTGGGCAGTATGATGTAAGTGGCTCAAATTTAATCCATCACTACTATTTGGAGAGTCACTCAGGGAGTATTCCCTTCTGATGGTAGGTTACTAGTACCATATTTCTAGTTGAAGGATACCATATTCCAATATTAATCCCAGTGAATGAACAGACTTCTCATTGGGAGGCAGACATATAGTTGAAAGGAATCCTGGAGACCTGGGTTCAAGAATACTAGGTTTGTAGCTAGGGTTACCCGACTTCCAGGGTACTTGATTGTTTAACACAAATCAACTTTATTCATTGCTCCTAGAAAGAATGTGCCACTTTATTCCCCCTATTTACTCACCAATTCCTATAACTTTTCAGTTCAAAATATACCATCCTGGCTACCCCCATCCATTACATTATAAGTTTGCAGACAAGGATTGACTTGACTTTTGTGTTTGCCTCCTTTTATTTATTTAGCATAGTGCAAGCACTTAACAAATGCTTTTTTATTCATTCATTTATTCATTCATTCATTTTCACTTGACTTTTTTGGACACCCATTATCTGATGTGTAAAATGAAAGTGCTGGACCAAATAATAATATTTAACAATAGTTTATCATTTTAAAACTTGCAAAGAACTTTATATTCAGCATCCCATTTGATTCTCACAAAAACTCTGGGAACTGCTATTATTAAACCCATTTTCCAGATTAAAAAAGCTAAGGTTCAGAGAGAGTGAGATTGCTCAGATTCACAAAACTAGTCAATGTCAGTAGGATCTGAATCTAGGTATTCCTGACTCCAAGTTGGTACAGATGAGAAACCTAAAGCTCACATAGAGTTCCATAGCTACCATATATCTGAGTTTGTTCTTGAGCCTGTCTGGGTCTTCAAGACTTCATCCATGCTACACTTTCCACCTCTATGAGTTAACAGCTATATGAACATCCAACTTATCTAAGGTCTGAGAAATCATTTAGTTTGGTGCTGCCAAGGCAACCACAGGTGGGACTTGAAATTCAACAAATCTAAGAGTATTTTTAGGGTTGAATTAATTAAATGTTTGACCAAGTATGGCCTGTGAAATATGTTATAAATATTCAAATGACCCTTGGCAGAAAAAAGGTCCTCTATCCCTGGTCTCCAGACTCCCTTTCACAGTGGACATATGGTATTCTACAATTCAATATTTATCTGCTCATTAAATGCTTGACATATACCAGACACTAGATACATAAAGATAAAAATAACCTTGCTGCCTTCAAGAATCTTCCATTAATGGTGACAAAGTGGAGTGGGGAGGAGTGATAAAGAAAAAGATTGTGATGCATACATATGTGTAGGGAGTGAGTAATGGTGAAAAAAGAGGGAACCATACATAATTGTTTAATGTATGTAATGAGCAAGTATAGAACACTTTCAACAAAAGGAATCAGGGGAGGCTCTGAGGAGGCAGTGACCCCTCAATGAAACTTGAAGGAAAATCAGAATTCTTAAAGGTGCAAGTAAGAGGAGGGAACATCCCAGGCATGGGAATGGATGAATAAATGAATATCCCGCAGTGTTTGGGATTAGCTAATAAGCCAGTTTGGCTGGAAAGTGGACTGTCTGAGGGGGGGAGTAATGTAAATTCAGGCTGGGAAGATAGGGCTGAGCCAGATCGTGGAGGGCCTAAAAACAAGACTCAGGAGTTTACTATAGCCTTTAGAATGAAGTACAATGTTCCAGCATTTTCTTAGTGTAATCTTTGTTGTAAAACATGTGCTATTTCAGAGGCAGACGGCTTCATAGTTTGTTCTCAGCTCCAGTCTGCAGATTCCATCAGACTGTTGAGAGAATGTACTTGTCCTTTGGGAAGCTCTTTTAGCCTATAAAGAGCTAACTTTTTATAACTCAGAAGCATCTGGCCCTTCTTTCTGAATGAAGACTCTAATCCTCTTTCTTAAGCTGATGCTGAAGAGAACTTTGAGCCTTGCAAGGTTTATACATAACTCAGAAGACTTAGAGTTTCTATCAGGGCACTTGTGGGAAAGGTCCTTGGGAAACCTTAAGGCTTCATATAAATATGAACAATTGTTCATATGAAGTTCATATATAAGTCTGTATGTTCATATAAAGAAGAACAATTGTGTTTTCTATGTCCTGTGATCCTATACATCTCCAGAAGGGAGATGCCTCTTGGGGCTCAGACTACAAGTGGATGAGTTTAATGGGACAAATGTTTATTGGACATCTAGCTAAGTATAGAATAAGATACTCTCTGAGAGACTAAGGCTCTCTAGATAAAGTCTGACTCTGGGCAGGTACTTTCATCTTTCTGGGTCTCTAAGGGAATGGATTGGTTTTGCTGAACTTGAAAATGAGGGTTTAGTGACTCCTAAGATCCCTTGCAGCTTTAAATCTATATCCAAGACTCCATGATCCCAAGTAGAACTCTTCTCAAATCACTAAACTTGCATTTCCCCAAGAATAATTTCCAAGTGCTTAACAAGGTTTCTGTTCATCTCCTGCATAGCCATAGAAGCTGAAAAGCTCTTTCTTACTATCAGTGCAAAACATAGATGGACTTCTGTGATGCAACATCCTCCCGGAATGCCTCAAAACCACCATTTCCTGAAACTCAACAGCCAACTGATGCCTCATGAAAAATTTGAAAACTCTTCTCTTTTAGCAAAGGCCCTCCACTGGAGAGTCGATGCTTTGCTTGTCTCTCAGTAAACCCAGCCTAAACTGGCCATCTTGTAGAAGTGGAAAGAGATGGTGGCTGAAAGCAAACCATGTACTGGTTTGGATGGTGTCTCATATATTTGTGTGAGAGAAGATGCTGAGAAGGCAAATCCTGGAATGTTATTAACTACAGCCACCATACTTTCCAAACCCCAAATTGGGACACAGGGTCTGACAAAGGATATTCCTTTTGCAATATCTCATCAAAAGTACTTTTTTCTTTTTTTAGCATTATAGAATCATAGATTTAGAGTGGGAAAGGATCTTGGTAGCTATTTAGTCTTATTTCTTTATTTGACTAAGGAGGAAACTGAGATCAGAGAGTTTAATAAGTTACCTGTGGTTACCCAGTAATACATAAAACTGGTATTCCCCTCTGGGTCCTCTGAGTTTTAACTTAGCACTCTTGAAAGTTGTTTCAAGAAAAGTCTTTTCCAAGAGGTGTTATCATCAAATCTAAAAATACCAACTCTCTAGCATATCAGTCTTGAAGTGGCCTTTACACTCAATTTTGTAAATAAAAGGACAAACTCAAGATTGAGCATTAGAAAGTTCTGGTTCAATGAACCAATGGACCCTGAAGAACTATCCTATATAATATAAGAATCTGCTCATTTAGTAGTAACTGCATTTCTTTTCTCCTTTTTTGCATTTTTTTTCTATGAAGAGACGATAATGTTAAGTTGCTAATGTTTGCATAGTACTTAAAAGTTTGCACATACTTTATATGTTATTTCATTTGAGAATGATATAGTGGAAAGAGTCAGAGGATTGGGTTCAAATCCTTCCTCTAAGATGTCTCATCTTGGACAAGTCATTTGACTTCCCTGGGCTTCAGTTTATGTATCTACAAAAGGAGGGGGCTTCTGAGATCCTTTCCAGTCTTTTCTATGGAGCTTATAACAAATCTGTGATGAAGTTGCTAAAAGTATTTTTCCTTTTAAAAATTTTTATTGGTGATTTTTTAACATTATTGTCACTATTCTCCTCACATTAGAACCTGACTATATAGGAGATAGGTATATTTGAGTAATACAAATGGACATGTCTGAAAATATGTACCTCATATGACTCTGACAATTCACTATTTTGAGGTGCTTTTCCATCAGTAAAGGCATAATTATCCTCATTTTACAGAAGAGGAAAACTTCTGTGAGCTCAGGGATTTTAAATAACTTGCCTAGTATCACTCAGCTGGCAAGTTTCTGAGGGGATTTATACCCAGGCTTTTTCTTGACTCTGAATACTGCATTTGTATCTCCTATTCTACATACTGCCAAAAATCCTATAGCTCTCTTGCTCATTTCCTCAGCATTTTTGAGTATGTCTGTTGAAGAATTCTACTTTTCAAAGGATCATAAAACATCAGAGCTGCTTTAGAGGTCACCTGATCCAATTCCCTAGTGTTATTGTTGAGGAAACTGAGCCCCAGAGCCAGGGATGGAATCCAGGTTTCCTGACCCCCAGGGCAATGTGTCATGATGCTGGATTAAGTATCAGGGTTGTCCTTTGGAGGAAAAATTGTGAAGTTGGTGAAGTTGGTCTGTGTTCCCATCCTCTTTCTATACCATGGGCACCCTGACCTGCTTTCTGGGTCAATGTCTCCCCCACCCAAGTTCTCTATAGAAAGTCTGACTTCAGTCATTGGCATCTTTTAAAAAAAATTTGTCTTAGAAACTTAGGAGGTTTTGTTTGTTTATTGATGAGTCTCATATGATTCTTCCCTGATTTGGGGTTTTCTTGCCAAAGATTCCATAGTAGTCTGCCATTTCCTTCTCCAGCTCATTTTACAAATGAGAAAACTGAGGCAAAAAGGGTTTAATAGCTTGCCCATTAACCACACAGCTAGTATGTTGTCATTTTAAAAAAATTAGAAGAAACAAAATTTTATAATAAATCAGTTCATAAAATCCTAACACCCACACTATTTTCAGATATTAAAAAAGATAAAAACCTAAACAAAATGTCAACTTGTTTGCTTCTATGTCTCTTTCTAACCACTTTTTCATTTGTCTAGTCAGATTTGATGGCTATTTTTCTCTATTGGGAAAATGATTTTGGTTATTTTTAACTTCAGTGGGAATGAGTTTCAGTGGGTGTGTTACCTCTCCTAGGGATATCTGAATTTTAATCTTCATTTTTAATTGTGAAATGAGAGGATAAATCCCCCCCCACAAAAGAAGTCTTCCTAATACCCTTTAAGTCAGACCAACTTTATGAATAATCCTCAAGTTCTCAGGGACTCCTGTTTCCAAGGACTGTCCCTTTTAAATTCCCTTAAAAACTCTCTTACTAAGCAGGAAGAATCTAGGTTTTTTAAATCTTTGGATGAGTCCTGAAGATTAAGGTGAAGCTTCTTAGGGGGCTGCTCCTAGTGCCTGTGAGTTAGCCTGTTGCCCTGCCTTAGCCTGTGTCCCTGCCTTCTGTTCCCTAGGTCTAAAGCCTTCAGCCCACACAGGATAGCATCCAGACAGAAAAGATGAGTCACTGATTGAACTGTCAGAAGAAAAAAAGGTAAATTGCTAGATCGGAGTTTATCTGTGACTTTATTATAATGAGGAAACTCCCTATGTGGAAATGTGTCAGAGCCCTTAATCATGGACCAACTCAATGAGATAGAACATTTCTCAGGTGAGAAACTGAGGCAGGGAAGCTTCAGGAAGTCAATCATCAAAGGTAATAGAACAGGGCAACTAGGTGCGCAGTGGATAGAACACCAGCCCTGGAGTCAGGAGTACCTGAGTTCAAATCCAGCCTCAGATACTTAATAATTACCTAGCTGTGTGGCTCTGGGAAAGCCTTGCAAAAAAAAAAAGGTAATAGAACAAGTTGGGGAATTCAATTGCACCAACATTCATTAAAGACCTACTGTGTGTAGTAGATGAGAGTAAATATTGGGAATAAAAGACCCTACTAAAATGAAATCCTACCTGCCTTCAAAGAGCTTTCATTTAATGGTTCCCCAATACCTTCCCTCAATTTGAGAGAGAAAGGGGGGAATATAATGTATATGAAGAAAATAACCCAAGAATAAGAGACTTCCTAGAGGAACAGGCAGTGGTTAGAGGTTAGGGTCTGGACTCAGGAAGACTTATCTTCCTAAATTCAAATCTGGCCTCAGACATTTACTAATTCTGTGATCTTGGGCAAGTCACTTAACCCTGTTAGCCTCAGTTGCTCATCTGTAAAATGAGCTGAAAAAAGTAAATGACAATCCGTTCCAGTTCTTAGACAAGAAAATACCAAATGTGATCTTGAAGAACTGGACAAATGAAATGACTGACCAACAGTATACCAGAGGAAATACCTTATTGGGGGGGGGGGCGAAAAAAGATAAGGATTCTAAACAGAAGATACAAGGGGGAAACAGCTTCACAGGTTGGAGGATGGCTTGTGTCCATTTACTGAGGTGAGAGAGATGAAATGTTGAGGATCATGAACAGTGACTAGTCAAGATTAACTAAAGCAATGTGAAATAATTAATCTTGTTGGTACTATTCCTTTTCTAGAAAGGAGAGTAGAGCCTTTTTTGTAAGATTTTAAATGTCAGGGGGTGGCTAGGTGGCACAGTGGATAAAGCACTGGCCCTGGAGTCAGACGGACCTGGGTTCAAATCTGATCTCAGACACTTAATAATTACCTATCTGTGTGGCCTTGGGCAAGCTACAAAAAAAAGATTTTAAATGTCAGGCTGAGAAGTTTGTATTTTATCCTACAGGGGCAATAGGGAGCAACTGAAAGTTTTTGAGGAAAGGATGGCAGGATTAGATCTGTACTTTAGGAAGATTATTTTGCTAGCTATGTGAAGAATAGATCAGATAGGAGAAGGCCTGGACGCAAGGAAATAAACTAGGAGATATTGATGGTAATCAAGGCCAGAGAGAATGAGATCCCCATCTAGACTGGAGCTTGTATGAGAGGAGAGATGGGGGTGGAGGGGAGGGAGAAGGGGAAAAGGGGGAGAAATTGTGGAGATGTTTGAGGATGAGAACGGGAATCAAGTAGAATTCTCAGAGGTATCTGGTCATATAATGACCCGGCCTCCGAAGGCTAAGAGTCTTTGTTCAAGCTTCAAGTAATAAGGAAAATGCTTTTTTAAAAATAAGCAACTTCTGAAAAATCTTCTAAATTAGATAAAGGTTGCATTGAGCTGGATCAAGTTAAGGAAACAGAAGAAAATCTTGAAGTGGAAATATCCATTTAACCAGATCCCCTTCTGGCTCCTTTATAAGACCATAGATTTAGAGGGCAAAGAAAAACTTAGAGGTTATTTAGTCTAATTCCTCACTATTCGGATAAAGAGTACGAGGCCCAGGAAATTTTTGTGACAGTCATACATATAATGACTAGCACAGTCAGGAATTCAACCAAGATTTGTATTCACAGTCACCATTTTAGTTCAGGCCCTTATGATCTCTCACCTAGATAATTTCATTGATAGCCCACCTAATTGGTTGGAAAAGTCCTTAACAACTTGCCCCCAACCTATCTTGTTAGACATTATTTCCCTTCCCACAATCCAGCCCCAGTGGCCCTCTTTATATTCCTCCCACATGATACTTCCTCTCCCATCTCTCTTCAGCCCTTATGCCTGAAGCCTCCCCACTCCTCAACTCTGCCCCACAGAATTCCTCATTCACTTTCTTCAAAATGTGTTTTAAGAACCTTCTGCATACTTTCCGAATCCCTCCTACTCACAAATGCTATTGTTCTCTCTCTATAATTGCTTTATATTTAACTATCTTGTATAGTCTATATTTACTCATATGCAGGCTTGTTCTCTCCCCACAAAAATATAAGCAAGTTCCTTGAGAGTAGAAACTGTTAAATTAAATTTTTTTTTGTTTTAGTATCTTTGGAGTTCAATACAGTGCCTGAAACATGAGACCAATATACATAGCAAATGCTTATTGATTAACTGATCTAAAGCCAGTCTTCTTGCCATCACACCATACCTCGAAGGCCAGGAGGTAGCATGAACATTCATCTTATGATTCCTACTTTGAATTTGTTTGTGTTCCCTAACATTAGTAAAGCCCAGGTTTGCTTAGCAGCCTGGGATGACTGAAGCATACCAATGACCCTGATAAGATAGACTGAAGCATTCTTAAATGGGAGCTTTACAGGAAGAAATCATTCTGGGAAGAGATTTTTTCCTCTTTTATTCTCTTGTTTTTTTGATAAGTGATGCTTTATCAGACAACCAGGAAGTAGAGATTGATGAGTTAATTTTTTAAAAAATCCTTAACAGAATCTTCTCTAATAAGGTCTCTCTCAAAGCTAAGAAACCAGAGTTCTATCCTCTCTCCTTTCCTCTGCTACCCTCCCCTACTCCTGTTCTCTAGAGTGAAGGGTGGAGGAGGCTGAGTGCCAAGAATTATTATTGTCCCTGGGGGGTTGAAGAAGACAGAATGATTCAGATGCCTCCTCTTTGGCTAGCCCAGCAGCACAATTGTGGTGTTTAAATATTTATTTTTAGTGATTCTTGGTCAAATCTCAGCCTATATTTTAGTGGGGGCAACTCTAAGAAAGAAGAAATTAGATCCTCATCTTAAATCAGTAAATGCCAACAGCAGCAGATGATTCACTCACTGTAGGCTTAGGTGGCCTCCCACTCAGCATATTGTTTTTTTTTTTCTCAACCTACAACCCCAGTTGAGTCACCAAGGCACCTGGGACATATATCATGATGAAGGGCATTTAAGACATGGTATCCTGAGCCAAGGGTGGAAAGAGGATGGATGCAAAACTCACAACTCAGTCTTGTCTCTCTACAGTTAGATTGCAGTTCGTTGGATGGGGCTCATACTCCTTCATTCAGTTTCTCCAAGGCAGAGATTATACTTTCTTCCTCATCTGTAAGATAGTCATAACAATATTAACATTTATGTAGTATATACTATGCAGGAAGCATTGTACTAATAATTTCATTTAATCCTCATAATAACCATAGGAGAGAGGTGCTATTATTATTATTATTCTCATTTTACAAATGAGGAAAATGAGGCAAAGAGAGGGTTTTTTTGGTTGTTTTTAGGTGACTTTCCCATGCTCATATAGCTAATGAGTGTATGAGGTATGATTTGAACTAACTCATGATTTGACTAAGCATTCTATCTACTGTGCCACCCAGCTGCCAGTAACACCTACCTCTCTCAAGGTTGATGTGAAGATCAAATTAATTACTTGTCAAGTGTACTATGTGGATGCTGGTTACTATTATAGTGATGTCATTTTGGTCTTCAAAAACTGAAGGACAAGAATCAATCAATTATTATTATTATTATTATTAATTATTATTATTACCCAAAAGACAATAAATGATGAATGACTATAAAATTAGTCAATTTTGTTTCAAATTTTTGTAGGGGACATTGTTTCCTCTATAATTTGATTCTATTAATTCAGGCAGGGAAGCTTAACAAAAGACTAGATCAAGGGGTTTTTTTTCTGTTTTTTTTTTGTTTTTTAGATCAAGGTTTACTAGAAAGAGGACAAGATGCTCCAGATCACCTGAGTAACAAGATGGCAGACAAGAAATTTTCTTTAATTTCTCTAACTTCTTTAAAACATACGTTATACATCAAATACAAAGCACTTTAAGCTGTTTCTATAATCTGGAACACTCAGAAGATTTTAAAAATAATCCCCCCAAACTCAGGAACTGATTCTGAGCTCACTCCTCGTCCCAAGCTACTGGTACTGAGGCAAACCTAAGGATATGCAAAATACTGAATTGGCACCTCTGCCCTATCTGAATAATGTCCTTTAGATTCCTGTCTTCTGGCAAGCCTAATGGAGGTTAGGTTCATCCTCCTCTTGGTGATCATTTCCAGTGAAGAAATGCCCTTTTCTTGCCAGTCAGATTTGATGGAGTAACCCAGGAGCTTCTACTTTTCAAACTGACCAGATTACTTCCACGGCTGGAAGTGTCTGTCTCTAGATTACTGTGCTCAGAAAAGAAACACAAAAAGAAAAGGAAACCAGGTCCCTACAACCCAGACTTAGCTTGCCCTTACTTTAGTTTCCATGTGCTTTCAGATGCTGTGTTTTGATGGTAAGGATAAGGGTGCCTTCTCTCTCCTAGAGCTCACAGAAAATGCTGCAGGGAGATTTTAAAAACTGAGACATTCATCATGGAGAGAGGATAAGGAGAAAGAGACACAGAGAGGAGAAGAAAGAAGAAGAAAAGAAGAAGAAGAAGAAGAAGAAGAAGAAGAAGAAAGAAGGAGAAAAAGAAAGGAAGAAGGAAGAGGAAGACAAGGAGGAGGAAGATAAGGAGAAAAAGAAAGGAAAGGAGAAAGAGAGAGAGACAGAGACAGAGAGACAGAGAAGACATCAGCAGAGGATAGAGTTACTCTCTAAAGTCACTGAGTAGGCCACTTTTCCTGGTTTAGTGGCAAAAGTAATGGCATCCCCCAAAAAGTGTCATCTTAAAGCAATGAGGCCATTAGCAGCAAACTAGAATATATACTTTTCTAGAAATAGCCAGGGAAGAGACTCAGCAATCTATGGAGTAAGCACTAGCACTAGCCAAAGAACAGCAGAGGGCTGTTATTTACCCCTTCCCCTTTAAACTTGTCTTCAGAATAATGCTTTGGATTCGATGATCTCCAAGGCCCCTTCCATCTTTAAATACTGTGATCCCTGTGAATGGGGTTGATGGCTAATAAGATAGGAAGATATAGGGAAAAGAAACTAGAACTAGCTAATGATTGATTTTTTTTTTGTTTTTTGCAAGGCAAATGGGGTTAAGTGGCTTGCCCAAGGCCACACAGCTATGTAATTATTAAGTGTCTGAGATCAGATTTGAACCCAGGTACTCCTGACTCCAGGGCCAGTGCTCTATCCACTGCGCCACCTAGCTGCCCCTAATGATTGAAATTTTATAGTTAAAAGCTGACTGTAGTGCTACAGACAACATGAGACTGGAGAGAATCCAATCTTTAAAACAGCAGTTTCCCTTCCCCTTCAGTTCTCCCTTATTTTCCAGATGAATTTTATATTATTGCCTAGACTAGGGAGTCATTGCATCCTATAACACTTCCTTCTATAAGTCCTCAACTTAACTTCCTTGAGTTTCCAAAACTCTCATCCTAGACATCTTAATTCATTTATTCCCATTATTCATTATTTTGTACTTAGATCTATCTCTTAAAATTTCTTGTTTCCATCAAAACTGCTGAAGAGCCACCTTCCACATAAAGTCTTTCCTAATTCTCTACAGCTATTAGGATCTACCATCCCCCCAATCAACTTTGTTTGTATGTTGTATTTGCCTATGGTCTGTAATATTATTTCCTCCTGATAAAATATGAGGTCCTTGAGACTGTTTCATTTTCTATTTTTATTTCTATTTTTATCCCCAGTGTCTGGCAAGGTGTCTGGGCACATAGTAGATACTCAGTCAGTACATGTTGATTGATTGATTTGATCTCCTGAAAATGTGCTGGCCAGGTGAGGGCTTACTTTCAGAATCAGTCTCTTTTAAGTTGATGAGTAGCTACCTACAGTTTTGGCTTGAAGAATGCTTCTTAAGTGCCCTTGACCAAACATATCTTCCTTATGTTCTCATTAGGTCTCCAAATTTCTACCCCAGGAGATTCCTTCCTTTTTGAGTTATTTCAGTTCAACAAGCAATTTAATAAGCAGCTACCATATGCTTATAAGTGGTGAGCATTTTTTCTCTAGAATAGGAACTCCCTGCTAGAATATTCTGAAAAATGTAAGACATTATTAACCATTATCAATCTAGGCAACTAGATTGTAGAACCCAGAGAAATTATCACAGATCAAATGGGGAAGGGGGACAAGGAGATGGAAATGGGTAGGGATACCCTAAGTCTATTCAGGAGGGCAGGGAGAAGAGGTCTTCATGGTAAGGAATCATGAATGTTTTGAAGATGTGTAAAAGCACCAGACTGAGGGCTGAAGCTCTGAGTGTGCCTAGAGAAGAAAAGGATACTGAGGACAAACTTGCCACTTATTTATAAATTGTGACCTCCATGCTCCTACCCACTGATCCAGCTATACCACCACTAGCTCTGTACCCCAAAGAGACTGAAGAGGAAAAGAATATATGCATAAAAAAGTATTTATCGCAGTTCTTTTGTGGTAGCAAAACATATAAACTGAGAGGGTGGCCAACAGTTACAGAATGGCTAAACATTTTGGTATATGAATGTGATGAAGTACTGTTGTGCTATAAGAAATGATAAAGAGAATGGTTTCATAGAAACCTGTAAACATTTGTACCAACTAATGAAGACCAGAAACAATTTATACAATAACAAAATCATAAAGGCAATTTCAAAAAATCTGGTCAACATGATGACCAACCACAATTCTAGAGAACTCATGATGAAACATGCTATTCATTTCCTGACAGAAGTGACGAACTCAGAGTACAGATTGAGTCTTTCTTTTCTTTTTTTTTGGACAAGACCAATGTAAGAATTTAGTTTTGTTTGATTTTATGTGATTATTCCAGAGGTTTTGTTTTTCTTGCATTCTGAAGGAGTGGGGAATGGGCAACCCTATTGGTGAGAGGAGGCAGAATCTCATTTTTTAAAAAAATTAATTAAAAAATAGAATGTATGTGCTTGAGATAAGGCACTGAACTTTTGCCTTCTTTTATACTCCCAGAGCTTAGTACAAAGGTTGGCTTAAAATAAACTTTAAAAATGCTTGTTAATTGATTAATAGTTCTGAAAAGGATGGTTGTTGCTGCGAAAAGTCCTTCCCAAGATAGATGCTTTAGAAAAAAAATCTCTTGGGGAGCAAGCATGATACTTGACTGATATTCTTCTCCTGCAGCTCACTAGTTACCTGCCACTATATTTAAGGACGATTTTGTCCTTGAAAATGAAGAGGAAGAGATTTGTTAGATCTCTTCAGCAGCTGTGGGTCATCCCCTCAAACTCTTGTTTTGTTGTGATTATGAAAGTTTTCCTGTTTGCTGGCTGTTCTACTCTGACACCAGATGGAGAAACAAAGCACCATAAACAAAACCCTGTCATGGCTCTGTGAGCAGATTCAGGAAGGGAAGACGATAGCTTCTCTCTGGGAAGCCTGCAAAGCTCAGCATCTCAGCTAAGCCCTTTGGAGTGAGGGAGGTCCCAAAGCCAATTTCCTTGACCAAGGATCTTCCAGGGTGTATTTGCTGGAACTAGGCAGCATTGGCTCCTCACATGACATCAGACTTGCAAGGGAAGTCATATGTGAACATGTGTAAATAGATGGAGAGAGAGCCAGGCAGCTTTTGCTGTTTATCCAGTTTTATTCAGTAGTCAGAGCTGTGAGTCTGACTCTCCCACAGGGAGGCTAGTCTCATACTCTAATGGATGAATAGCCAGTGGAAGGTCAGGAGACAGAGAAGCTCAATTGTGGGAAAAGGAGCCTGCTAGCAGAGGGGGAGTGGGGGAGTGAATGGGGAGAAATTTTTGCCAAGTATAAGTTAGGACTGGATAATTTCCTTCAAGGATGTTATGCAAATTCCTATATTGCCAAGTAGAACTGGCCTCTAGAAAAAAATATATTGAGTTATATTCTATTCTATTCATCAACTCTTCCTACCCCCCCATACACACACACATACACACACACACACACACACACACACAAACACATATATATATATATATATATATATATATATATATATATATATACATACACATTTGTAGTCCTTCAATTACCCAGCTCTTATGTGGTTCATAGGGTCTGACTTTATTACTTTAGTAAAATATATATATATATATATATATATATTCATAAAAATCGTACATTTCTCTAGAAGCATCATATATTTTTTAAAATTTTGTGAGAAACCCAATGAGAAATTCATTTAATATACAATATATATACCTTCACAATACTGAAAAAGAAGAAAATGTAACCCAATTATAAAGACATATTTATTAATAAATAGGTATTAGTTATTTTAGAACTATACAAATAAGAATTATTTGAAAAGGTATGCTTAAATGATCTTAATGAAGATCCAAAATATTTTGCTCCTGAAAGGCAATTTCTCCAGTTGGTTAAGGAGATTAATTCAAAATAATTTTCTGTTCTGTTTTTTGTCTCAGCTGAAGAGAAATTCATACTTCATATGTGACTCAAATTTGACCAAAATAAGGTTTTCCTACTTCCCTTCTTTACAAACTGGGCTATCTATGGTATAAAATGAATGAAATTACCAGTTAATTCTTGGCTTTGCCAAGAGTAAAATTAGTAAGGTAAAAGCATTGTTGTCACTTTTATGAACCTGATTTTTGAGGTTAAAATCTAGTATGAAAGATAAGTAAGATACATATATTAACAAGTTTGATCTCATGTTTTTCTGTCCTTGATCTTGTTATAAAATGCCTTATTCAGAATTCTTCCCAATTCCTTTCAGAAGTGAGAAGATGCATATCAGTAGACAACGCACTTACCTTCTGGGCCTTCTTGGCAAACAGATCCATCTTAATATCAGGTTAAGGAGTAGTAGAAACCATAGATTCATCTTCCTCATTGATCTCAAAAAATCCATGCCACTCCATTGGGTAAATATCATTTGTATTCTAGAATAGTTCTAGCCTGGCAAAACTTGGGGGGGGGGGGTAGTGTAAGGGAACTGAGGAATCTCCCATTTCTGTAGAATGAAAATCACTTTAATTTTTCTTTTAAAAAAAGTAAGTTATGCAGTGTTGTTGGAATTCCTTTTAAAAGATTTTTTGTTTATGGGGAATGTACTAGCTGCTATTAAGAATGCAAAGGAAACAAATATAAGAAATGTCTTCTATCTCCCAGGATAAACTGCTGGCTTCCATTCCTTCCTCAAGTAAGAACATCTTTTACGATTATGAGATCGAGTTGAGGATCTCAAAGGACACCATGAGAATTGACCCTAACATCACTGGTTGTAGGTTGACTAGGTCAAGGGCATCAGGGAACAAACCTTAAGGCCGGGGCTGCAGGGCTTTGGCTCTTTCTATGATCTGCTTTTCCTTTACTGTGTGTGAAATAATAATTACTTCAGTTTATGACTAAGAGCAGTCAGTTTATGACTGGTAGGCTTTAAGATTGAATTTACATTGAGGGAGGAAAAAATGAGAATTGAACTTATGAAATGAAGGGTGGTGGGAAATGTTTTAGGAATTTTCTCCTCTTTTTACATATATACATATTTATAGATAGAGAGATAGATAGATAGATAGATATAGTATTTCCATCAGATCAATAGAATATGACTATGTCTAGGTAGGAGACAAGCGAAGGTGAGTGTGAATTAGAAACATGGTGAAGGAAGGATCTAATTAAAACTGGAAATGGAGGTATAGGAGAACCAATGTGGTGGTCCTTAGAAAAACAAATTAATTTACTTTTGTTTGACTATCCAAGGGACTTTTCTAAGAAAAAAGTAAAGAAAGATTTTTTTCAGAATTCTAGAGTGAATATTTGTCTAGTGGAAAAAGCAGGGAATAACAGCAAAGTAAAAAAAAAAAGCATCAATAAAACTTTTTTTAAAAGAAAAAAAGAACTTTGAAGTCATTTAATCCAATCCTCTCATTTTTTTTTTAGGCTTTTGCAAGGCAGATGGGGTTAAGTGGCTTGCCCAAGGCCACACAGCTAGGTAATTATTAAGTGTCTGAGACTGGATTTGAACCCAGGTACTCCTGACTCCAGGGCCAGTGCTTTATCCACTGAGCCACCTAGCCACCCTGATCCTCTCATTTTTGCAGAGAAGGAAACTCAAGCTAAGAATTTAAGTGATTTGTCTAAAAAGTAACATAGGAATTGAATGGCAGAGACAGGATTTGAACTCTGGTCTTTTGGCTTTTTTATGTAGCTCCATGTGCTACTTTACTTAGGGAATTGAGTTTCAGTCCTTGTTGCTATTCAGTTGATTTCAGTTGTGTTCAACTCTTCAAGACCCCATCGGGGGTTTTCTTGGCAAAAGATACTGGAATGGGTTACCATTTCCTTCTCTTACTCACTTTACAGATAAGGTAACTGAAGTAAAACAGGGTTAAGTGACTTGTCCAAGATCACTGAGACCAAATTTGAACTCATAAATATGAGACTTTCTGACTCTAAGTTTGATTCTCTATCCACTAAGCCACTTAGTTGCCCACCTGGTCCTTTACCTTAGAAAAATCACTTTACCGATTTGGAGCTATGCCCAAAGGGTATCCTTTGGCTTAGTGGTGCCACTGCTAGATATGTATTCCAAAAGAGAAGAAATATGGGAAGAAAAGAATCTACATGTATAGGGATATTATAGTAGCTCTTTTCTGGTGGCAGGGAGCTGGAGACTGAGGGGATGCTCATCAGTTGGGGAATGACAGAACAAATTGTGGCATGTGATTGAGATGAAATGCTGTTCTGTTAAGGGAAATAATCAATAGGATACTCTCAATAAAAAGTTTACATGACCAGATGCAATGGGAAATGTGCTGTATATAAAGTAACAACAATATTGTAGGATGATCAACTGCATAATCTACCTTTTCTCAGAAATGCTGTGACCCAAGAGACCTCTGAAGGACTTACAATAAAGCATATTATCCATCACAACGACAGAGCTGATGATGTCTGAATACAGATTGAAGCATATTTTTTCACTTTATTTTTGGGGGGTTATGTTTACTTTTACATCAAGACTTATGTGGTAATTTTTTTTATGATTACACATTTTTAACCCATATCAAGTAACTTGCTTTCTCTGTGAGGGAGAGCAGGGGTGGGAGGAAGGGAGAGAATTTGGAACTCAAAATTTTGGAAGTAAATGTTGAAACAGGGTTTTTAACATGGAACTGGGTGGGTGGGGAATAAAATAATAATTAATTTAAAAAAGAAAAGTCACTTCACCTTTTATCTCTTAGATAAGGGAAATCTGCCCAGACTAACTTTTTTTTTAATGAGGAATAATTAAGACCATAGCTGTGAAAGTGCCCTGAAAAAGTTAAAGTACTATTATTATGGAATTATTATTCCTTAGTGTTCTGGGTATCATATATACCCAGTGTGTCTGTGCACATACTTGTGTTGTTCATGCTTTCATATTTACACATATGTGTATACATAGGCAAGCAAATATAAACATATATGTACATACTCTAAGTATATATGATGCCCAAAGCAGTAAGAATTGAAAGAGTATGTGTCTATGTATTATATGTACATTTTATATATGTGTGTGTGTGTGTGTGTGTGTATTTTTTCCCTTTTCTCCAATTCTGCCTGTCCCTAAGTCATTCTTCCTTTTGCCCTGAAAAAGAGTAGTGCTTTGCATTCTCTATTGGCCTTTATTCCCATAAGACTAGTAATGGGATAGAGACATTTTTGATTTCCAATATTACTGAGCCCAAGAGCAACAAGAAAGATTAAAAAGAATGTGAACCTTCTTAGGGACTTTCCATAAACTAAGAGGACCAGTTCTCTTTCTGATAGGTCCCCTGTATTTGTCACTTCTAATTCCCCTATCCCCATCTGGAGTCCTTGAAGAAAAAGTTCTTATGGTAGAAGTTTTAATTTGGGTTCCATGGATAGATTTCAAGGGGTTCATAATTTAGGGGGAAAATTACATTCTCATTTTTGGGGTTCCCTTGTGATTTTATTTTGTGTATTTAAAAGCATTCTGTGAAAGGACTAAAGGGGTCTGTGCTACAAAAAAAAAAAAGCTTAAGAATCCCATCCTTAGAGAAACTTGCAATGATGTAAGTGAATAAGTGGGGGATTGAGGAGAGGATGAGGAATAGATCATCTTCTTTCCAGTTTTTGATGGTAGAGAAATGACTTGTTCCTCATTATGAATTTGACTTCTTGTAAATGGAAAAAAAAAAGAGGAAAAAAATACTTTAGTGTCATATTTTATTATCCACCCGTCTCGGTACAGTCAGAATTGAGGAGACTGATGTACTAACAGTTGGTGCTGGCACCCTTATGATACCACAGTGACTACAGTGGTAAAGTTGGACTGAAGCCTGAGCTCTCTCTGTACAGTCCTAAGGAACTTGGCACAGGAGAAGTTTTCAAAATAAAGTGGTTTTTATTTTATATTCACAAGAGAGGTTACAAAATATAATTGGGGTTGCTGTTCCACATATTATTTATGCATGCTCCCCCACACTCCCTTTGCCCCCCAATACCAAGCCACAAAGGGGCCTTTGTCTTCCCAAGAGTTCAAAGTTAGCTCCCTCTAACAGGAAAATTATTGGCAATTAAAAGGAGGAGGCTCAATTTTACAACCGTTGGCTGTCAGACGAGAAATATGGTACCCATCAGTTTTTCGGCAGGAGCACTAAAATGTGTGGTTTTCGAGCTTGCAAGGCTTGATTTGAATGGTTTTTCAGTATGAGAGAAGGGTAATGTGAGCCAGTGGATAAAAGGAAGGATCTCAGGGAAAAGAAGTCTAGCTTTGAGGATCCTCATGCCAGCTTTCCTCATGCTGTGCAACTATGAGCAAGGCAAATAGCCTTTCTGGGCCTCAACTTACACTTCTGTAAATAGGAATGAGAGCCTGCCTGGGACATTGAAACCAGACCAGAGAGGAGATTGTTTACTTGGCATTCAATAAATACCCTTTGATTTGAAAGAGTAGATTTCTGAACTAAGTGGTGGCCTGGGGTGAAGTCTCTATTTAAATTAAAGTTGGTCTTCAAGGGACAAGTTTTCCTAAATGCGGTTTGGCTTCAAAGTTGTAGTTCTTTACTGGTCACTCTAAGGAGTTGGAGAAGCAGGATTCAAAGTCAAGTCAGAATTTGAATGATTTCTATATGGGATTGTGTAATACCACAACTCTTGGGAGGGGTGAGAAGTTTAGAAAGAATATTTCCCTACTGTTTCAATCTATAAATCCTCAAGATCACCATTGCCTCTTTTGATTGCCCCCCCCCCCCTTTATTCTGTCTCCTTTGGTTCCTATCTATTTTCACCACATAACCTTTAGGCCAGAACTATAACTTGGGCAGGGTAACTGGGACCCTGCCCTAAGATACCAATATCTAAGGTGAATTGCACTTCCTCCCTAAGCTTGTCTTCCAACCTACTTTCTCCTTACCTATACTCAAAGTCAGTCTTTTACCACTCTGATCCCACTGCTTCCTTCATAGGATTTGCTGATAAGACAACACTCTATCAGGTAAGGCTATTCTTTGTGTGCTCCAAACTCCAACTAAATTAGACTGGTTACCAACATTCTAAGCTATCTGTTCATTCCAAGAAATCAATTCTGGTTCTGTCATGGATGAGCCCTAAAGATAAATGTAAGAACTCAATTATCCATTACTTTGGGGGGCTACCTAGAGGAATGTCCCCTTTTTTACCTCAGTATTTTCCAAACACATTCCTCACTTCTCTTCCCTCTCTTGCTATAACATTCACACTACCTCTATTGATAATAGTCATATTTCTACAGGGAAATGAAAAACCTTTAGATTGGGAATCAGGTGACCAGGTTCTGTCCCTGCCATTACTGAATTTTATTTGACTTTGAATAAGTCCTTTCCCCTATTTAAGCAAAATTATCTCCAGCTCTGTATTGAGATTAATTTATAATTTCAAGTGATCTGAACAATCAAGCCACTTAAAATCTCAAAAAATGGAAAAAAAAAAAAGAAGATAGAAATGAAAAAGGAGAACTGGCCTATAGTCTACCACCATTCCTAACTGCTGACCAGTGTCTGGAGATGTGTTCTCTTCAGCTCCTATAATAATGATGAGTTCTCAGCCTTCCATTTGATCATCCCCATTGGCTGCTATAGATTATTTGACCATAAAAGGAAACAGGGGCCAGGCCAGACAGTTGGTAGGAAGTAAAAGGTCTTTGGCTCTGCCCAACCACTTGATCATCTAAAACATCATTTACACACACATTGGCATTTGGTTTCTAGGTCGTTTTACATACAGGAGAAGGGGCTGACTGAAACCTTTTCTCTTGTTCCTGTGGTTGGCCTGGCATCATGGAGACTTCCTGAAGGCTAGATGTATAGGGTTTTGTTTCTTTAATTAACTACTTCTCTGACAAATTAAGGAAGCAGTGAGGATAGGGGACCAGGTGATTAGATGACAATCTCATTTAAAAAAAACTTTGTTGCTCTGTGTCTATAAAAAGGAATGAAATCAAAATTCAGTCTTGGAATCTTTCCTGGAAAAAAACTGCTTTCTTTTTCCAATCATAATAGTTACATGGAAGCATAAGTACTGGTATGGAACTGGTAGAGAACACTGGTAATGATGGGAATGATGCTGATAATAATGATAAATTTATATAGTTCTTTAAGGTTTGAAAAGTGTCTTCTAGCTAAATGTTATAATAGATTGATGTTTTGAATATAGGGGCAGAAAGACCTGAGTTCAAATACAGCTTCAGACAGGTACTAATTGTGTGACCCTGAACAAGTCACTTAGCATTTATCAGCTTCAGTTTTCTATACTACAAAATAGGAATAATAATTCCTGTCTCCACTGATTGTTGTAAAGATAAAAATGAGAAAATTTATGTAAAATGTACTTTGCAGATCTGAAAGTACTATGTTATTAGTATTAATATTATTTTATTTTATTTTATCTTCAAAAAAAACTCTTTGAGGGAGGTATTATTATTTACAGCAAGAAACTGATCCTGAGAGAGATAAGATTCAAACTCAGGTCTTCCTCAGGTCATCCTCCTAGCTTTACAGATAAGGAAACTGAGAACCTGAGAAGTTAAATCCAAGATTATATCACTATAAAGAGACAAAGCAAAGATTTATCCCCAAATCTTCTGACCCCAAATCCATCATTTTTTCATTGTACTATTTGTATTATCTTGGGGTCATCATGACTGAAATTAAGCAGATTCCAAAGAAAGGGAGACAGAATTCTATTAAATGCAAGAATTTCCGATCCACAAAGACTGCTATAATATAGAATAATAACTGAAAGAATACAAAGAGATCTCTTTTTTTCCTCTAAAGTCTGTTTAATAGGAAGACTGGAGATTGTTAAGTAGTAATCCTTTGAGATCCAACAGTTTTTACTCTCACTTTTAAAGGGAACCATAAGAAGAACTTCATGGGAGAGGAAGTTTGGAGTGATGGAAAAAATCCTGAAATGTAATAAAATGATCTCTGTTGGAATCTTCATATATGCTACTAACTAGCCATGTGACCTTGGGCAAAGTACCTCTTTAGGTTATAGTTTCCCCATATGAAAATCTGTAAGAAAAATATTTTCCAACTTATATTAAAGATGGTTGAACCTTTGTTTCTGGGGTTTTTTCAATTTCTTGAAGGCATTCCAGGCTATTCTCCAACTCCTGTTTAATTCTGGACCCAGCTTATTAGGCATTTGTTATGTACATCAGCTAGATAGATTAGATAGAGAGATGAACAGTTAGATAATAGGTAAGACATAGACATAGGAATGGGAATGGATAATTTCTATAGGTTATCCATCTTATTATATGTTAAAATTTGAATAAATATTCATCCATTTGGTAATTCACAAGTGAATGGTGGGTCCAAACTCTTTTGATTAGTTATTTATCTCCTCCAGAAGGCACTGTAATATTTTGGGACTTGATGTCAACAAAACAATGTTATTAGCAAATAAGAGCATCTTTTTGCCTGTTTGTTCAATTTTTATTTATTTAATTTTTAATTTATGGAATAAAACAAGCATTTCCAAAGCAAATGTAATTTTTAAAAAGGTGCTTGATTTCAGACACTTAATACTTACTTATCTGTGTGACCATGGGCAAGTCATTTAACCCCATTGCCCCCCCTCAAAACAAAGATTGCATATGAAATTGCAAATGTACTATGTATAACTTGCTATTCCCTTTAAATATATAATTATCAACTACATTTCTTTTCTTTTTCTTCCCCTCCCCCATGACTATCATTAGACACAAATATGTATATATATATATGTATACACATATATATGTAAAATCATTTTATACATATTTCTATTTCTCAGCTTTTTTCTAGTTTTTTTTTTTTAAAGAGACCTCATCATTTCCATAGGGTCACTTTCTTCAAGCCGTACTCTGACAGAGATAAATACTTTCTGTATTAATAAGATTTGCTTTCTTTTAATGTTCAGATGGTCATTATACAAGGCTATCTCTGTTCTTATATCTTCTGAGGAATCTTGAATAATTGTGAAAGATGGATGGGAGATGCTATATTGAAAGATAGATAGTGCTTAAGACAATGTTTTATTCTACCAAATCAAATCAATTAAAAAAAATAAACAGTGAGATCTTGTATTCTTTACACCTTTTATTTAGTCTTGTGAGGTTAAATATGCCAGTCAGCGAGTATTTATTAAACACTCATTAACCACTTTACAATACTGTGCAAAGGATACAAGGAAAGATACAAGGAAAGGCAAAAAAAAAACCCCTATTCTAAAGCAATATGTAAATACCTGAGAACATACAAGATGTTTAAAGTGGATGGAAGGTAACTCAGAGGGAAAGGCTCCTGCAGTTTTATTCTGTTATGAAATACCAGTTGCAAAAATTGACCTGGTTCTATACTAAAACCATTGTCAAGAGTGCTATTAAGGTATGTGCAGATTATTCTTGTAAGACTGGATTGGACCTATGATTTCATTAAGAAAGGGAACACCCCTGTGAAGAAATTCTCTCTACTTTTGTGGGTCAGCATCTTCTCTGCATCTTAGAAAGTTTCATAGGGTACAGAAAATAATCTGTTGAAGGCAAGATTTGAAGCCAGGTCTTCCTGGCTTCAAGTCCAACTTTCTATCTACTACACAAAATAACAAATGTTATAGAGATGGGAAAGTCAGGCATGTATATATTGACATCTTCCCAGTTATCTTTTTTGATATTAATAAAGTCTCAGATGATTTCTATACCTTCGGCATTCTCCCCTCCAACAGGTATTTTATGAATTGACCTCTCACTGGCCTCATAAGTTATAACATCTAACCCAGATCTTCTCTATGCACACTTTTGTCTAATCTTTCTCCTTTTGCCATGTTTATATTTATTTGTGCCATTTCTATCTATTCTATAAGCATTTCTAAGATACTAGAACTTAGAATACTTTAGAGTACAATATGGTGGGTATGAGGATTTATATATGAGTTTATATTCTAAACTTATTTTACCCATGTCTTCTGCATTTCTTTGTCTGACAAGTATGTTGAGTTTTTATAGTCAAAGGTCTCTTCTGGGCTCTTTTGATCTCTTTTTTATGATACTTAATTTATGTCAGTTAAACACCTATATCTATCTTTGTCCTTTTTTTCCTGCCAACAATCCTGTTTTAATTATCAACAAGTTACAGACAGACAGAGACCAAAATGGAATTATTTTAATTACTAAATATATCTTTTCCCCTCAATTTCCTTCCTTCTTCTGATTTTATGCTTATCTTGATCTTTGCTCTATCCAATAAGTAAAGAAATGACACTCACATCAGTAAAAAGTTGTTCCTATATATAAAAATAATATCATGTGTGTGTATATATGCTGAATCTCTGTCATTTTCTAAGTCCAGTTCCTGAAGATTCTTTTCTCAAAAAATAAACATGTAATACAAAGGCATGAAGTTTCTATGTCTTTACTTATTCCTAATTCCTGATCTATAATTTTAATATATTTCTTAATATACAATCAACCTTTGCATTAAAGTCACAGAGAATCAAAGTATATATTGATTTGAATTGAAAGATCTTATTGAATTCTTTGCAGAATTCTGTATTTCCTGATTCTCTGTGATAGATTTTAGTGCATAAAATGCAATTATTTTTGTGGGATTTTTTTGTTTTTTATATGAAACTGTAAGTCTTTTTATATATAACTTGAATTTTATGAATCATATATTCAATTGAGTATGGTAATACTACATCACTCTGATTGGATTATTTTTTGAACTTTCTTTTGCCCTTTTCTGTGTATTTTTAAAAGCTCTATTTTTGTTCTTTTCCTTTTCTTCTTTATCTGCATCTCTAGTATCATTCCTTGATCATTTCTTACAGCACAATAATATTCCATTATGTTTATATCCCAGACTTTTTTCAGCAATTCTCTAATTAATGGATACCCACAGTTTTCAATTCTTTATTATTACAACAACAATAAAAAATTTTATACAAAAAATAGAAATATATATTTGTACAGATAAGTCTTTTCCCTCTTTCTTTGATCTCTTCAGGGTATAGATCTAGATAGAATTTTTGTTCAAGTTTAATGATTTGAGAAGTATAGTTCCAAATTGTTTTCCCGAATTACTGGGTTCATAGCTTCATTCATAGTATATTAGTCTCTGGGGGCTGGCTAGGTGGTGCAGTGGATAGATCACTGGCCCTGGAGTCAGGAATACCTGAGTTCAGATCTGGCCTCAGACACTTAAAAATTACTTAGCTGTGTGGCCTTGGGCAAGCCACTTAACCCCATTGCCTTGCAAAAAACCTACAAACAAACAAAGTATATTAGCCTCCCTCCCACAATACCTGTGACAATTATCATTTTCTATTTTTTGTCATCTTTGCTAATTTCTTGGAATCAGAGTTGTTTTAATTTGCATTTTTATGATTAACAATTTGAAATATTTTATGTGGTTGCTATATTAATTTCCTTCATTCATCTACTGGGGAATGGCTCTTTTCCTAATATCTTGATATCAATTCCCTATATATCCTAAATGCCAGTCTAAGAAATGTATTGAAAAAGTTATTTTTCTATTTTTCTGACTTGCTTCTGAATGTTTCATTGCTTTTGTTTATGCAAAAGAACTTTTCAATGTTATGTAATAAAAAGAATCCATTTATCTTTCATGAGTCTCTCTATCTCTGATTTCATCAAGTGCTCTCTCCCTTTCCATCATGGTTCCAACCTTCTAATCTCCTCTAATTTATTTATGATATAACCTACTTCTAGACATGTATTCTTTGGGACTTTCTGTGGTATATTAGTCTGAATGTAGATGGAGAAAATGTAATATTAGTCTGAATACAATTTCTGACAGATTACTTTCTTGTTTGTCTTAGCAATTAAAAAAAAATCAAATAGTGGATCCTTTCCCCAATAGTTTGGGTCTCCATGTTCATTAAAAAATATGCTATGGTATTTAGTTGCTTTCCATCTTGTAGACCTAATAGACTTTGTTTTTTTTTTTTTTTTTGCTAATACCAAATAGTTTTGACTACAGTTTGAGAACACATATTGATAATTAGTCCCTCTTTTTCCCTACTTTTTTCATTATATACCTTGAGATTCTTGAGTTTTCATTCTTATAAATGATTTTTTTATTATTTTGATTGTTCTCTAAGTAAGTCTTTGATAATTTGATTGGTATACCATAGAATCTATAAATTACTTTAAATAATATTGTCATTTTTGTTATGCTGACACCATAAATAATTTAACATTTTGCCCAATTAGTTTTTATTTTTGTAAAAATTATCTTGAAATTGTGTTCATATAATTCCAGTGTGTTTTGATAGGTAGTCTCCCAGTTAGTTTATACATTCTATAGGTATTTTGTTTTATTTATTATTTATTTATTTATTCTTATTTTGTACAAATAATGTTTTTTATACATTAATAAAATATTCTTGTTTAAGAGTAAACATAATACCCCCTCCCCCCAAAAAATATAGACCCACATGAGCGATAAAGTAAAGGGGAGAGAAAAAAATTAAAATTAACAAAATAAAAATAATAATAATTGTAGGTATGACCAGGTGGCACAGTGGATGGAGCACCGGCCCTGGAGCCAGGAGCACCCGAGCCCAAATCCAGCCTCAGACACCCAACAATCACCCAGCTGTGTGACCCCATGCAAGCCACCCCAATGCCATTGCCCTGAAAAAAACAAAAAAAAGACCTAAAATAAAATAAAATAGTAATAATAATAGTAGGGGCAGCTGGGTGGCAGACAGAGCACTGGCCCTTGAGCCAGGAGCACCCAGGTCCAAATCTGGCTTCAGATACCCAACAATCACCCAGCTGTGCGGCGCCAGGCAGGCCACCCCAGCCCCATTTGCCCTGAAACCCCCCCAAAAAATAATAATAAAAATATGCTTCAGTCTGTGTTCCAACACCACCAGCTCTGTCACAGCTGGATCACTTTCTTTACGATAAGTCCATCACAAAAGTTACTTCTGTATTTTTCCACCATTGCCATTACTGATCGCAACACCCTCCATTCACGCTTCTCTACTACCATGTACTAAATTTTCTCTCTCCTTTCACTTTGTCTCTGCTGTAGGGTAGCTGAGTGGAACAGCAGACAGATTCCCTAGCCCTGGGGCCAAGAGGCCCTGGGCCCCCATACCACCCCTTAGACCCAGCATCCACTTGGCCCTATGGTCCTGGATAGGCCATCTAATCCCAGCCCCTTGCAAGAAAAAAGAAAATGTGTTATATCTGACCACTTTCCCCCCCATGGTCCATCCTTTCCTCCATCATTCACATCCCTCCTTCCCCCTGTCCCCCCCTTCTCTCTTTCTTACTCCAGATGTCTATACTCCATTGATTATATATGCTGTTTCCTCTCCTAGCTACCTCTGATGAGAGCAAAGATTCCCTCATTCCCCCTTGCCTCCCCCCCTTCCATATCATTGCAATAGCTCATTGTAATAAAGAAAAATCTTATATGAAATATCTTAGCCTAGTCCTCCTCTCCTTTTACTTTCTCCCATTACATTTCCTTTTTATCTCTTGATTCTATTTTTACACCACAATATATATCTTCAAATTAAGTTTTCTCCTATGCTTCACCTATTAAAGCTCCTTCTACCTGCTCTATTAAATGAGAAGGTTCATATGAGTATTATCAGTATCATTTTTCTATGCATGAATAGATGTAGTTCATCATCATTAAGTCCCTCATATTTTCCCCTTCTCCTCCACTCTCTATTCTTCATCTGAGTCCTGTATTTGAAGATCAAACCTTCTGTTCAGCTCCAGCCATTCCAACAGGAACATTTGAAATTCCCCTGGTTCATTGAAAGTCCATATTTTTCCCCTGGAAGAGGATGTTCAGTTTTGCTGGGTAGTTGATTCTCGGTTGCATTCTAAGCTCTTTTTCCTTCCAGAATATTATATTCCAAGCCCTATCAGTTTTTAATGTAGTTACTGCTAAGTCCTGTGTGATCCTGACTGCAGCTCCATGATATTTGAATTGTGTCCTTCTGGCTGCTTGTAATATTTTCTCTTTGACTTGGGCTATAATATTCCTAGGGGTTGGTGTTTTTGGATCTCTTTCTTGGGGAGATTGGTGGATTCTCTCCATTTCTATTTTGCCCTCTGCTTCTAGGATATCAGGGTAACTTTCCTGTAGTAATTTTTTGAAAATGATGTCAAGGCTCTTTTCCTGATCATGACTTTCAAGCATTCCAATAATTTTTAAATTATCTTTCCTAAATCTGTTTCCATATCTCTTGTTTTTTCAATGAGATGTTTCACATTTTATTCTAATTTTTCATTCTTTTGGGTTTTGAAGTATTATGTCCTGATTTCTCATAAAAATCAGCAACCTCTCTTAGTTCCATTCTTTGTCTGAAGGATTTGTTTTCCTCAGAGAGCTTTCTTATTTCTCTTTCCATCTGGCCAATTCTGCTTTTTTAAAGCATTCTTCTCCTCAATAACTTTTTTGAACTGTTTTATCCATTTGACCTATGCTGGTTTTTAACATGTTATTTTCTTCAGCATTTTTTTGAATCTCATTGACTAAGCTGCTGACTCCATTTTCATGTTTTTCCTGCATCTCTCTCATTTCTTTTCCCAATTTTTCTTCTATCTCCCTCACTTGATTTTCTTTTTTGAGCTCTATCATAGCCTGAGCCCAATTTCTGTTTTTTTCTTGGAGTCTTTAGATGCAAGAGCTTGTACTTCCTCATCTTCAGACTGAGTGTTTTGATCCTTCTTGGGATCACAGGCAAAGTATTTCTCAATGCTGTTCCTCTTTTTTCTCTGCTTACTCATTTCTCCAGCCTGTGCCTGGTTTTGGGGTGCTTCCTGAGCTTTTGAGTATTAGTGGGACATCCCCACAAGGATCTCAGTGTGTGAGGCTCTGTCTTCCCTCCTAGTCTGTGAATGACCACAAGTGCCCCCCCCCCCCCCCCCCATGGGGCTGAGGTGGGGGGGCCTTGCTGTTGTATGGCGGGGGGCCTAGACTGCAATCAGGATCTGAATGTGGTCAGAACCCCAGAGTCCTGTTCCAGGGATAGAGGACAGTGCTCCGCAGTCTCTCTCTCTCTCCACTCCACTCTCCTCCCTAGGCTCAGCAGTCATGCCCTGTGGGCTCTTGCTTACCAGCTCCTGCTTACCAGCTTCTGCTTACAGTTCCTGGATCTGGGCTGCATCCAAGCTGCTTGCTGTGTACCCTGAGGGCTGGGCTTCATGTGCTTGCTGTGGCAGAAGTTCCCCCCTCCCCCACCCACTGATCCCCCAAATTGTGCTTGGTGCTCCCTGGGGTGTAGATCAGGAAACTCTCACGCTGCTGTGAGCTGTGGCTCCTAGCACCCTGGGGCTGCCTCGAGGAGGCTGAAGTTCCTTCTCTCTGGCGAGCTATCCCTCCAACCCTGTGGAGTGGAGTCTTTCTGCTGTTTTCCAGGTTACCTTGGGTTGGAGAACTGCCTTACTGGATCCCTCTGTGGATTCTGTCTCTAGAAAAATGTAGTTAGAGTCCTTAGTTTATAAGTTTATTTATTTATTTATTTGTTTGTTTGTTTTTTGCAAGACAATGGGGTTAAATGGCTTGCCCAAGGCCACACAGCTAGGTAATTATTAAGTATCTGAGGTCAGATTTGAACTCAGGTACTCCTGACTCCAAGGCCAGTGCTCTATCCACTGCACCGCCTAGCCACACCCTAGTTTATAAGTTTTGATTGAGAGCACCTAAGAGACAGTCCTCTCCTGTCACCATCTTGGCTCTGCCCCCCTCTATAGGTATTTTGAATGAAATTTCTTTTATAACATTTGGCACAGATTTTGTTGGTACTATACAGATTGATGATTTTATGGTTTTATCTTATTTATTGCTGTTTTATTGAAATTATTAATCATTTCAACTCATTTTCATTGAGTATAGGATTCCCTCTGTAAAGCATCTGTGAAGTGATAATCATCTTGTGTATTTATTACCTCAATTTATTTTTCTTGTCTAATTGGACATTCTTGCTTTAACCTTATTTTTATCAGAAAAGTCTGTAGCATTTCCTCTTTACAAATAATATATAATCTTTTTAATATATTGCTGAATTCTTCACTAATATTTTATTCTCTATTTTAAGTGGTATTCATTAGAAATTTTGATCTATAGTTTTTTTTTTTCTCTGCTTTGTCTCTCACTGGTTTACATAAAAGGAGCATATTTGCCTCATAGGGGTTTAATAATATCCCTTATTTCTCTATTTTTACAAACAGTTTATCTAATATTTGATCTAATTATTCCTTTATAGATTCACTTATAAATCCATCTTGTCTTGGGCTATTTTTCTCCTTTGGGAGTTCCTTTACATATTATGCAATTTTTTTCTGAGATTAAATTCTCTCCTTAATGTTCTGTTAAATTAAAATGTTAAGTTAAAATGTTCATCCATTTCCTGGAATATTTTCCTGAAAATTCAGGGTATTTAAAATTATTATCTTTCTCTCCAAACCCTTCTCTCTCCAAAACAGTTTCCAATCTTATTTTTCTATTTTTCAATCAATTCAATAATTTTTTTTCTTTTAAGAATGTCTATTTTTGTATTTGTATATTGTATTTGTTGCTCTTCTAGTTTGTTGAGTACTATGACCAATTTATTGAGCTGAGATGCAACAAAGTATGGATCAATTCTCTGCTGCTTATAGATATTTTGACCTAACAATTAACTTAAAGAAAACTAAGGTGCTCCACTAGCCAGCACCATACCATCTATATGTAGAACCATTGGTTACAACAAATGGAGAAGTTTTGAATACCATGGGTGAGTTCCTTTACCTTGGCAGTATACTTTCCAGGGATTAACACATTGGAAATGAGGTTGTAACATATATTGCCAGAGCTAGTTTAGTGTCTGGAAGGTTCCACAGGAAAGTGTGGGAGGGAAAAGACATTAGACTGACTATCAAATATCAAACTGAAGGTCTACAGAGTCATTGTGCTGATCTCATTGTTATATGCCTCTAATACCTGGCTAGTATACCTGTACCATACCAGGAAACTGAAGAGTTTCTATTTAAATTGTCTTAAGAAGATCTTGAAGATCACCTGGCAAGATAGGATATCAGACACTGAGATTCTTTCTCAAACTAAAACTGTCAAGCATTCGCACTCTTCTGCAAAGACTTAAACTTTGATGGACTGGCCACATTGTTCAAATGCCACATGTTTACTTGCCTAAAAGATTATTTGGCAGAGAACCTGTAAAAGTCAAGTGTTCAAATGATAATCAGAAGAAGCAATACAAGGACACTCTCAAGCACTCTCTAAAGAACTTTGGAATTGATTATGTGACATAGGAGACCTTGGCATAGGACTGCCCAGTATGGCATGCCCTCATCAGAGAAGGTGCTGTGCTTTATGGGCAAAGCATAATTGGAGTAGCACAAAAGAAATATGAGATGCACACATTTAGAGAACCCACCCCAAATGTTCACATGGGTAATAGATCATTCTGAGGCTTGTATTGTTCTGATGAGCCATAACTGAACCCACTTGATTCTAACATAATGGTATCATTTTGGTTCTCTTTGAGAATGAAGAGCAACAACTACCATCTTATGCCATATATGTACACATATACTAAGTACTGACACAATTAATTATGCCTTTAAGCATAATATGGTTTTCCTGCTTATCTCTTTTAAATGTATCTATTTTACTACTGTCTGATCCAAATTCATTGTTGACAACACTGCTTTTAAAAAATTCATTTGAGACATAATTAATTCTTTTTCTGACCTTTCATTTTAGTTTTGTTTTTTGCAAACAGCTTACTGTCAAACTCTTCTACCTAACCCATTCTATTACCCTACTCCATTTTATGGATGAGTTTATCCCATTCATAGGATTATTAATTGTGTCTTCTCCTCCATCATATCCTCTCTCTCTTTTTACTTCCACCACCTTTTTATAAAGAAAAGAAAGATAGAAAAGTAATGAAATGTGACCCACATTAGTATTATATAAGTGAAATAGTAATATATAAGTGAAGTGGTCTCAATCCTCCAACCACTCTACCATTCTCTTCACAAGCCCAGACCCCAATTAACAGTTTCTTTGCTTTTTAAAAAAATGTCCTTTTATTCCTTTTTTTAATGATCCATCTTATAAAGCTGAAGTTTGTTTTGCTTGTAATTATTCCTTTTTTCAACTCTACAGTCTCTTTTAAACTCCACTCCTTTCTCCTGTTCCTGCCTATTTCCTGGTAGAATTTAATATATTTGTTTGTCATGCTTGTTGAAGGCTTCCTTTGCATGTGTCTTCAACTATCCTTTCCCCAGTTCAGATGTAAATAACACCAGCCCAATTCTTCCATGCTTGTTTATTTTCCTCACTCATCCCAGTTTTAAGATTTAGTAAACTCTTCCCTTTTTTCCCTCATTTTTTTCTTAGTTTATTCCTTTTCCTTTCCTTTTTAAAATACTAACAAAACAGAAGAAAATCTCACGTAGATCATGTGCTTGTTTTCCTTCATTCTTTACAGGACTCAGAAGGGACACTTGTCTTTCACCCCTAATTAGAAAGTGAGGCCTTCATCATCATGTTTTATTGTTGCTCGGTCACTTTTTTGTTGCAACTGACTGACCCCATTTGGGGTTTTCTTAGGAAAGATAATGGTGTAGTTTGCCATTTTCTTCTCCAGGTCATTTTACAAATGAGGAACTGCAATAAAGAGGACAAGTGACTTGCCCAAGATCACACAGCTAGGAAGTAAAACTAGAACTCAGGAAGATAAATCTTCATGATTCCAGATCTCGAACTCTATGCCTCTCTGTGTGATCTCTGGCAATGGCTTAACATTTAACCTCTCTGGGCCTCTCTTCATCAGTAAAATGATTTGATTGGAATCCATGATTAATTCATTCAACAAATCTTTATTTTTAAACAACTTATAGTGCTTCACACTGTGGTAGGCATTGAGGATATCTTGCCCTCAAGAACCTTGCATTCTCCCAGGGAAAAACAGCATGTCTACACATAAGTAAACATAAAATGTATAGGAAGTAATCTGAGGCACCACAAACACCTGAGGGTCCAGGAATGAGGAAACACTTTGAATAGGAGATAGTACTTGAGCTAAGCCTAGAAGAAAGCCAGAGATTCCAAAGGGCAGAGGTAAGAAGGTAATGCATTCTAGTCATGAAGAAAAGAAATGGCTTGTGCAAGGAATAGCAAGTATGCAATTTTGACTAATGTATGAGGTTTTGTTGTTGTTGGTTTTGTTCTGCTAACGTGTCTAATACATGAATGTGAATAATGTATGATAAGCTGGAAAAATAGGTTGGGGTCAGGTTATGAAAGATTTTAAATACCAAACAGAAATTTACATTATAATCTAGAAGCAATAGTGAACCCCCTGGAGTTTTATGAATAAGGAGATGATATAGTTAGAGTTTATTTTAAAAAATTCTCCAAGGTCTCTTCCATCTCAGAGTTCTATGATTTTATGGAAAGTAAAATCAAGCAACCATATTTTTGAGCACTTTCTTTGCTACTTTTTTTTTTTTAGGTTTTTGCAAGACAATGGGGTTAAGTGGCTTGCCCAAAGCCACACAGCTAGGTAATTATTAAGTGTCTGAGGCCGAATTGGAACTCAGGTACTCCTGACTCCAGGGCTGGTACTCTATCCATTGCGCCACCTAGCCACCCCTCTTTGCTACTTTTAAGTGCTTATATTCTGTGATTCTATACTGTTCCAGACCCTATGGAAAGTACTTTCAGAAATACATCCTCAAGGAGTATATGGTCAATTTTGGGACATAAGAAATAAATGCAATAGTTGGGAAATAAGAAACTTCCTTACTGCTATGAGTATCTGTGATTTTATTAGTATAGTTAAATAAAAGTTCAATGGTTCAGTGAAGAGGTCTGAATTTGGAGTCACAGGTCTTAGGTTCAAATCTTACCTTTGTTATTTCATTACCTAAATGCTCTGGGCAAATCATTTAACCTCTGTGGGCCTGGAAACCTCAGGTATGAAATGAGGAACCCTTAAATCCATGATCCTATCATCACATAATCCTATATACATTAGCAAACTACATTTTTAAGCAACTTAGTAGAAGGCATTCATGAATTATTGTAGTTGAAAAATTCATCTTGTGGTAACCAAATTTCTGTCTATGAACCTCTCCCCAAACACGAAGTCCATTGCCAAACCAATAATGGAAACTTCTCTTGCTCAAGAGGACTTTCTAAACTTTGAATTCCACTAGCATCGCCTTTGAAAAGCCAGGGTCCCATCAAAGTCATAAATAGTCAGTAGAGCACTTTTGTAGAGATTAAATAATAACACAAGATACAATACAATACAATAGATGTTGCAAGGTAGTAGTTTAATATTTTTTGTTTTAATAACTATCAACAAAAAATAAAAATTGAAATGAACAAAATAGAAATATCCTACAATGAATTGAATTGTATGAACATTTATTAAAATGCCTACTGTTTGTTAATTGTGCTGGGAATACAAAGAAGGAAAAGAAAGACAGTTCTTGCCCTCAAGGAGTTTATAATCTAACAGGGAAAAGACAGCATACAAAAGGAAACTGGAAAGGAAGAAAGGAACATATTAAGGGGTAGTGGGAGTTGGGGCAGGGGAGCTGTTCCATGGAATTGAAATCAGACAGAGCAACAGATGAAAAATGGAGTAAGTTGGAAGTTCAAGTACTGTCCTTTATACAGGAAGGCTTTGGGAGGACGTTAATACTCTACTCTCTAACCCTCCAATCAGAAGGGAAAAAGGCCTGAGATTGGTGATATCCAAGACTTGTGTTAGCAGCATGGTGGTGAGGTTAGAAGTGATGAGTTTATCTTGTTCCATGGAGTTGAAACCAGGAAGGGATGTAGATGCAAAGTGGATAAAACACAAACTCTGAATTATTTATCTTTGTTTAAAAGATACACATCAAGAAAAACAACCTAGTCTTCTTGATTTTGTAGGTATGAAAATAATTGCAACATGAATATAATAGACTAGAGTTTAGACCAAGAAAAAAATCATTGTAGACAGGTACGGTCTGGGAAGACTTCATGAAGGGGAGAGGTAGATCCTAAAGGATGGAAATAAAAGGTATTTCAAGTGAGAGCAATAGCCATAACCCCCACACCTATCAAGAGAATTTCTTCAGTAGAAGAGTACAATTTAAGATTGAAAGTTAGTCCAGAGTCAAGTCATGAAGGGCTAAAGAATCCAGATTAATACTGCTCATAGTGAGGAACTAAAATATAAAACATAAAATGAGAACATTCCATTGGATTTAGATTTCTAAAAAATGCAGTGAGAATGAAGTCTTCCTGTTACATGAACATAGACTAAAGTTTGGAATCATCATCATCATTATCAATATAACTAAGATTTATAGCACTTTTAGGTTTACAAAACATTATATAAAAACTACTTTATCCTCACAGCAATCTTGGGAAGTAGATTTTACAGATAAAGAAACTGAGGCAAACAGAGTTTGCTCAAGGACATAAAGCTAATAAGTGTCTGAGACCATAGTGGAACTCTGATCTTCCTGATCTCTGGTCCAGCATTCTATCTACCTACTGTGCCACTTAGTTGCCTAGAAGATGACAGATGCCATATGGGTAGATTGGACATTAGAAGACTATCTTTATCTTCTAGGGTATCCAGGGGAGTACATATATATTTGTTTTGGAGATGAGGTTGGGACAATGAACACTTAGAATGAGTAGGAAGGAAACAAAGATTATCCTCAGCAACACTCTGCCAACTTTATCCAAGGACCTCTTCAAAAAACTATTATGGGGATTAGAAGGGGAACAGCTGCTACTCTGGACCTGGGATACTTTATAACACTCATCCATTTTCAGAATGTTATTCCACCACTGATAGCTCTGGGGGGGGAACATGAGATTTCCAAGCTGTTTCTTGACTGCCTGGACTCTTGTTAAATTATCCTACACCACATGTTGAAGATAAGCTGATAATCAGAGATGGGACAGCAGGGCCATTGGCACAATGGAATCACAAGGTCTTTATTCCTGTCTAACACCCCCACCCCCCATCCCACCACCCCACCCCCAAAATGGCTAAGTTTAGAACAAGTTCCTAGAAAGTTGAGACATAATAAAGGTTGTGATGAAAGACCCATTTCATGAAATATGCATGAAATAATTTAGAAATTAAATAATTGTTAGTTCTCAGTTGGCCAGGGAGAATGTGAGGGAAGCCCTTCACAACTGTTCTCTGACTTTTGAAGATAATTCGGTATGAGATAGGTTATTGTTATCGATTAAAATTTTTTTTAAAAGGTCTTGGAAATTTCATCTAAACTCTCAACATTCTAATTTGATGTTTTTTTTATTGTTGTTAACATCACTACTGAAATATTATCATTAATCTTTTGAGGGGGAAGGGGAAGTGCTATGACTTTATCAATATAGGAAATTCTTGTTGTGGAAACTCCCTTCAGTGATAGAGATCAGCAATACATATATCTGTAATTTATAGCCTCAGAGCACATGACCCAGAGTCCTGAGATTTTAACTAATTTATCCATGATCACAAAGATAGAATAAGACTGGAACCTCCTGCTTCCTAATTGTAAGGCTGGTTCCCTCCTTACCATATACTAAGCTTCCTTTTATTATTATCAAAAACAATCAGTATTTAGTTGGACTCTAGAAATTGATGCTTTTGTTCCTCAGAGACAGGGAAGTTCTCAGTGTCCTCTGAACTCTCATGATTTCTTCAAGTGATTTGTTCCAAGAACAAGACACAGATTCCTAGAGAAGATTTTTTCTCAGTAGTCAGCTGTTGGCTAAGTAAATAGAAATCTATTTCCATGAGTAAATGTTCCTTTTTTGGTGACTCGACAAATATGTAATTCAATAAATGCCTTTCTTGGCTTCCTTGGCTGATAAGGGCCTTTCCTACTCCAGGATTTCATGATTAATGGAAACAGTGGTGCATATTACCTCAGAGTAACTTATTTGAAACATTAGACTATATTATATGATATAGAGAGAGGCTGCATGACCTAACTAGGAAGAGTTAGTTTTGAATAAGTCCTTTGACACATAAAGACAAGGCAAAATTATTAACCCTCTCAGTACTTTAGTCATTCTATCAACTCAATTAGAAGCAGATCTTAGTGGACTGAACATTGACCTAAAAAAGTACAATTAATGTTTTATTTTTGTTTTATTTATTTTGTCAAACATTCACAAATTACTTTTTAATGTGCTTCTCTCATTTGGAAGTTTAGCAGTTCCTGAAGCCAGCTTTGGGGGATTTTCTTTAAAAAGGGCAAATTTCTTTCTTTTTTAAAAAAAATTATTTTTATTTCTTTCTTTAAATATTCCTCAATTATAGGTTTAAAAAAACCCAAAACCTCTTTGTGAACTCATTTTGGGATTTTTTTTTTTGACAAAGGTACTGGGGTGATTTGAAATTTCCTTTTCCAGCTCATTTTACACAGATGAAGAAACTGAGACAAACAGGGTTAAGTAACTTATTGACAGCACATAGCTAGTCTTTGAGGTTGCATTTAAACTCAAGTCTTCCTTACTGAAGACCTGGCACTCTATACCACTGACTCTACTGATTAGAGAAATGAAACATTAAAATAACTGAGATACCACCTCACACCTCTCAGAATGGCTAAAATATAGAAAAGGAAAATGACAAATGCTAAAGGGGTTGTGGAAAAATTGGGACATGAATGCACTGTTGGAGTTGTGAACTAGTCTAACCATTATGGAGATCAATTTGGGGCTGTAAAGGGCTGTAAAACTGTGCATCTTTTTACCTAGAAATAGTACTGTTTGGGCTATATCCCCCCCCAAAAAGAGGAAAGAAACAGAAAAAGGACTTAAATGTACAAAAATATTATTTCTCTCCAAAAACAGAATTGATAGAGTCTGAATGCAGATCAGAGCATACTATTTTTCACTTTATTTTTTGTGGGGATTTTGTCTTTTTTTTTCATAACATGATAAATTTGGAAATATGTCTTACAAATTTTATATATATATATAAATCTATTTTATATATGTTTTATATATATATGACATTTTATTAAGTAAATTTGTGTAAAACCACAATGTCTGCAAAAGACATATATATATATATATATTATATCAAATTGCTGGGGGCAACTTTCTAAGATTATGAACTGCAAAAAAAGATGCTGACCTATCTTGGGAGAAGAAGCTTCCTTACCTGAGAGCTCTGATGTACCTAGGCCATGGCCCTTAGTTTTCTTCCTTGGTCCAGACAGTAAAGTGGCATATTGTCCTTCATGAATTTAGAAATAATAAAGCCATCTAAGATTCCATCTGCTTTTCATTATTACTGTGTGCTAGCAAATTTAAAGAATGGCAGTGACAAAATCCTTTCTCTCAAAAAAAAAATCTTTTGTTCAGCTAAGTTCTAAATAATTGTTTCAGAACTTGCTTCAGTTCAGTTGTCTCCAAACCCTGTGGCATTGTTGTAGTCATTTGTCAAAATAATATTTATGAATTAATATTAAAAGAGTGATTTTAAAGACAAAGAAAGAGAACTCAAGTTAATTCAATTCGGTCATTTTCTGTGTGCACTAGAATTTTTGATTTATGTTTAAAATTAAAACAGGGAAAAGTAAGAATTAAGAAAAATAATTTTTTTTGTTTGATAAAGGTAAATTTTCTTTTTATAGCAAATATTTTTCTGAATTTGGAGAATCCTTTTAAAATGGAAATTAATTCTTTTTTTGTTGGGAGCCAGGGTTTCTAAGCTGTTTGACACAGTCGCAGCAAAAAGACTCAAGGCAGTCACACTGCCTGATGGAACATTTCCTTCATATATATATATATATATATATATATATATATGGATTTCATGCATACCAATATTTGTAGGTTTATTATTGATTACAATATTTACTCACCCTACTACTGGAATGACTATAAAGGAAGGATTTCAGAAAAATTCCTTGAATAAAACAGATTGTAAACTCTGTCCAAATTTAACAGGACTGCCTCTCTCTGAGGTATACAAAAGGCTTCAACATTATGAAATCTCTGGAAAACCCAACACTGGGAATTCCAAGGAGATGTCTGAATATATACAGGGAAAACAGATACAAGATGGATCAGATAGAATTCCAGGGAAATTAATAGTTTTTCCCCCTTACCATACACAGGAATATATGAAAAAGATGGTGAGACAATAGTTAGTATAGGTGACCAATATGTGAACTCCAGCAGCCTTAGTTTCATGGGAAAGAATAAAAAAGCCACAGAAACTGTGGTTTCTACCAACAAGGCCTGAAAGAAAAATTGGTTATTGTAAGAGTTAACGGATGGGTGGACAAGCATAAAGACCCTCACTATAGATTGTTAAGGAAGTATATCTAAAAACATTACCTACACAAAAAATATAAAAAACTTTCCATTAAAAGAACTGTTTAATTAATAACTTCAAATGAATTAACAATTATACAATGTAGTAATAAATAAGGTAACAGACAGGTTAAGGTCATCATGGTCTGAGTAGGAATAAGAAATCAATTAACTACATGATTATTACTTAAACTTGTAATCACATGATAAAAACTTGTAGCCATATGAACTATATGATTGATGATGAAAATTGTACACTCTTGTAACCAAGGAAATGATCTCAGCTTGCTTGCTTGAAACATACATGATTCTAAAACTATAAAAATAAATCCAAGCAGCTGACAGTCAGTCAACCTGCTCCTGCCTTTACCCACTTGTTGACTCAACTCATTTCGCTGACTCTATCCCTCCTGTCAGGTTCCAAGGACCCTGCAGAGGCTGGACCCCCCGCATCTTTTAATTATTTTGAAACTAAAAAAATGCATCAAGAAAATAAAACATTTTATCAGTGATCAGATTTAGTAGTTGCCTAGACTGTGCCTTTTGCACATTGTACCTTTTGCACAAGACATTGGGGTTTTATTCAAATTTTCTTATAAAATGGCATTTTTAATGAATCTCTGCCAAATTTATCCTTAGCAATTTGTATCTGTTGCTTCATGTGAAAGAAACTTTTTTAAAATTCAAATGAATTAAAAACAATTCTTCTGGCACTATGAACAAAGGTAGATAGACAAATCTGGTAGTATTATCTATTGAATATAAATATGAGAAGATCAATTTTGATGGTCATTGACAAGTTTGCAGAAATTAAGGCTCTAGAATTGCTAATATTCATTATTTGACAAATCAATATGAAGCTAAAATTTTCCATTAAAATATTAATATAATTTAAATAATCTATTATTTTTTCATTTTTACTATAATATTTTATTTTCATATTTTTAAACTAGCATGATTATATATGTAAATTTGAAGAGAATAAAATTTTCATTGTTTATATTTCATTTTTGACAATTACTATTTTTCATTTCATTTCATCACAATTATGGAAAATCATTTTCTTACTTAGAGGAAAAGTGATATTAAAAATTTATCTGCTCTAAGCATCAAATATGCTGGGTAAGATTTCTTAAGAGATCCAATTCAGTGAAATCACAGGTTTAGTGTCTATCCTATGCCTATTTAGGTTTGGTCAGACTCAGAGCTGGCTTTTAACTTTAGGATGTAGGTTCATTTGAGGGCTACTTGGAAGGTTTTTCGAGTGAGACCTCCAGATCTATGACTCTCTCCAATTTTGCTAGTGCTTGAAATTTCTTTGACAAATTTTTTAATCCCTTAAAGCTTAACATATAAATATCCATGACATTTAATATATTTACTTAAACTTATTCACTGGAAATCACCTTCAAGCTCATCTTTCATTCTCTACTCTTCCTCATTCCCCTCCCTTCATGCCAATCAATTGCTCCTTCTCATTTTCTACTTCCCTTTGTTTCAGTTAACTATGAATTTTTAACAAGGGTTTTGTTTTTCTTTTTTTCTTAATTGTCAGGGAGGGAAGAAGTAGGAGAAAGAGATAATAGATTTATGTTCTTTAGAAAAAAATAAATTAAAAAAATTCTATCTCCACATCTCTTACTTATTTCCTTCCTATTCACATGATTACCAACTTATTTCAGGATTCTTCATGTCTCTCAGATCATCTAATTGTCTTCTAATTAGTCTTCTAGCTTTTAGTTCCACCCCCCCTTCAAACTTGTCTTGTCATAGATACCGAAATAATTTTCATAGTACAGATCAGATCAGATCACTGTCCTGGTTCCTATTGCAGCACAATTCCTTGTATATAATCATTTCATTCATTCAGTTGTCTGTTTATGTATTTAAGTATTTGTTTATTTATATTTGTGTTCATTTTGAGGGACTGGATCTTTCTGTCTCACCAGGGCTTGAATAGAGTTACCCAACATTGTTGGGCCTTGGGAGAGTTCTGACAAAAAGTGATCTTCTGGAGGAGGAAATCGTAAATTACTCCAGTATCTTTAACAAGAAAACTCCATGGGTAGTATTAAAATGAGATGATATCTGAACATGAACCCCTCAGGTCTGAAGATGTCTAACATAAAGGCCTGGCATACTATGGTCCCCAGAGTCATGAAGATTTGGACAAATTGAATCATTGAATAATGACACTGTATTGTACTTGGTGCTTTATACATATCTCATTTTGATCTGCATAGCACAAAACAACTCTGGGAGGTGAGTGTTATGATCCACATTTTTACAGTTGTGGATACTGGGGCAGACAGGGATTAAGTGACTTATCTAGGATCACAGAGGTAGTAAGTTTCTGGGGGTAAGATTAAAACTCAGGTTTTACTGACTTTGGGTCTAGTACTTTATCTGCTTTAACACCTAACTGCAGAAGAAGTTCAACATGGCTCTGGGGAGAGAGGTGGGGAAGGCTATCAGACTTGGTGTAGATACTATATTAGCTTTAACTTTGCTGTAACTCAGAACTCCTGAGCCCAAGCAATCCATTAGCTGTGGATTTACTTAGTAGCAAGGATTACAATCTATAAACAGGAATATAGTGTTAAATGTTTAATCTCTTGGGGTGGGGGGGGAATAGTATGTACATACACTGTTAAGCTTCCGCACTATTAACACTTTCTTAAATCAAGACCTGATTGGTAGCTATTGAGAAATTTGTGAGGTATGGAAGACACATGCTGAAAATTTAACAATTGTTTCTCCTTTTAGAGAGAATCACCCCAGGCAGAAATCTAATAAATTAATAAATAATTTCTGGATTAAATTCAGACTAAAATAAAAGTGAATAATATCAGAACTTTTATTGGTTATGGGTGAAATATGCAAGGGAAATGGAGTAGGGGAACAAAAGAAGGCAACAAGCATTTATTAAGAGTTTACTACATCAGAACAACCTGAGTTCAAATCTGCCTCAGACACTTGATACTTACTGGCTGTGTGACCCTGGACAAGTCACTTAACCCCAACTACCTCACCAAAAAAAAGTCCAAACCCTTCATTTTACAGATAAAGAAAATGAGGCTCAGTAGAAGTTAAGTGATTTTCTCAGGGTCACACATTTGGTGTCTAAGGTCATACTCCAGCCCAGGCCTTCATGACCCCAAGCCTTAGCATCCTATCCATTAGTCCACACCCAGTCTAAAGTGTAAGCCCTTTACAAATATTATCTCATTTGATCTTCACAATAACCTGGAAGGTTGGTGCCATAGTTCCATTTTACAACTGAAGAAAGGTAACAGAGAGAATACTGGGCAGGAAGACTCATCCTCATTGGTTCAAATACAACCTGACATTTACTAGCTATGTGAACCTGGGTAAGTAATCCTGATTACCTCAGTTTCCTCATCTGTAAAATGAGCCAAAGAAAGAAATGGCATACTGCTACAGTATCTTTGCCAAGAACATCCTTAAATGGGGTCACAAAGAGTCAAACTCAACTGAAATGACTCAACAACAATAACATAATTGAAGAAAAGGAGGCAGATAGAGGCTAAGTGATTTGTCCATGATCACATAGCTAATAAATGTCTGAGGCTAGATTTGAATTCCAATTTTCCTAACTCTTCACCCAGGGCTATTTCCATTGCCTCTTCATGGAGGGTAAGGACCTTAGGGAGATTGAAGATAAATTCCTCTTACTATACAAGCCTGCCCTTAATTGAAATTAGTTTGCTTTTGCTGAACTCACTGAGCAATGGATGGATGACATTGCAGCATGCCTGTGGTTAGAGAAAAACCATATGGAATTTAAAATATGAAGTGGATAGTCCACCAAATAGATCAGCCATCTGTATAAATGAGAGTCGAGTCCATGCAGCCTCCATATAGTCTTCAGAAGGGCAGTAAGCCTCGAATACAAAATACTGTGTGTTTCTTGTTTTTTATTAGGTATTAACACAACTATATTAGGATAGCTGGAGGAACCTCAATTAAACTCTGAAAAATTTCTTGCACTTTCTGCACAAATTTGGGGCATATGGGGAGGGGTTGGGAGAAGAAGGGACAAATCCAGTTGTCATAGGGAGGAGAGTTCCTCATCTTTTCCCAGCAGCTCAATCTTAGTGCTTCAAACAAAACCAGATGCCCTGAGGCTATCCCATCAATATTCATGGCATTGAATTAAAGATACCCTGGAGAGTTAATCCAAAGGTAGGAAATCTCTTCCTATCAGCAGTATCTCTTACATGCTTAGATTAAGCACTCAGATCTTTTTACTGGTGCCAGGAAATTTTGTTTGCAAAATAGAATAGATTTGAGCATTTGTTTAAAAAAAAAAAAGTATTTCTGGATATCAGATGCAAGAAGGCCAAGCCTTCACATACTTAACTGCACATACACACACACAGCCTTATCTTCAAAGGGTTTGATTTTCAAGTTCCTGTAGTTGAAAGCATCCATGTTTGTGTTGTCTAAAAATGCTATGTATTTGAATTTATGTGTACTAAAGGATCACAGGCCTCTAAAAAAATCATCAAATTCCTATAGGGGCCTGAATAGTTTAGCTGATAGGACAGATTCTCAAGTCACCTTGAAAAAGTATTCTGTAGCCAGCAGGATAAAATGATAACAAGGCTAGCCACAGGCTACCCTCTAGGGATTAGAGAAGTGGGAGTGGAGGGGTACAGGAGAGGAGTCTGAAAGCTCCTATTCCTTGCTCCAAGGCTGAATTTCAGCATTTTTCTTTGACAAGGTTCTTTAGAAGACTGTACAATGGATTCCTCCTCAGGTGATTTTTAGAAAGACAGGAGAGACAGAAAAGAAGTAGGAGGTAGAGAGGGGAAAGAACTGGGTTTATCTACAGTCTATTCCCTATGGCAGGGTTTGATACTAAAATTTCCTAGAGAACATGACATTAGGTAAAATAGCCACCGGGGTAGGGAGGAGGTCAAAGGGTCCAGGAGGTAGAGCATTAAATGTTGTGTAGGATCACCCAAATGCCAATGTCCAGCAGGCAAATATAAATACAGGAATGGATTGTAGGTTCCCAGCTTGAGATACTGGCATTAGAGCGCTAGCATCTTTGCCAAGAAAACCCCAAATGGGGTCATGGAGAGTCCCACAGGGCTGAAAAAAATGATTGAATACACCACTGGAAGCTAAGGATGCAAAGACAAAAATGGAAACAGTCCCTGCCCTCAAGGTACTGCCATTCTATGGGGGGGGGGGGAGTGTATAAATCTATAAATAAAATCAAAATACTAAGACAAAAAAAAAATCTCTGGGATGGGGAGTCACCAGCAATTGAGTGATCAGGATAGGAGGTCTCATGAAGTTAAGTTAAGCTTTGAAGGAAAACCAGAAATTCGGACAGGGAGACGGGAGGAGGGAGTAAATTACAGGTATGGGACAAATTGTGCAAAATTGTGGAAATAAATAGTATTATGAGGGAATTGCTGGCTCCAAGCAGTCCTGAAACTCATGCTATCCAGAAGGCATCATGGGGCTTGGAGGAGCAACAGATGTCTGTTGTTGCCATTCACAGGCAACATTAATTGACAGTAATGACCAGGTGTGGCTCCCTGTTTAAGTAATAACAGGTTATATTTAGCTAGTACTTGAAGGTTTTTAAAGCTTTTTACCTACATCATGTAAACTGATAAGTTTTTGGAGAGGATGCCTGAAGTCTACACCATGCCCCAGGATAATAGCCAGCAGGCCTAGAACTTCCAGAAGAATCGTTATTTCTATGGGAATCATGTTATGAATGAATAATACATTTACTTAAGAATTACAATGTACAAAACATTATGCTATTTACTGGGGATACAGATAGGCAGTCCCTGCTCCCAGGAAGCTCACATTCTAATGGAGAAGACCACATATAGGAGGTTTTAGCTGCAAGTCAGCCCATGGTCTTTGGAGCTCCACAGTAAAGGAGATGGTAATGCTTTTTCCTTTATGTCAAAACAATCTAAGGACTTTGGTGCCAAGAACTTCTTTTTTTGAGTCTTCAGATTGCTCCGGCTATGCATGAGACATTGCCAGGCTATATTTCCACTGGCATTGCTTCTCAGGATAATTGCTGAAGGCACCAGGCTAGGAACATTGTTATTCCTAAGGCTGTTGAGGTCAAGGTCCTAAGCTATCCACATTGGGCTCTGAGAAGAAAATGTGATCAAGGTGCTGGTGAAAGGTGATCTGCCTGGCAGCTGCTACTTCCTGTCCCTTCTCCAGGGTTCCTTACTACTTCAGGCTAGCTTGTCTGCCTCATAGGTGCTGGTATAAACATTCAAAAAAAAGGGTCAGTAGTTAAGTAATTTACATTCTAGTAGAAGACAACACTTAAAAGGGAGCTGAAAAGGGACACCCAAGAGGGGACTTGGTAGTGAAGTCTAGAGAATCATAAGTAAAGTTGAGAGGGGAATGAAACATATTTGCTAAAGGTGTCTCTCCAAAATGGAGGCCCTGGAAGGAACTTGCCATATATTTTAACAGACTGCTAAGGGGATCCATGACTCAGAAGATTGAGAACTTGTTTGGAAGTCCTTGCAGATCACTTCTAAACCTCTCAAGCTGGGAACCTACAATCCATTCCTGTATTTCTATTTGCCTGCTGGACATTGGCATTTGGGTGATCCTATACATCAATCTCAATTTTTTAGAAGTAGTTCACTCAGACTACAAACCTCAGAGTCATTTTTGACATATTAAAATTGCATCTTATTCAGGGCCCCCTGACACAGTCCTGCTTCTCACCCAAGTCAGTATAAGTTTATTTTAATATATTTAATATAACATAATATAAATAAGCTATCATGAAGTAGCAAAAGCAAAAAGGAAGATTGATTGCAAGGGGAAACCTAAAAGTCATATATACATACATATATATATATATATATATAATCTCAGATATTAAAGGAGCCTAATTTGCAAACTATATCAAATATTAACTAAAAAATCACAACCTTGAGATGATGTGCTAAGTCAGGATAAGTTGTCTAGGCTTGGCTGACAAGGTCTTTTGTTCCTTTGTAAAATTCAGCCAAGCTCATCATCTACAGGAAAAGCAGCAGAACATCAAATGTTGCAGATAACTTTGAGATGATATAATTATGTATATTTTAAAATTTTGCTGAAGTATGCATATATTAATGAACTGATCTCAACAATACAAGTAAGAGTTAGTCTGTCCCCTACCAAAACCCTATAAAAATGAGACCTTGAACTCCTGCCTCTCTCCCTCTATCACTGGTCCATGATGACTAATGTTCCTAATCCTAATCCAAGGTTACATAAAAGACTCTCTGTGATTTTTCCCCTTCCCTATCTTCCCCATGCTGCCTGCCTTCCTCCACCATCTCATCCCCATCTCCATCCCTGTGCTCATAGCATTTGTCTCTGTATCTCCCCCTTGTCACAGTGTCTGTAATTTGCTTTTTCACCCTTGCATCCTCTGTATCTTAATAAAGTATAATTGAAGCCTTACTCCCTACTGCCATTGTGGTCTTTTCTGGAAGTACCAAAGAACTGGGAGTACCTGCCTATAAATCCATAAATTAATTAGTAATTCTACCCTTCTCTACAAACCCCTCATTTTTCCCCCTTACTATTCTTAGCAATTAAGTCATATGGGTTCTTCCTTTGAAATGTCTGCCCCATCTTCTTCTGCCTTTCCATTCTCTACTCTGCTGCTACCCTAGTTGAAACACTCCATTCCCTGATAACTGTAATCTGACAGGTCTTCCCATACTCAACCTTCTTTCAGTCCATCCTGCACACTGCTGCCCAATTTATCTTTTCAATATACTACTTTAAACATATTGTCCTGCTCAGAAACTTCCAATGATATAATCTCCTTACCTTCTTTATCTGATTTCTCTAGTTTTATCTTTTAGCACTCTTTCTAAGACCCCTCTGCTACAGACAAACTGGTCTACTTGCTGTCCCTGAAATATACCTTCTTTTTTCACATAGGTACTCAGTAAGTATTTGCCAATTGATTGATGAGTTTTTGCCTTGCCCAACTCACAGTTGATTAACTCCTTCCCAGATCATCAGGTCCCATGCATTCTATCTTTTATAAAATGGATTTCCTGCCTCTCTCTCTCTCTCTCTCTCTCTCTCTCTCTCTCTCTCTCTCTCTCTCTCTATTCTAAGGGTTGTTAACCATTTGATGAATCTTGCATCCTTTTTTAATCTATTGAAACCTATGGACCACTACAAAAGGAACCAATTATATTGAAAGAAAGATAATCATTTTGCCATCTATGTTCATAGATTTCTTGAAATCTATCTATTAAAGTCCTTTGAGATCCATGTACACCAGGTTAAGATCCTTCTACACAACTCATGATCTTCTATAATGGAAAATCATTACATTTAGTGTCAGGAGTTCAAATTCTAAATCCGATATTTATGAACTATGTTATCTTGGGCATGTCACTAATCTTCCTGGTTTTTGGTTTCCTTATTTATAGGATGAGAAAGCTGGGCTGAATTATGTCTAAACTTAAAAAAATGTCTTCCAACTAAAACATCCTGTTCTCTGATCCCGTGACTTGCCTGAGATTGAAAGGCAATAGCAGTACTGGCAGAATTTGAAACTAGATTCTCTGTCTCTAAATCCAATATACTTTTCACTATCATTTGGCCAGAGTAAATGTCCACAAAAAAGTGCAAAACATTTACCTAACTTCATAAGAAGTACTCCAATCAAGCAGATGAAGGGTGACCCCCCCCCCACTATGCTTATAAGAATGAATTGGTGGAGCTCTGATAGTGGAATGAATGACTTCATCTATTAAGGGTGAGAAGAGATTTGAGGAGTATTAGGCTATTGTGCCTCAAAAAGCACTTTGGGGTGTTTTGTGGCATGTCATAAAAGACTGGTTCTGATGGAAACCAAGGTACTTATCCCTAATGGTCACGCCCAGATGTGGGTCACCAAAACATTTGTGACTCATAATTTCCAAATAAATCCCATAAATCCCTGAGATGCTTAGTTTTCTGTTAATATTCTATCTTTGAGATAAGAGAAATTCTATTTCTTTATATCATGGCATCATCTTAGAATTTCTCTTTAAGAAATTGTCTGAAGGAGAAACTATGGATGAAAGGTAGAGGGGAATATAGTTTTTCTCATTCTTTCTATTCATTATTTGATAATCAGATGGCTGGATTTTGCAAAAAAGTACTCCTATCTTGTTGATGCTTCCTCCTCTCACTTCTTGGTTACTGTGACAGCTGAGCAAAGGAAAACCAGTTCAGAAAGTCTCTCATTTGGTAAATTCAGTTTCATAGAACTTGCAAGGAGAATAATATTTACATCTCTCCAGCAAGACAGCTGTTCTCTGTTTCACAATAGCCCTGCTCTAGGAAAAGGCTATGAGTGATAAGAAGAAACTGATACAAGAGTATAATTTAGGCTGAAAGTCCAAAGTTTATTGGTTTCAGCTCCTCTTTCTAGTTACAAAGAGCAGTTAAAAAGAAATTTGTGCCCTGTACCACAAGGGTGAGAAGAAGGCAATAGGAGAAACTTGATAGGATACGAATGAAAATTAGAGAACTATCTGTAATGCAACAGTGTAGTAAGGGCAACATTAGTTTGTATCATTAGCTTCAGTCTTACTTCGTTGTTGCCTCTGGGTGATTATACCAGGAATGTGGGTAGGGTACTAAGACTGTTGCAGCAGGGAAGTAGCTGATATGCCTGGATAATTGTATTCACATTCCTTCTTGCCCCTTTAGCCTGGGATCTTCTACTCTCCCCTTCCCTTTTGTCCTTGCTACTTGGCTCTCCTTTTCCCCTCCTTCCCAGGAAATCCAACTTGAAGGCAGTCTAGGCTTCTTTAAACTAAAGAGAATTTGTTTCACTGTTTTGTTACTAAATTATAAAAAGATCCTAGACTATCATATTATTTTATATTTGAATGACAATCAAAAGCTATGAAGTGCTTTCACATACTGTAAGTAGATGAGGAGTGTTTTTTTTATAGATTTTGCCTTTAGAAACTTTCTTCTAATCTATCAGTAAAGTTGTTTTTGATTGCATTTTATTTTTCATAGGGGTCTTATTGCAATTTAACTCTTTTTTTTTTAGGTTTTTGCAGGGCAAATGGGATTAAGTGGCTTGCCCAAGGCCACACAGCTAGGTAATTATTAAATGTCTGAGGTCAGATTTGAACTCAGGTCCTCCTGACTCCAGGGCCAGTGCTCTATCCACTATGCCCCCTAGCGGCCCCTGCAATTTAACTCTTGAGCCTGAATCACTGAACTGGTTTATTATTAACCTGACCCAGAATAAGGGGCCTTTATTCTGGTACATCACACTGAGATATACAATTTTATCTATCACTGTTTCCTTTTTATGGGTTCATAGATTTAGAACTGAAAAGTATCTTAGCAGCCATGAAGTCTAAGGTCTCATTTCATAGATTAAGGAAACTGAGGCACAAAGAGATTGATTTGCTAAGATTATATACTAGGTGAGTAAAGTCTCCTTAATTTATAGGAGAGATTAATTCAGTGACTATCATTAATTAGCAGTGTTTCTTAACTTTTCATTCAACAAATATATATATATATGTATATATATATATATATATTAAAAAAACTTTTTTGTAGCATGTGTTCATCCCCATAAATTCCATGCAACACGCTCAGAGTTGCCATTCCTGCTTCTAGCCAGGTGGTGCCCCAATACTGAAAGGACTTCATATCTTAGAATGACATGGTAAATCCTTTGTAGTCCTGAGCAGTGGCTAGGTGATAAAGACTCCTTTCAAGGGACAGACAACTTCCTGCTTGGCCTCTTGGCTGCAACTCTTCCATGAAGCAAGCAGTTTACTTTGTGATGACTCTCCTTTACAGAGAAGGGAAGGGAAGGGATGAAGAGTGATTTCTCTTACTCATATTCCTTCGACTTCACTAAATCTGGACACCTGACAGCTTTTTCTGATTTGTGTTTTCTGCCTGATTCTGTTATCAAGTTTGAAGTGATCTTTAAAGCTCCAGAAGTTCTGAAATCCCTGGTCCAATGAGTCCAATGAGAGGAATAATTGGTTTTGCCAAAGGCAAGAAGAGTGCATTGATAGGAAAGGCAGTATGTCTATCAATAAGAGGATTGCCTTGAGTCTGGCTATTTTATCAGTTGGAATGTGTGGACAGTGCTGAGTGAAGATGAAATATAAAATGATTCCCTAGAAGTACCGTAAAATACTTCATGTTCTAATGAATTTTAAATTGAAAGAATAATTATAAGTTTAGTTATTGAGTCCTATTTTAAGTTTATTTTTCAGATGATGAATATCCTGGGCTTAATATTTCCTTTGTGTGTAGGACTAAGCTACCTAATATGTTGTACTTTGTCTAGTTTACTTCTCCTTTGGGGAAGAACTTAAGAGTCAATAAGTAAAGTCATGCCTGAGAGGTGATTTTTTTTTTATTTGCTGGGAGGGACTATGATAACTAGAAGCCTGACCTCATTAACTTTAACAATAAGATTGTATATATTTTGAAACAGTTGTTTCCAGATTTCTGACCTAGTCAAACTGCAGGCTTAGGCTCAGAATGGAGAGTAGTGCCACTCCTATGATGGCCTGTAGCAGTTCCTCAAAGTTAGAGTGTTCTCTTTCAAACAAACACAAATATTTTGGTATACATACAGAGAGGGAAAAATGAGGGTTACATAAAATCATGAATTTAAATAAACTAAGGTTTTTTTAAAAAAAATATTTAGAAACTATTAAATACAATTATATTGTATACTACTATCCTATTCCATTCATTCTGCACTAGAATTTGCAAATTCATGAAATTCCCAGGGTTCTACCTGGAGAAAACAAGGAAGAAATACTAGGCTCATTGATAAAAACAGATTTTTATTTTTCAAAAAGGATGATAATAATAATAATAATAGCATTGACACAGTATGGAGCTTTGAGTTTTGCAAAGTACTCTATAGATGTTACTTCATCTGATCCCCACAACAATCTTGGGAGGAAGGTGCTATTCTTTTTAAATTAACTATTATTTTTCTAATTACATTTGAAGATAGTTTACAGAATTCACTTTTTTGTAAGGTTTTGAGTTTCACATTTTTCTCTCTGCCTTCCCTCCCCCTCCCCTAGATAGAGAGTAATCTAATATAGTTATATATGTATAACTATGTTAAATACATTTCCATATTAATCATGTTGGGAAAGAAGAATCAGAACAAAAAGGGGGGGAAATATGATTTTTAAAAAACCAGGTGCTATTATTGCCCTAATTTTACAGATAAGGAAAATGATGCAAACAGGGGTCAAAGGACTTGTCCAGGATTACAGAACTAAATGTCTGGGATAGGATTTGAACTCATAGGGGGGGAGGGGTCTCCTGACTCCCAATTCAGCATTCTATCCATTTCATTACCCAAAAGAGAGGGAGGGAGAAAAAGAGGCTATAAAGCTGAGCTACTGCAGTTAGAGCCTAAAATTAGATGCTCCAGACCCTATCTGACTGGCCAATCCTAAAGTGAATTTTGACTGAAGTTGCTACTGCTTGAGATACAAACAGAAGAGAAAGAAGGACATAGGCAGCTTCTGTCTCAGAGCAGACAAACTGCAGGGCTAGCTATGGGGAAGCCTGACTTGCTCTAACATGCTAAGGAAATCTCAGTGGTACATGGGCACGCCCCATCAGCCAGGCTGTGAAAGCACTAAATTAGATCATCACTGTCAGCATCAAGTGCTGCCAACTGATGGGATTAGAAGCCCTGGAAGCTTTAGACCTTAATAAATACTAGAGCTTGGAAACTTTAGAACATATTACATTTTTTAAAAAAAAACACCTTTAAAACCACAGATTTTGGGATCTTCCCCAAGAATAAAAAGTTTTTCAATAGCATCAGTTACTTTAAACAATAGACTTTGAAGTCAAACTTAACAAACTCTTTTCAGACAGGGCAGCCACTATGTACCTCTAAATGCATTCTGCTTAGGTCACTGTTCCCTTTCCTCCAAGGGCTCCCATGCTATTATATCAGCTTGTTAGCAGCCTCACACTTTGTTAACAACTAGAATCCACCAATACACATGGAAATGTAAGAATCCTTGCTTTGGAATGTGCTATTGGGGATTCAACTTAGTGGTCACTTCAACTGTATCTTTTGACCTTTGAGAAGCCCATTGTTAGGCAAGGGTAACCTTATTGAAACCTTAGAGAAGACTTTTCTGCTTTCCATAGGACCTTCTGGGGAAGAAACAACATCCAGGTCCATAAAGAAGCAGAGAAGCAAGTAGATTTCCCAAAAGAGAAAGTCTTGTACTTAGATCTTGATTTGGACAAATCCCCAGGCATCTTGCTCTGTTGGAAAACTCAGCTGTTATAAATCCATTTTTCTTGGGGAGAGGAAAATATTCAGCCAAACCTTGAGGCCTATAGCAGATCTTACAGATTTGATCTTTGATCCAGCTTAAATGCTGACTCAGAATCACTGGAGTTGTGTTAGCTTAGGAAAGATACCTAGTGGAATCTCACAGACCAACTAGATTCTTCATCCTTAGAAACAGCTTGTTAAAAATCACAATTCAGGGGCAGCTAGGTGGCACAGTGGATAGAGCACGGGCCTTAGAGTCAGGAGTACCTGAGTTCACATCTGATCTCAGACACTTAATAATTACCTAGCTGTGTGGCCTTGGGCAAGCCACTTAACCCCATTTGCCTTGCAGAAACCTAAAAAAAAATCACAATTCTCAAACTCTGTTTCCTCATATATAAAATGGAGGCAATAATAACTCACAGAGTTTGTTATTTGTTAGAAGTTTTTTTTTTCTTGGTAGTTGTAATTTCATTGGTTAAAGGGAACTTCTAGTGTGAAAATATCTTCCACTGTTAATCAATCTACACTACAAATGCTCTTAGAGAGTTATTTCTGGGCACTAAGAAGTCAAATAACCTGACCATAGTCAAGTTAGATATCTGAGAGAGGACTTACTTCAAGGTTGACCCCTTTATCACAGTACCAGGCTGCTTTTCATAGAGTTGTCGTGGGGCACAAATGATGCACATAAAGTACTTTGCCAGATTTAAAACACTGTATAAATATGTGATTATCTTATTCTTCTGCTTTTTTTCCAAACTGTCCTGGAAAAAGTAATATTATTTTATATTTAATGTCTTGCAGATCTGTGCGTATATGGATGAAATAATTCATTATTATCATGTCTCTCCTCCCCCACCCCATCCTCTTCATTAGATTGAGAGTTCCTAGAGGATGGGGAATTGCTTTATATCCTCAGTTCCCAGCACAGTGCACTGTGTTTATTAATTGATGCCATTTTCATTTTTTTTTTCAATGGGACTCATGGAAATGGGCCAGGGGAAAAAGCACTATTCTGCTTTTTTTATATTTATTTAATATTCTATAAACATCACAAGTGGATAGAATAAATTCTTTTTGTAGTTGAATACAAGAGTATATATTCATCTTCTCTAGGTTCACTGAAGTTGTCTTCAGTCCAACTCTAGTAGCAAACAGGATAGATCATTTCCTTCTGTTCCCACAGGATCTTGATCTCCTCAGGAAGATTTGGAATAGTTGGGGACTGGGAAAGTGAATTGATTGGGAGGAGTAGAATGATGGCCTTGCCCAGATGAGAGCCCAGCTGATATCAGATAATGTATATAAAATTGGAATGTTAATTGGAAAAAACAAACCAAAGCAATCAAGATTCCCCACCCCTTTTAAAGTAGATGAGCAGCAATCAAGGTTTTAATTTTAGTCAGTCATAGGCTTTAGACTAAGTGACAAAAGTCCTTGAAACTAAAGTGATTTTTGCACAGGAATAGTATTCTGGGTTTGCTGAGGAAACCTGATTATATCTTTAATGATCAAAGATGTCAAACACATGACCCTTGGGCCACATGCTGCCCACAATCCTTTTAAGTATGATCCAAATCAGATTAAAACATGACTTCAATGTGCTATCTGATTTTAATGTGCTGATATGTTAATAAAAATAAATATATAAATGTATGAATTTCTAAGTCAATGTACAGTTTTCAGAGATCCTTACATGTGGTTTAGTAGCCCCCATTTCTTTTGGAGTTGGATACCCACAAATAATCGGAGAAAGGAAAAGGGATAAGCATTTATTTTTTTTTTCAGGAACTATGCTAATCACTTTACAAGTATCATTCTCACAACAACCATCAGAGATAGGTAATATTATTATCCATATTTTACAGTTAAGGAAATTGAGGTAGACACAAGTTAAGTGACTTGCCCAGGGTCACATAGCTAATAGTCTGAAGTTGAATTTGAATTCAAGTCTTCCTGACTCAGGCCCAAGGCTCAATCCACTATAGAACCTTAAGGCCTTATTTATAAAATACAAACTATCTCAGGACTGGAGTTATCCTAGAGATTAGAGAAAGAGACCAAGTCTATCCCCATCCTCTCACAATTTGACTAGAAGTAAAACTTGTGAGCCCTAAAGGGTCTGGAGGATTTTAGACTTCCCATCTTCTACCACTGGGGGAGTGGCAGCTATATGGCTCAATGGGTAGAGCTCTGGAATTGGGGTCAGGAGGACTTGCATTCAAATCCAGCCTAGGACTAATATGAGTGAACATCAACAAAAAACTTTCATCAGTTATCATTGTACAGTCTTTAGATCAGATTGCAGAAGTGTCTATATTGGAAGTCAAAGACAGACTGAATTTAGTGCTCCATAGGTGCTCCTGCCCCAAACCTATATCATGCCTAAAGGGTACTTCTTTAGCATTCTACAAATGAGAGGAAAAAACTTATAGTAATCAGAAAATATGAATCACCCCTTTGTTATTTTTGTTCTTTAACAAAATAATTATTTTAAGGAAAACCATTTATTCCCTCATTCTCTAGTTAGTTTCCAGGGGAAAGTGGCAGAATATAAAATAAACCCACAAAAATCATCAGCATTTCTATATATGAAAAGCAAAGCCCAAGAGCAAGAGATGGAATGAGAACTTCCATTTAAAGTAACTTCAGACAACATTAAATACTTGGCAATCTATGTTCCAAAACAAACCCAGAAACTGGATGAACAAAATTACAAAGCACTTTTCACACAAGTAAAATCAGATCCAAACAATTGAAAAAATGTCAGTTGCTCATAGGTTGAGCTAATATAATAAAAATGACAATCCTACAAATTAAATTACTTCTTCAGAGTCATATCGTTCAAACTACCATATATCTACTTTACCGACCTAGGATAAACATAGTAACAAAATTCATATGGAGGAACAAAAGGTGAAGGATATCAAGGGAACTGATGAAAAAAATGTAAAGGAAGGTAAACTTTCCCTTGGAGACTAAATGTACTGGTCAAAAGTGGGTCATAGATTTAAAAAAAAAACATTTTATTTGTTTATCCAACTACATGCAATAGTAATTTTTACCAATTTTTTAATTTTGAAAAGTTTTGAGTTTTACATTTTTCTCCCTCCCTCCTTTCCCCTCTCTCTGACAGAAAGCAATCTGATCATTTATCAATTGGGGAATGACTTGTAACCTTATAAATTTGATTCAATTTTCTATAAATTTTAGAAATGATGCCTTTATCAGAACTCCTAGTTGTGAAAATTATTTCCCAGCTTTCTGTTTTCCTTTTATCTTGGCAGTATTGGTTTATTAGTGCAAAAACTTTTTTATTTAATATAGTCAAAATCATCCATTTTGCAGTTTATAATTTGCTCTACTTCTTGTTTGGTCATAAATTTCTCCCTTTTCCATACATAGATCTGACTGATAGTATTTCTTGATCTATTGATTGATCTATGGTTTCGTTCTTTATGTCTAAAGACACCCTTTTTGATCTTATTTTGATAGTGTGAGATGTGGGTCTATGTGTAGTTTTTGCCATACTATTTTTCAGTTTTCCCAGCAATTTTTGTCAAATAGTGTGTTCTTGAACTAGAAACGTATGTCTTTGGGTGTGTCAAACAGTAGATTACTGAAGTCATTTACCATTGTTTCTTTTGAACCTATCCTAATTCACTGATCCATTACTCTATTTCTTAAGCAGTCCCAGGCAGTTTTGATGACTGTTGCTTTACAGTACAATTTATAGATCTGGTAGAACAAAGTTACCTTCCTTTATTTTTTTTCATCAGTTCCCTTGATATTCTTGACCTTTTGTTCTTCCATATGAATTTTATTACTACTTTTCCTAGCTTGGTAAAATAGTTATTTGGTAGTTTGAACGGTATGACACTGAATAAATAATTTAATTTGGGTAGAATTGTCATTTTTATTATATTAGCTCGACCTAACCATGAGCATTTGATATGTCTTCAATTGTTTAGATCTGACTTTGAGTGAAAAGTGCTTTATAATTTTGTTCATCCAGTTTCTGGGTTTGTCTTGGGATGTAGATTGCCAGATATTTAATGTGGTCTGAAGTTAGTTTAAATGGAATTTTTCTATCTCTTGCTCTTGGGTCTTGTCATTCATATTTAGAAATGCTGATGATTTATGTGGGTTTATTTTAGATCTTGCTACTTTACTGAATTTGTTAATTGTTTTAAGGAGTTTTTTAGATGGATTTTCTCTGGTTCTCTAAGTATACCATCATATCATCTGCAAAGAGTGAAAGTTTTGCTTCCTCATCGACAATTCTGATTCCTTCCATTTTTTCCCTTCTAGTATTGATAAAGCTAGCATTTCTAATACCATATTGAATAGTCATGGTATATTCCAGGCCCTCTAATCTTTCAGTGTTAAAGCTGATAATTCCTGTGTAAGTCTGATTGTTCTTCCTTTGTATTTAAATTGCTTCTTTTTTGGCTGCTTTCAGTGCTTTCTCCTTTATTTGAGAATTCTGGAATTTGGTATGAAAGACCTTGGAGTTTTTATCCTGAGTTCTCTTTCTGGAGGAGTTCTGTGTATTCTTTTAATGAGTATTTTGTTTTCTTGAGCTAGCAGATTTGGACAGTTTTCCTCAATAATTTCCTGAAATATATTTTCCAGGCTCCTTTTTTTTTAATCTAGGCTTTCTAGCAGACCAAAAATTCAAAAATTATCTCTTCTGGATCTATTTTCCAAATTATTTATTTTTCTAAAAGATATTTTACATTTTCTTGAATTTTTTCAACCTTTTTGCTTTGTTTGATGGAATCTTGGTGACACATAGATTCATTGGTTTCTAATTGTCCAATTCTAATTTTAAGAGTTTTATTTTCTTCAGCTAGCTTTTATGTTTACTTTTCCAGTGTGTGAATTTTGCTTTTTTTCCAAGTTGAATTTCCTTTCCAGTTGGTTGATTTTGTTTTCTGAAGCACTACATTCTTTTTCCAGTTGGTTATTTTTGCTATTAAAGGAGTTAATGTCTTTAACCAATTTTTCATAATATTCCTGCATGGTTCTCATTCTTTTTACTCATTTTTCTTCTTCCTCTCTTCTTTGGTTTTTAAATTCTTTTTTTAAGCTCTTCTATGAGACTTTGGATTTGAGTCCAATTCATAGACTCCTTTGAGACTTCCCATGCAAGTAGTTTTTTCATTGGTTTCCTTCTTCTGATTTGGAATTCCTTTCATCTCTGTTTGCATAAGCACTCTCTATGGTTAGTGCTCTTTTAGTCTTTTTGCTCATTTTGATTATTTGAGCTCTGTTCCCTATAGCCCATTGATTAATGGGGTATAGGGAGTATAGACCTAAGCTTTTTGGAGCTAGAGTCTGATCCCTGACTTATCAAGGCCAAGATATTGCCTATATAGTCCAGGCATTGCCCGTGCAGAGGTTTGTTTCCTCCTTTATGTCCTTATGCAATGGTTTGTTCTCAATCCAGTCCTGTCTTTTACCCCAGTGTTCCCAGGATTCAGACTTTCTTTGGGTTTGGGACCCTCCCTGCTGGCTTGCTATCAAACTGTTGGGACCTGAGCTATTGTCTAGCTGCCGGGACCTGGACTGCATTGTGGCTAAAAGTCTCTTTCTGGCTCTTCTTATCTCTCCTGTCTAGCTGGACTTTACTTCCCCTTTTCCCCTTCAAGAGACAGACCTTTGCTGAAGATCCTCCATGGTGTCTACCATTGAAAACTTGTTTTGATCTTATCTTTTGCTGGTGGGATCTGTAGCTTTAATGCCTATGTAGAGGCTTCATTAAACATTGTATAGGGAAAAGCTCCAGGAGCATACTAGCTTCACACTGCCACCTTGTCTCTGCCCTGGAGCAACTTCTAAAAATTGTAGATAAGGAGCTTTGATCTTCATTTAAACTCCACCACACCTTCTCTAGATATGGGTGATATTTTCCATCATAAGTCTTTTAAAATTGTCTTTAATTTTTTGTACTGCTGAAATGAACAAGTCCATCATGGTTGATCATCACCCCATGTTGTTAGTGTATAAAATGTTCTTCAGGTTCTGCTTATTCAACTCTACATCAAGTCATTCAAGTTTTTGCAGACTTTTCTGAAATCCCATCCCTCATGATTTTTTATAGAATACATTTCATCTCATACATATACCACAATTTGTTCAGTCATTCCCTAATTGATGGGCATACCCTCAAATTCCAATTCCTTTCTACTACAAAAAGAGCTACTATGAATATTTTTGTACATGTGAGATTTTTACCCTTTTTTCATGGTCTCTTCAGGATATAGACCCAGAAGTTGTATTACTGGATCAAAAGATATGCAAAGTTTTATTGCCCTTTGGGCATAATTCCATATTGCTCTCCAGAAGGGTTGGATCAGTTCACAGCTCCACCAGCAAAGCATTATTGTCCCAGTTTTCCCACCTTCTCTCTAAGGTTGATCATTGTGTGAGGTGGTACCCTCAAAGATGTTTTAACTTGCATTTCTCTAATCAATATTGATTTAGAGCAATTTTTTCATATGACTATAGATAGCTTTGATTTCTTCATATGAGAATTGCCTTTCCATATCCTTGTGTCATAGACTTTTGGAGAAATATTCTGTGCTATTCTTACATCTTAGAGGCACCTTAGTAAATAATCCTTTCTAAAGAACTACTTAAACCTATTGGATAAATTTATTCTCAACTGGTAATCTTGGAAGGAAATAAAATGAGAGGACTTGTGAACTATAGAATTAGGAAGATATACCTAATACTCTATGAGTATCCCATGAAGCCTGAGGAGCCCTAATAGCCAAGCTCTAGGAACCTGTCAGTGGAAATCATAATTTGAATTAGGACATAAGATAATCTTATACATAGATTTGTAGTGGACCTAATCAGCATACTTTTGTTTTTTAGGTTTTTGCAAGGCAAATGGGGTTAAGTGGCTTGCCCAAGGCCACACAGCTAGGTAATTATTAAGTGTCTGAGACCGGATTTGAACCCATGTACTCCTGACTCCAGGGTCAGTGCTCTATTTACTGGGCCACCTAGCCACCCTTCAGCATACTTTTTGAGATTTCCTTCAGCTCCATTTAGCAGCATGTAAATGGGAGTAAAGGAAGTAAGTGGGATTAATCTAGGGTTTGGGTTTGGTAAGGAATGATTGTTAATAGGACCAGGGATTGAGGAAGATGGTATAGAGCTGAATTCATTCAACAAGGGGTCAAATTAGTAAAGATAAAATAGAACTTATTTGATGAATTCACAAGAATATTTGTAGCTTATATTTGTAGCATAAGAATGTTTTGTTGGTTATTTTATAAAGGATGCAATCCTTTGGTGTATGATTCTAACTACCTGATATCCAGCAATTGTTAACAATTTGAACTTCCTATAATGTTACCTTGATTATTTTTTTAGTGTTACTTAGATCCAAATTACTCCCCAGTATTGCTCTGCAGCATTGACTCTATAATATCTTCTATTCTCATTTCCTCTACTAAAAGGTAGAGCTCCCATTTTCAGGTTTATACCTTTGGCTTCTGGAAATGAGCAAATGTATGTAAAGTGCTTAGCAAACCTCAGAATTCTATGTAAATGTCAGCGATTTTTATTACTTAAGAGGGCAGTCAGGAGAGTGAAGGGCTTTGAATCTCAGTCATGTGGATTGATGAAAGGAACAGAAGGTATTTAGATTGAAACCTCAGAGAAACCTCAGTCTCCTACAAAATCAAATCTGCATCCGGTCTCACACCACTTCAGTATGTCTGACTAATTAAAGGTTGATGATGAGCTCTAAAAACCTCCATTAAGGAATGGACCCAAGTCAGTCATCTTTTCCCACATGACTGTACTCCTTTGACTTGTCTTGACTTCTCTATTGCCACCCTTCCCCACATTTCAACTTCTTTTTGAGTGTTATCTTTTTCTATTAGATTATAAACTCCTTGAGGGTAAGTTCTATTTTTTTGTGTTTTGTGTCCCCAAGCCTTAGTTCTGGTACAAATAGTTAATAAATGTTTATTGCCTTCCTGACTGAAGAAGAGAAGATTCAGAAAGGATATGGTAACTTGAAGGACTTTTGAAGGATACTTATATGGCAGAAAGATTTGATTTGTTCTTGTTGGCCCTGGAGGGGAAAAAAAAAACAGGACAAATGAATAAGGAGTTGAAAAAAAATTTATACTGATGTCAGGAAAAGCTACTTAACAATTAACATTATCCAAAAGTGTATAAACTACTTCTGGAAATAAGCTCCCCTTCATTGAAGACCTTTTTTTTTTTACGTTTTTTGCAAGGCAAATGGGGTTAAGTGGCTTGCCCAAAGCCACACAGCTAGGTAATTATTAAGTGTCTGCGACCGGATTTGAACCCAGGTACTCCTGACTCCAGGACCGTGCTTTATCCACTGTGCCACCTAGGTGCCCCGAAGATTTTTTTTTAAGTGAAGGCTGGATGACTTGTGTATTATAGAGAGGGAATTCCTTTCAGATATGACTTGAACTAGATGGCTGCCAAAATCTCTTCCAACTTTGAATTCTGTGATTTTTTTGGGGGGGGGTTGAATAGAGAACCCATTCTACAGTGGGATGTGGTAGTAAAGTCACCCTTAAAGTACAGTTGATTGAACATTCTTCTTATGATTCATTAATGTGTTATACTTCAATAAAGGATCAAACTTTCCCTAGTGTTAGCAAAAAAAAAATCAATATTCTAGTTAATGTTAAAAGTAAAGTAGAATGATGTTTCCAAGTAAAGATTTCCAGTTCCAGGCACGTTTGGCCTTAAGAGGGAAAGAAATGATGACTTTCCATGCCAAAACCTCTTTTGGAAGGCAATGAAAATGAAGGCTTAAGATTTACCAGAGCATCTTTAAAAACTTGTGAGGCAAAGGGAAGTTGAAGCATATTGGAATGTCTCCCTCTGTGTTCTGCAAGCTTAAACAGTTTTTGGATTTCATGGCTTTGAAATAATGGGTCTTAAGAGGCAGTATAGTATAATGAATAAAAGACCTAGGCCTTGGAGTCAGAAAGACCTGGGATCAAATCCTATTTCAGACATATACTAGCTATATGCCCTTGAAAATTTCCTTGAATTTCTCAATGCCCCAGACCATTTTGAATTTCCCCCAAGATGAAATCACAGGGGAAAAATAATAGAAAAAAAGAAAAGGCAGAATCTAGGATAAAGGGGTTTTACATTTGGTATTGTTTTGACTTGTTTAGCAGCATATAATACTATTCTCTTTGGGCTTCCTCCATCCACAACTTGCAAGCAAAAATGGAGTAGGGATGAAAGGGGGTAAAAGAAGAAGGGATATATGAGTACTGGAGTGGGGAGTAACACAACTTACTTAGATTAAAAATAATTTGCTCCCCATGTCTTTGGTCATAGTCTCTGCAGATCTCAGCTTGATGCTGCTCTGCTGAAGTTGTTGGCCTGGATACTGCTATGCTTCTAGCAAAAGCAGACATCCTTCCCCTAGGACTAGCAAAAGCCAGTTTGCACTGCCGCCACCCCCTCCCCCCTTTGGTTTCCTCAGAATTTTGGCCCAGAGGCTTCTCATATCCTGAGCAGGAGATTCCTAGTTCCAGGTGCCAAGCCTTTTAAAACAAAGAGAGGGGCTGTCCCAGAAATTTCACTTATGTTCAGCTTCATTTTCTCTTTCCCTTTTCTGGAGCAGAGATTTCACTCTAGCCAACCAGTGGTGCGTACCCCATGCCTTCCAAAATTTGCATTTCTGCAGGTCAGACAATACTTATTTTACCCATAACCATAAAACAGCTTCAGTGTTTTGAACCTCCAATCATCTAAATTCCTGTTACTTGTTCATGTTGTTTTTATGATTATTTATCTTTCATTTTCAAAGAGGACCATGACATCTGGAAGGTGATACCACATTTGCAAGTTAATTGGATTGAAAGTTACCGGCCTCGCTTTCCCCTCCTGAGTCAGCTGGATCCAGTAACCTGATATGGATCAGGATGACTGAAGATGGCTCTGGATACAATGGGAGATCTTGGCCTTTTTAAGCTAAGGTCTTTTCCAAGTCTTAGTTTAACTGAGGCAACACCCATTCAGTGATTAAGGCTAGGTAAGAAAGGAGGCAATGAATGACCTCTTTTACCTAGTCAAAAAAAATTTAAAAAGTACATGTGTGGGAAGATCCTCAGAGTCTCTAGCCAAAATAGAAACAATTGCTATTTACACTTACTTCAAGCATTGAAGCCCAAGGTTTGGCCTGGGACCTATTATTGACCAATCAATAAGAGCCCAAGTGATTTGGGTTTAAGGCATGAGCCTAGAGAAAGAAATCTAGTGAGAAATCTTGTGAGATTTCAGCTATCAAAATTTATATTCCTTTGGGAAGAACACCTTACTTGTCTATGTAAATGAGCAGGCAAGGAAAAAAGTAGAGAGAAAGGTAAGCTATCGTCATGGGCACTGTTGCTGTTAACTGCCCAGAAAATCCCTGGCCCTTCCATATGCCAATACTGACAATAAAAGTATGAAAGGGCCAGGTCTGCTTTCCAACATTCCCACCTATTCAGGAATTTTACTCTGGACTGACCAAGGAGAACAAGGCAATATTTCTTGCATACTTATTTAAAGGATGCAGTTATCTGTGTGATGAATTACTTATTGGTTAAGTTAGCAAAGTGATTTCTTTGCTTCTTTTTTTAATTTATTTAAGGCAGTGGGGTTAAATGACTTGCCCAAGGTCACACAGCTAAACAATTATTAAGTGTTTGATGTGGGATTTGAAGTCAGATCCTCCTGACTCCAGGACCAGTGCTCTATTCACTGTGCCACCTAGCTACCCATATTTCATTGCTTCTTGAAACTGCTTGGAAGAGCTTTTTTTCCCCTTTTTTCCTTATGTGTTCATGTGTTACCCAGTGGGCATCCCCCATTCAGTAAATTCAAATGACTCCCTTTAGGGGTTTTAGGATGAAATGCAAAGTGCACTGTTTGGCATTCAAAGCCCTTCATATTCTAGCCTCCTCCTACCTTTCCAGTGTTCCTTACTCCCCAACACATATGTGCTGCTCTGTCTCACTTAAATCCCAATTCATGCACAAATCAAAGTATCACCCTGTGATGTCATTGGTCCTCTTTGAAAATGAAGGATGGGGGCAGCTAGGTGGCCCAGTGGATAAAGCACCGGCCCTGGAGTCAGGAGTACATGAGTTCAAATCCGGTCTCAGACACTTAATAATTACCTAGCTGTGTGCCCTTGGGCAAGCCACTTAACCCCATTTGCCTTGCAAAAAAAAAAAGAAAATGAAGGATGAACCACAATTACTCTTCATTCCAGTGACACTGGCATTCTGGTTGTTCTACAAGCAAGTCCCTGACTTGGAATGTACTCTTTCCTCTCCTTGGATTACTGATTTCTATGATTTACTTAAAGTTCCAATTAAAATCTCACCTTCTACAGTTCCCTTAATTCCCCAGTCCCTCTTAATTCCAGTGCCTTCCCTATATTATTCCCCCCTCCCACTTATCCTGTAATTAGCTTGCTTTGTATAGTCAGCATTTGTTTGCATGTTCTCTCCAATAAATTGTAAGTTTCTTGAGAGCAGGAACTGACTTTTTTTCCTTTCTCTGTACCCCTATCAATTAGCAGTAGTAACTACTTAATAAATGTTTATTGATTGATAGTATCTCTGTTAATATTTCCTTCATTATCATATTGGCAGAGACATAGCTAAAGGCAGCAAATCTGATGCTGCCCCAGAAAGGGTCTAGTAGTGGTTGTATTGGGTGGTACTGAGGTTCAGTCAGAATGTTCTCAGTCCTTTCCCTCACCTGACAGGCAAAAACTTTAGTTAAAAACTAAGACAGCTCCAGTCATGCCTCCATTTATATCCCAAAATTCCAGTGACCATGCCCTGAAGGACTTACCCTGTAAGTTCTATACCTTCACTCCTGGATCCTACTGTTCCCATCTTCCTTGTATTTGATTCTCTTCCCCCTTCTCACTTCTAGAAATGTAAACATCAAAAATTGCTTTTGCTCTTTGGAGAAGTATCAATTCCCAAGGCTTCACTCACCACTCTAATCCTTTTCAAAACAAAATACTTCTTTCTGATCACCATTCCCCTATCCTCAATTGTCTCTATTAGCTTGCAACTCAACTGATTTCATTCATTCAAGTTCTTGAATAAAAACTTTTAGGTAGAAGAGATTTATAAGGCATCTAATCCAACTCCTTGTTTTACAGATGAGAAAAATGAGGCTCAAAGAAGTGTAGTGACTTATCCATGGTCACATTGGTGATAGAACTGAAATTCAAACTCAGTTCTGCCAACTCTAAATCCATTATTTTTGCCAGATACATGTAATGATGTGAGCATTGACTTATTTCCTTTTTCATTTCCAGTAGAATATTATCTTCTTGAGAGTATGGGCTGTTTTTGTTTTTGTTTGATAATAGTAGATGAGTAATGGGGAATTAAATTTAATTGAAATTGTCATTATTCTTTTCACTTCTTCCTCTTTTTCAATTTGCCCTCTAATGTTAAATACCCAATCCTTGGGCCTGAGTGATCATACTCTGCAATTCTATCTTCTACATGTTCAACACTTTAACAGAATTGTTACCTTAGCATCAATAGGAACAATCTTGGGCAACTTGCAACTGGGAAAACTTCTCTGGTGACTTTCTTTATCTTTCCCTTTTCCATATTCTTTTTCCTCCTTTGCAATGCCCCCTTCAGGGGCTGGTCTCCCAGTTTTCTCTCTCTTCTCTTCTTCTCAAAACCTACACTGAAAAGAAGCAGATTCTGCTGAAGAAAAAAGCACTAAACTGATATTCAGGATGGCAAAGTTCTAATCCTATTCCTTGGGCAAGTCACTTAAACTAGTATTTAATTTTTTTATATTCTTTTTTTTAATGCTAGTTTTACAAAAAGTTAATTTACTGAGAAAGAACCAAAGTACAAAACCTTCTGAAAGCAGGCATCCACTGCCTTGGTCCCCTGGAGAAAGAATACTGAAAGAGGATGACAATTTAAGCATTCCCCTCAAGGAACTTCATTTCTCTTCTGGGAAAGAGTAGTATTCTGAGGTATGCATGCAGTCCCATACTTAGTCTAAAAATATTAAGGCTGGCTATGAGCATCAGTGCCAGGCAAAGGAAGAATAATTTTGTTTGTTAGAAAATATTTTGATTTGTCAAGTCTAGAAAGGGTAATACCTAGAACTTATATATGGAGCTATCTTAGTGAACACAGGGAACTCTGCTGGTGTCCCTGAGCTATATCCCACATATGGAGTTTTCCTTTTAAGGATCATTTCCAATAGGATGAACAGAAGAGTGAAAGAATAATCTCCCACCTCTAGAAATACCACTGAAGTCCTTTTTAGGTCATTTACAGTTAGTCAGACCTCCCACTGTTCTTTCTTACCAGTGTGACCAATTAGTCCTAAATCCAAATAAGCATCTACAACCAGAAACCCCAGGTGGGGTGAAGAGTGGATAAGGAGCAAATCCAAATTTTCAGCTGCCAAACTGTCTGATGGGAGGCATTCCCAGATGGGAGGCAGCTGCAGTGATGTTCCTATCTTCACATAGCCAGAGCCTGACATGAGGGTGATCAAGAGAATAAAATTGTCCTTCTTAGATGATAGAGTCAAATCAGGTTTTGTCAACCACTTCACTGAAATATGGTGAGAAATGTACTTTATCCCTATCTACCCATTAGGTTTAAGTTCCCCTGTTTATTCAACAGGGAATATAAAAATAGGTTCCTTCCCTAATGAAGCTGACATTTTGATCAGAAAGGCAAAACAAATCAATATAAAACCACTTTTCAAGTACTTGCTAAACTGTTCAGTGTTTTCTAATTATATATGCAATGGGAGTTCAGCAAGTGAAAGATCCTGTGGAATGTCATAAGGGAGCAGAGTTTTAGTCCCCATTCCACAGCTCAATTGATGTGATCACAGTATGTTGTCATAAATGATGGGGTGTTACTGTGTTAACAAGGTCTTCATATCCCATTGTCTCCCTTTAATGTAGTATAAGCTCTCTGCTTGATTGATTTGGAAGGAAGAAATGTCACCGGATGAAAAATGCTTGGCCATGCCCCAAGGGTGACTCTTAAAGAAAGACTATTTGAGTCACTGGAATTTGGATTATAATGTCTGTTCAGAAAGGAGACAGCAAGGAAGACAGCCAGTTATGGACTCAAGACAGAATTAGACCCAGAAATCAGAAATCTGTACTTCTGCAAAGTACAGATCAGCAGGAAGTAAATAAGGTTCCTAAAGCCTTTACAAGAAGAAAAAAAGCACATTTAGGACCTGCAGTACTGGAACTGTCATTTACTGGGCCCCATGTGTCCCCTCCATGTGTGCTTGAGTATTTCACTCTAAATGTGTGTCTACAATTCTCATGTATGTTGTATGTATTCATGGAAGACTATTTCCCAGGATTGTGAGGGCAATATTTTGTAGTTACTGTTTTTATTATGATTTTTTAGTAAATATCTTTGTTTTGAAGTGATTCTTGTCTCCTAAGAGACAGCTAATGAGAAGCATACCAACTGGGGGGCTTATGAGGCCCCAAAAGAATCCTTCCCTTTCAAATAATACATTGAGTACTTGTTTTGGTAGTACAGATCCCCCAACAGGGTAGCCCCTAGATCCTGGGAGTAGTAACCACCCCCTGGAAATTTCACCTTCAAAATTCTGAGTACCAACTTAGGGTAGTACTTCCAAAGAAGGTGTCATATTAATATAAACTGAGAAAAATGGAACTTGAGTTTGGCATGGAAAGATGAAAGATAAGAGAAAGGGAGCAGTAGGATAGAAAATAAAGAATGAGCAAATGGGAAAGGGCATGTGAAAGGAAAGAGGTTTAGAGGGGAAAGAGAAAGCAGAAAGGAGTATTGAACTGAAGAAAATTTGGACACTTACTGCTGCTGCTATTTTTTCAATGCAGCCCAGTACCTAGGTTTGTATCAATAAGATTTTTTTAAAAATGTGTATTTTTAATGATGGGAGCTCAGATTAACTTTGCTAAGTAGTTACATTCTTGCTTGGATTGAGATCATTTTGCTCAGTTAAGTCAGGGTTGTTTTTTTCTTCCAGCAAGGAACATTTAAATGTGCTTCATCATCTTTCCTGTTGGTAGGAAAGTGTGTGCGAGCACAGTCGGATTATGGCCGCTTCTGCCATCTGGGGCTACTACAATCCCATTTCGGTAAAGATGTTGGATCATGATGTGAAATCACACCACAGCTCTGCGAGATCCGAAATCTGCAGAGGAGAGGAAATATGGTGTCTGCACCAACAGACCAGGAGCCAACATTCACTTCATCATTCCAAAAAAAGAAAGAAAGAAAGGAAAAAAGCAAAGAGAGAAGGAAGGAAAGGAAGAAAAGAAAAGAAAGAGAAAGGAAGGGAGAAAGAAAGAGACAAAAAAAACTGGTGGTAGTTAGAAATAAAGAGGCTTGAAGAAAACGAATTTAATCCTTTCCTCTCAAGTAATAATGCATTGTGAAATGGTTTGCTCACTTCCCCCATAGTTTGATTTTATATAGCAAGAACTAGACCAATCCACTTCGGAGGACTTTCTCCTTTGCTCCTCCTGCTTCTTAACTCCTTAGCTGTGACTCCTGCAGACAGAATAAAGGAGTCTGTGTTTGCAGCAGTTCCCAGGGCCTCCTGCCTGGGAATGGATTGTATGGTCGCTGATAAACGCAGCTGCTAACAGCCACTCAGACCCTTTCTTCCCATCTGGGCCCCAGTGAAAAGTGCAAGCTCTCTATTTGCACTTCCAACCCTTACATTTAAAGAGCATTAGCTCTGTGGCCGGAAGGCCGCGATTCAATTCCCCTTTTTCTCTGGTTCGGAGGGTCATATGGAATCACCAACCTATTTGCACCAGTGACCACACTTCTGTCCCTATCCAGGACTCAGATTCCACATGAGAAACAATGAGATGATAAGAATAGTTGGGTGACTTAGTCATCATAGCCTTCAACAACCAATGTATTCTCAGATCCTCCCTGGAAAAAGTCTCCTCCTCTTGAGGACTTCCTCTTTGCTACCAACTTGCTCTCTGGAGTGCCCAAAGGCAGAGATCAACCCACACCTGGACTTCAGCCAATATAACAGTGCTCCCCTCCTACTATCTCTTTTCTCTGGTTTCCCCAAAGCGAACACTGACTTTTTTTTTTTTTTGCCTTGGAATGTTCCACCAGGTAACTTTCTTTCTAATGAGAATATAAAGACTTTAAGTGATTGGCAGTAAACCCTTTTTGGCTACAGATGCAGAACTAATGTTACTTTCTGCTTTGTTAGTCACTAAATTAAGGGAAAAAAATACATTACAATTTAAAAGTAACTATCACCTGCTCATGTTTGAAGGCCCCAGGGGAAAACGAAAAAGAGGAGGGCCAAGCAGTTAGAGTACACATTTGGATCCTCTTTTCTTGTCACACCAATGGGATGCCAGAAATGGCGGTCAGGTACATTTGAGAAGCCGTGGAAGTATATGGTGAACAAACAGCTCAGAACTCATAGCCAGAAAATCTGGGGCATTCCAGAGCTTGGTGAATGAACCATGTAACCTAGAGTAAGTCACAGTTTTAAATTTTGACTTCCTAATATACATTAATATTTGTGTCAGAACAATTTATTTCAAGAAAAGGAAGGTGGTCCAGACTTGTAAACAGAGATAACCATTGGTCAGATGGTCCCCATACTCCACTGGAATCCATTCAATGGCCCATTTGAAAAGCCCGGAGCCTGTTGGGTAAATCCCCTATAAAATTTTTGGAGAATAAGAGACATGAACAAGAATTTCAGTTACAGATAACCATTGATTGGTTAGACAGTGTCTATTGGGAATCCAAACAATAGTCCTGAACCTGTTGGATAAATACCCTATAAAAAATTTGGAGAGGTAGACTTGGTCAAGAGTTGCACAGGATGATAAAGGAAAAAAAGGATTGCATCAATGAGAAGAAGGGTCTATGGAGACGAGTTATAACTAAGATAGGATGTATGGGACTTTGGCCCAGGACACTAACATAGGTAGTGAGTTTTCTTCCCATGCATGGTTCTCTGGCCACCAGCCCTGCCCTGCTCCTTCCTCTAGAAGCAGTTCTCCTTTTCCTAGAAGCAATTTCAGTAACTTTGGGATCCCTTCTCCCGAAGGGACTTTTTTCTCAAGGTTCCAAGACATGAGACACTCTTTCTCAAAAGAATTTGTCCCAGTGTTCTTAGCGACTGTGATGAAATAGCAGGGTCTATTATTTGCATTACTTCAGGGTTTGGATGAAGAAAGTAATTTGCAAACTATATACAAGTGGATTATTACCTTTAAAAACTTGGGAAACAGATGGGGATGAAGACTTCCCAATGAAGCCTAGGCATTGTAAATGGAGTCAAATGTCCCATTGTGGTTCCTGGTCTCATCTTCACCAACCAGTGGTAGGTTTCTGAGACAGCAAACAGTGGGGACCAAACAACAAACCCTTTGCAGCCCAGCTGTGGGTGCATGGCTTTAATTCCTGATCTAATCTGAGGCATCTGGATTCCTGTTGCAAGAACTTACTTTTGGAATAAACAAGACTTTAATTGTGGAAGATCAACCCTTCCAGCTTCTGACAAGTACAGACCATGTGAGACCCTGATCAAGTCGCTTAAGCTGCCCATAGTTTTACACAAATGTCTAAGATTATAAATTGAAGAGAAAGTGCCAACTTGTATTAGTAAGGGGATTTTCCTCCCCTGAGAGTTTCCTATAACAGTGAAATCAATGGTCCAGTCCTTAGGCTTAGACTTTTTCCAGTTCAGGGTTAACTTGTAGTCAGAAAAGTGGTTCAGTTATTCACAGGAGAACCTCTTCTCCCTGCCCTCATCCTGCTTCCTTCTCAATCCACATTCTATACTTTTCTTAGCAGGTTATACCTACTTCCCCTGAGATATGTAATGTCTCTTAATTAACACTTGGTTGATGTTCCTACTGGGAGGAAAGAGACTATAAATGCAAAATAAGCTTAACAGTGGTGGCTCTAGTTTCCACTGGACAGATGACTAGGGTGCAGGCAGGGTGGGAGTGGGTATTAACAGGAAATTATAGCCCACATACAACCCTGGGAATTTTCTAGAACATAGGCTAGTTTTTCCATGGTAGATTGGTTCAGGGTGGAAGGTTCCCCCTTCCATAATCCTGGTTGTTTGGAAGGCAGTCAGAAAGTCGGAGTCACTCATCACAGTCCTTAGTTTAGGTCCGGAAAGTTACCACAGTCTGAGGGGTCTGGCTGAGAGCCCTTGTCAAAGGCACAGTTCCTGTGTGCTGTTAAGATAAAGAAAGCTACAGATTAGTTAATTCACTGTTGTTTCTTTCACTCCTAAAGGAGAAAGGGAGTCTAGAAGGTTATGAAATCTTTGGGTTAAAAAAGTAATGAATTATCACCAGAAAGGCCAGAGCTCCTAGCAGAGAGAAAAGGGGGGGGGGTGGGGCGGCGGATGCGTGTGACCTGTGGTTCTTGAAGCTACTTTTGGTCAGAAATCTTCCACCTTTCCAGATCCGGGGACTTCTAGATGTGTTCTGTTTAAAACAAGCACCACCGCCACCGCCACATTTTTTGAAGTGTGGATGGATTGTCAGCAACCTTGAAGTACCTTGGGAGCAGGTACAAAGGACCCTGGGTTTGTGAGCTAATTGCTAGGCTGATTTAAGTTGGGGGGGGGGGTGGAGAATAAAATTCAAAACAAAACTGGGTAAGCCACCGGACAGGCCAAGAAGTAAACTCTTGGAACTCTCTAAGGGTCGGCTTAAATGGCTCCGCAGGGAGGCTGGGGAGGAAGGAGAGGAGGGGAAGGAGAGAAACGTTCCCTGCCCGCACCCCACAACTGTCTCTTGTGTTAACGAGCTAAATGGGGGGGGGTGCTAATGTGCCCGGGTCACCTGAGCTGCACGGACCGGCACAATGGTTTGGAGCAGAGATGTATGCGCCAGCTGGGCGTGTTCCCCAGGCTCCCACCGGCCCCAGGCCTGGCTGCTCAGAGCAGGAGCTCCCCCTAGCACAGTGAGGGAGAACAGAGGCTCCCCAAAGCCATGCCCCACACCAAGCCATCGGCATTCAAACTGAGAGGCGGCTCAGGCTGCTGGAGAAACCTCTAGCTATCCAGATGCATGACCCACTTAAAATGAATGAAGGAAAGCACTGCATTGCAGAGAAACGGAAGGGATAGGGTGGGGTAGAAAATGTGGAACACCTGAGGGAAAAGACGACTCAATTCAGAATGTCAGGAGATACGAGTTCCAATTCCAACTATATTAGTCACCTTGGGCCAGCCCTTATTCTTTTTGGTCCTTAGCCAGCTTTTATTTTGGGTTGTGTGGGGCTTGTTTTGCCTGTAAAAATGCAAGCAGTGGTGTAAATGACCACCAGGGACCTCTCCTAACGCTAACTCTGTGGTGGCATAATCCTAGATTTGGTGATAAGAGTTAAAAATCAGTCAGGAACCAATTATTTATTAAATACAAATTAGCTAAACATGAGCTCTATAGAACCTTGCTCTAAGACATCTAGCAGCAGGTTTCCTGAACTGACCCTTAGGACAGAAGTCTCAAACTCTGACTGGAATGAATACTCTTCTTCCTTAACCCAGTCTTTCGACTTCTGTGGCTTCCTTTGAGTCTCACCTAGGGGCAGGTAGGTGGTTCAATGGACAGAGTACCAACCCTGGAGTCAGGAGGACTTGAGTTCAAATTTGGCCTCAGACACTTACTAGATGTGTGCTTTTGGGCAAGTTACTTAACCCCAATTGTTTCACATTCAAAGCCATCTCCAGTCGTCCTGATTCCAATCTGGTCACTGGACCCAGATGGCTCTGGAGGAGAAAGTGAGACTGGTGACTCAGGACAGTATCCCTTCACTCAAATCCAATTCACTTGCTTGTCAGGGCATCATCTCTCTGCTGTCATGGTCTTCAAAAACAAAGGACAAACCACAAGTCCCAATTAAAATCCTATCTTTACAGATATCCTAATCTCACTTAATTCTATCACCTTCCCTCTGTTAATGATTTCCTTTTTATTCTGTGGATAGTTTGCTCCGTATCTATTTGTTCACATATTGTCTTTTTCATGATATTATAAGTTTTTTTGAGGACAGGGACTGTCTTTTTTTGTCTTTTGTATCCCCCTCAGCCCTTCCCATAGTGCCTGACAAATAATACATCCTTAATAAATGTTTATTGATTGATAGCATCAAGTGTACTGGAGTTAGACTAAAAATGTAATTAAGAAATATTTAACAAAAACAATACAGGAAAACATAGACTAAGCCGATATGCAATTGGCAGGGATCTTTATGTATGGATCCTTGGCACTGTTTCTATTTGGGTCTGACATCACTGATTTAGCAGACCATCCAGAGTTGGGTGACTCACAGAATTTAGATTCAGATGGTACCTTTGAGATGTCCTAGTAAGTTCTGAAGAAGGTATGACTTATAGTTCTGCTTGATCTGCCTTTTGCTGAATAGTCTGTGGGGGTACAGATCTTTGTGAACACTTGGAGAAAGGGGAAAGGGTCAGTTCTTAGTCCAGGTATTTTGTGATACCCACCCAAGGTAGATACTCAATTGTTTTATTGATGATCAGTCAGTAAAGTACTTACTATGGCCTGGGTATTGGGGATATAAAGCAAGATTGAAGCAATCCTTGCCTTAGAGAAATCCACATGAAATAAAGAATTCTAAGAGAAAAAAAGGAGGGAGTATATTTCATGGACGATAGAGGCAGGGAGATGGAAGATGTTATATGTGAGCAACAATCTGTACATAATTCGTTGTGAAGGGAAGGAATGTTTAATGAGCTTAAAAAGGTAGGTTGAAGCCAAAAAAACTTTAAATGACAGAGGAGTTTGTATTTGATCCTAGAGACTTTAGGAGGTCAATGGAATTCAATGAAAAGAGGGTCACACATGGTCAGAAAGACACTTTGGGAGCTGTGTGTAAAATGGATTGGAGAGAGGAGACTTAAGGCAGTTAAGATCAATTAGGAAACTATTTATTGCAGTAGGCCAGCCATTGGAGTGTTTTCTCCATACACATATCACCTAGGCCAGGGTTGAGGAATCTTTTTTTCTGCCAAGGGCCATTTGGATATTTATAACATAATTCTCCTGCTATATTTGGTAAAACATTTAATTAATTTCATCCCTAAAAAGCCCCTGGAATTATTGAATTTTAAGCTCTACCTGTGGCTGCCATGACAGTGCCAGATCAAACAGCCCTTGGGTCAGATATTCCCTGCCCCTAGAGGAATGGGATGGGAATTATATATGTGTGTGTGTGTGTGTGTGTGTGTGTATTTATTATTTATATACAGCTTTATACATATATAGCATATGTAAATATGTATTTATATAGTGCCTATTATATGCCAGACACTCATCTCATTTGATCCTTGAAAAAAATCCCTGTGAAAAGGTGCTATTATTATTCCCATTTTATTTTACAGTTGAGAAAACTGAGGAAAAGAGAATAAGTGACTTCCCCAGGGTCACAAAGCTAATAAATTTCTGAGGCTGGATTTGAACTCAAGTCTTCCTGACTCTAGGTTCAGTGCCTCCTATATGCCTGAGCACAATAGTATGTATCCAAAAAATGTTATTTTACTAATTAGTATGAAAATGGTTCTGAAGGGAAGAAAGAGTATTCTTTTATCAAAATAAAATTTTCACATTAGAAAATTTTTTTTCTCCTAGCTCTTCCCCCTCAATTAAAAAAAAAAAAGAAAAACAAAAAACAAAACCCTCGTAACAAACATGCATATTTGAGCACAACAAATTCCCACATTATTATGCCCAAAAATATATGTCTCATTCTGCAACTTGGAGTCCATCCTTTCTCTGAGATGAAGTGGGTGGCATTAATCATCCTGTAATCATGACTGTTCATTGCATTGATTAGAGTTCTTGTCTTTCAAAGTTGTTTGTTTTTATTAAAAAATTATTTTCCTGCTTCTGCTTACTTTACTCTACAGTAGTTCTGGCCAGAGTTCCCAGATTTCTTTGAAAATGTCTGTTTAGTCATTTCTAATGACATAATAGTATTTCATTATACTCATTTACCATAATTTGTTCAGTCATTTCCCAGTTGATGGATGTCCCCTTAGTTTTTGGTTCTTTGATTTTTTTTTGTGTTATAGGCCAGTATTTTTGTTCTTCAGTTGTATCCAATTCTCATGATCCTATTTGAGGTTTTCCCAAACACTGGAATGGTTTGCCTTTCCTTTTCCAACTCATTTTCAGATGAGGAAATTGAGGCAAACAGAGTTAAGTGACTTCCTTAGGGCCACACTTATAAATGTCTGTGGTTGGATTTTAAACCAGGTTTTCTGAACTCTAGGCCTGGTGCTCTGTCCACTGTACTACCTACCTGCTCAGGCCCAGTACATTATCAATTAATTCAATAAACATATGTCCTATTGTTAGGTAGAGACATCCCAAAATGAAAAAAAAAAGGACACAAATTCAAACTTGCAGTTTGGTGCAGTGGGTAAACCTTTGGCCTTGCAGTCAACAATTCTGGTTCAAATCCCATATCTATCAACCATTACCTGTGTGATCTTATTCCTTTGCATTGCCCATAAATGAGGGGTCCTAGCTTTAAATCTATGATTCTATGAAATAAGTTAGTCCCTGCCCTCAAAGAACTTACATTCTAATTGGAGAAGACAACACTTATGGGGAGAGGTAGTTAGAGAGGAGTGTCCTGAAGGAGCATTTGGAGTTAAGAGAACCACTGCTTAATACATCCACTCCAAAGATGATAGTGCTGATTTGATTACTGTTCTCAGAATTAGTTATAAAATGGTAGGGGGCTGGGGACTGAGGAGGAGGCTACAAATGCATGAAGAAACTAGGAAGTAGACCTTGGGAGGGTCTAGATCCTGACAAATGGGTGAATCAGGGCATCAATCAGAAGCTGAGGGTCCCAGGATAACAACTTGAAATCAGGGTCAAGGGTAGAACCGGAGTGTTAGACCATGATGGTTTAAAGGGATGCTTATTTGAGGTTCTAAGCAATTCTTGGGGGGGGAAGGCTCTACAGATATTATCCCCTAATTTTTGTTGTTTGTTCATTTGTTTGATCCTATGTTGTTTGCCCTTTGTTCTTGAAGAGGACCATGAATGACATCAGGAAGATGATGTCAAGACATGCAAGTGACTTGGATTTAAGTGAGGGAGGACTGTACAAAGTCACCAGCTTCACTTTCTCCTCTGGAGACATCTGGGTCCAGTGGCCAGATATGGATCAGTATGACTGGAGATGACCTTGGATGCAGTGGGAGACCTTGGCCTTTAGAAGCTAAGGTCTTTCCCAGGTCTCAGTTTGACTGAGGCAGCACCCATTCAGTGATTAAGGCTTGGTAAGAAAAGAGCAGTTTGGCCTCTTTTGCCTAGTCAAACAAAAAGAACTCTTCCCCTCAATCTGAGAGGGGAAGACCCTCAGGGATTGATATTTTCACACACTCTGAGCCAATCAGGGTCCAAACAATGACCAACTGAGACTTGGACTGGGATCTATAGTTGGCCAATAAATGAAAGCCAGAGTGATTTGGGTTTAAGACATAATTCTTATAAAAAAGAAATCTAGCCTATAAATCCCAATATATCTTGGGAGGTTTCAGTGATCAAAATTTATATTCCTTTGAGCAGAGCACCTACAGATAAGGATATGATTCTCTATGTGGACAGAGGAAGAGGAGGGAGAGAACAGGAAGGGAGGGAAGGAAGTCAGGAAGGAGAGAGAGAGAGAGAGGGAGGGAGAGAGAGAGAGAGAGAGAGAGAGAGAGAGAGAGAGAGAGAGAGAGAGAGAGAGAGAGAGAGAAGAAGAAGAAGAAGAAGAAGAAGAAGAAGAAGGAGGAGGAGGAGGAGGAGGAGGAGGAGGAGAAGAAGGAGGAGGAGGAGGAGGAGAAGGAGGAGGAGGAGGAAGAGGAGGAGGAAGAGGAGGAAGGAAGGAAGGACATAAGGAAGGAGCTGTGCTGCTCAACTGGAACTGCCCAGTTGGATCCCCAGTAAGGCAGTTACTACTACTCACAGATTGTTTTTTGCCCTTTGTTTTATAGAAACAGATCATGAAATCAGGAAGGTGATGAACTTGCAAGTGACTTGGATTTAAGTGAAGGAGGTTTGTGCAACAGTCAAAGTGAGACCTGAGAAAGACATTAGCTAAAAAAGGCCTAGTTCTTCCATTGCATCAGGGTCATGTCCAATTGTTCTAAACTATATCTTGTTACTGGACCCAGATGGCTCTTTACTGAAACAGATGAAGCTCAGACAGTTTCATCTAGATAGTGTATATATTGGAATAATCTGAACCCAGATCCTGCTTATTTTAAATCCAGCTCCCAACCACTATGTCACAGATTATATCATGACATTTTAAGGAATTTGCAACCAACTTAGAAGGCAGATGGAATGATTGGGAAGAAATTCTATGGGAACACACAGAAATGAATTTGATCAACAGTTCTCAAACTTTTTGGTCTTGGAGCCAGTTTACCCTCTTATTCCCTTTCCATTCCTGGCAATTTTATTTACCTGAGTTCTCTATTGATATTTGCTGAATTAAGAATTAAAAGTTCTTTGTGTTATTATAAAAAATAGTCTTGATCTCATAGACCCCTGGAAAGAGTCTTGGGATCCTCAAAGGTAGTCATACCTCATTTTGAGAATTGCTGAGATAAATGACCTCTGAAGACCTTTTCTAATTTTGTTGTTATTCACATGTATATAACCCTTTATGATTTCATTTGAAGTCTTCTTGGCAAAGATACTGAAGTATTTTACTACTTCTTCTCCAGCTCATTTTATAGATGAAGAAACTGAGACGAAAAAGGTTAAGTAACTTTTGCAGGGTCACACACCTAGTAAATGTCTAAGACTGGATCTGAATTCAAGTTTTACTGAATCCAGGTCTAGCACTCTATCCACTGTATATCTAGCAACAACAGTAGATTCAACGATTTTAAACAAGTGTTTCCCCTTCTACCTCAGTGCTCTCCAGATGAAAAATTATGTAGCAACTCAAAAAAAAGAGCTTCATTAAAGCTAGTAGTAATAGGCTGTTTTTGGCACAGTTAACAGACTAGGGTCATAGAAAAAGATTTTAAGGTTCATCTAGTTCAACTCTTCCATTTTATAAGCTAGGAAACTGAGACCTAGTTATGTGATGTAACTTGGTCAGAATGATTCAAAGCCAGAAATAACAAATAATAAACCAACAACTCTTTCCACTATGGCCCATGACTCTTCTCATTCTTATTCAGGTCCCTGAACAAGTAGTTAGTAGGATCTAAAAATGAAGTTACCTTTAGAATGAACAAGTTTGCGCCTGCTAGCAGAGCCTCATGCTAAGGGATGCGGGTAGTAGGTGTGATTGTCAGCTGACTTAAGAACCCCAACTATTTTCATGGCTATAAATTACTCAAGTTTAAAAGCAATCAAAGACTGGGTTTCTCCTTGAAGAATAAAGAGGAATGAAAACTGGCCAAGAAAATCCTGTTTGCAGGATTGGGTTGTGTTTGCACCATGAATGGGCAAAATTGGGGAAAAAAATAAAAAGTCTTTTGTCCATTTCTTCCTAAAGGGCATCTGATAAAGGGCTTAGATTGTGAAAAGAAATCTTCTAATTCCTGTTCCACACACTTTTTTTTTGGGGGGGGGTAACTTAAGTAAATGGGATAGAGACTAGTTGGATACTGTTTATCACCAAGGCAGCCCTACACCATATTCAATCTGTTGTCAAGGCCTAGGTTACCTTTGTGACATCTCTCTAATAAGTCCTTTCTCTTCTTCAGCACTGCCCCTTCACACCTGGATTATTTCTGTAACTGCTAGTGGGTCTGCTGGCCCCTTGCTCTGTTCCAAGCTCCAATGATTTCCTATCACCTCCAGAGTATCAAATACAAAATTCTTTGATGAACAATCAAAGCCCTTCCTAGTCTAACCATTCTATCTTTCTAGTTTGCTTATATTTTATTCTCTGACAAGTGTTCTTTGATCCAGTGACACTGACCTCCTCTATTCCACCAACACTGGCTGTCCCTCATGCTTGCAGTATTCTCCTTCACCCCTACTTACTTACTCCTCTGACTTCCTTTAGGTCACTGTTAAAACTCCATCTTTTATAGGAAGCCTTTCCCCAACCCTCCTTAATTCTAGTACCTTCCTCTGATAATAATTTCCCATTTATTCTATTTTTTTTAGGTTTATTTTTTTGCAAGGCAAATGGGGTTAAGTGGCTTGCCCAAGGCCACACAGCTAGGTAATTATTAAGTGTCTGAGACCGGATTTGAACCCAGGTACTCCTGACTCCAAGGCCGGTGCTTTATCCACTATGCCACCTAGCCGCCCTCACTATGCTACCTAGCTGCCCCCCATTTATTCTAGTTATATAACTTTATATTTGTTTGCATGATATCATTGGATTGTGAGGTCTTTGGGTGCAGGACTGTCTTTTGCTTCTTTTTGTATCTCCTCAAAGCTTAGCTCAGTGCCTGAGACATAATTTAACAAATATTGGATAATTGAAGTCAACAAACATTCATTAAATGCTTACTAGGTACAAGATCTAATCAAATTACTTTGACCAAAAAAGAATATGAATTGGAAAATTCTCAAAGGTTTTTGAAGCAGCAAAGTCTGGAACCCTGTTCTCATTTTTGTAACACTGGCTTTAACATATAGTGGTATTTCAGTAAGTAGATTAATGAAAAATGTACTGGACTTAGAGACAGAAGATCTATGTTCATGACCTGCCTCTATTATCTATGTAATTTTGGGAAAGTTCTATTTCCTCTCTGATCATAATTTCCTTTAATTTAATTCTCCAAATAATATGCTCTTGAGGATGGGAAATAATTATAAGTGCTAAGAAGGCCTTTAGAAAATGACCAATAAGGATTTCTCCTACAGAATGCTAGGAATGTATAGAAATATTAGACAGATAGCTACTTAGATTGCAAAGCTGGATCTCTAAGTTTTTAGCTAGTGCCTGTTTTCCTTGGTTCCTGTTTCTTATTTGTGCAGTAATTGTAGCTTTGTATTGAAAAATTATGGGAGACTTAGCAAATATTGTAGAACTCTTTAGCCCTGGGGATACTTGGCTCTGTTATCAATTCCTACAAGACTCCCAGTACTCTTCCAAAACAAAATCAAAGATCTGGGAGATACTGCATAGTTTTGAATTATTGTATGTAATTAACTTTACCTTCAGTTATTTGTAGATTGTAGTGCTAGCTAAAAAAAAGGTCATCTACTAGATTTGTATAAGATTTAGGTAAAGATTTAGATTCAGGTGTTTTCAAGAGACAAGACTATAGAAATATCAAATTAGATGTGCTGAGTCTGGAGTTATTGTGGTTATAAATTCTCAAATTCCAGGGGCAAAAATCCATCACTATGCTCTAAAGAAGACCAGCACTTGCTTGCTCCTCAGAACCTGTGTTGACCAGTCTTCTCTCTCATGGGCCCACTTTTGCCTCTGTGTGTTGTCTATTGGCAGTCAAATTGTTTTGTTCCCTTCTCAAATGGAACACTGGTTCCATTTCAGAAAAGAAAACAAGATTCACATAAACATCCTGGTATTTGCCAATGAATCCACCCCCTTACTGCTTAAGGCTATTTTCAAATCAAAACTCATTCAAGATGAATCTACCAGCAATTGGTGGCCATGAATCTCAATTCCAATCGAATGTGTTAAGCCATAGAAGTAGAGGTGTCTTTGGAACACACACAAGGTTGTAAATGTAGTCAACCAATTATGTGGCAGACTATGTACTAAGCACCAAAAAAAGCAAAAATATAACCCCCCCCAAATAATATCCCCCCCAAAATCCCTGCTCTCAAATAGCTTAGTCTATTAGGGGAAACCACATGCAAACAGCTATGTGCAAACAAAGATATAATGGAAATAATAAACAAAGAGAAGGCACAAGCAAGGGAGATTTGGAAAGGCTTCTTGTAGGTAGAATTCTAGCTGGAATTTGAAGACAGACAGATGAGTAGGTAAAGAATTTCAGACTTGGAGAGTAGCCAGTGAAAATATGTGGAGTTGGAAGTTGGAGGGTTGTGTGCAAGGAACAGTATGGAGGTGAAGGTCATCACTAGATCAAAGTAAATGGGAAAGAAAAAAGTATAAGAAGATTGAAAAGGTAGGAAGGAACCAAGTTGCCTATAAAGGACTTTATATGCCAGAAGACTTTATATTTGATCCTAGAAATGATAGGGAACCACTGGAATTTATTGAATGACATCATCAAACATGCACTTTTAAAATCAGTTTTATAGTTGAATGGAGGATGGATAAGAGAGGGAAAAGACTTAAGACTGGAAGACCACAATACCATGAAGCTATAAGATGATGAGGACTTGTTTCAGGGTAATAACACCATAGCATTCCTCAGAGGGAGCAGAAAAGACTTTATTTGCAGTTGAAATCAGAGATGATTTACTTCTACCCCAAGGAGATTGTAGGCGAAATGTTCCAGACTGGGGAAAGATAATTATTAGAAAATGATCAATAAGGATTTCTCCTTAGACTGAGTCACTCTCCTGGATTCAATTCTTCAAAGATGACCTCTCTGCTGTGGCAACCTGTCCTTCCTCATATAGGATTCAGTAAGTCTCTTGCCTATTTATCATAGGAATTCTCTTCTAGAACCTTGGAAAGATACCAAATTTAAATGGAATTATGGATTAGAAGTTTAGCCAACAATCACCAAGTCCTTTATTTAGAAGAACAATATAGGCAGGATCCATTAGCTTTAAAAGCAGAAAAAATAAATTGCAAAATTAGAAGACCCTTCTTAAATAACATTTGTAGAAACACACTAGTTTTCTTCATAATATCTGAATTGCAAGTTATGGCAGGTTCTACCAAGCAAGAAGATTTTCAGTCCAGTCTCAGGGAAGAACTAACAGAAGTGGAACAACCTAGGCAAATGTGAAGAGGTTCAATACCTAAACTGATGATTAATTGATGAATTTTCTGGCCATGAATACTCATATCGCAGTTGCAATTAGGGATCCAATCTTACTAAAGTCTTTATTTTAAAGACCAGACTTATGATTTTGTTTGTATCTGCATCTCCCATCAACTCTGTTACAAATCTGAGGAAAAAGTCACCTGGGGTCACTAAAAGGTAGAAAGTGACTTGCTCAGGGTGTCAGAGATACCAAGTCTTCTTCACCTGTGAGGTAGGCTTACTATCTACTATGCTAAATTTTACTGTTTAAAAATAGATTGAGTTACAACTAATATAGTTAAACCAAATTATCTAAAAGTGTGTTAAAAATTTTAACAATAGTCTTTCTCCCAGACCTGTCCTAGGTAGAGCCAAATTTGGTCTGAGGCAAGTTTAGGAAGTTATTTCAAGATTCAGCTTGATTTAGCACTAGGATTAGTAGATTAGTAGATAGTCATTTTGAACATTTGTCTATCTCAGTAGTTGCCATGACCTACAGTATTTATTATCTGGTAGCCAACATGCTGGTGATAAACTTTCCCATACTAGCTAGACTGTTCTTTGGACAGAAACATAGCTGTCATTAGACCCATACATAAAGCCAATATAGTTTATAGTTCTACCTTGGGTTTACTTCCTTAATTCCTATTTGCAATGGTGGGGCTGTGAGATCAAAGGGTGGCCAACTAATTCTTCTCTGGGGTTTCTATGGGTAACTCTGAGAAGTTGGGATTTTTAATTCAATAGGCTAGGAAACCCCATTTAATGTGCTCCCCATTGATCAACTAGCGTTCAATAACTTTTAGAAAGACTTTTTTTAAGCAGGTAAAATAAGGAAAATTGTTGTCGGAATATTTTCCCATACTGGACACATACTTCTCCTTTGTATATCCAAGATTCCTGAGGAGAATAAGCTCAACCACAAGAGTGTTCTTGTGCCCAAAGGATAAAATCACAGTTTCTGGTTCCTGGAAGTCTGTTGTCCCTTTATGGTATCCTCATGAATTCCCCTAAGATCTAAGTCTCTGTTAAGCTCTGAAGTTGCTAAAGCTGCATTCCCTTAGCTTGGTTGTCCAGTTCTTCCATGTGCATCTCTCAGGTCTTGCTGCACATGCTGTTATCAGTTTCTAATGGTCCATGGACATTCCTACCATCTCTGGTTGCTAGTGGAACCTCTCTAATGGCACTGATGGCTGTTTCTTCTGAACTCATACAGTTGCCTGTAGCCAGGAAGGTTTCTCACTTAATAAAGCTGCATAGGGTCTGACAGATTTTCTTAATTTTATCACAAAATATTTTCTGGGTGGTATCTCCTTTCAAACAAGGACCTTCATTCTCCCCAAACTGAATAAAAAACTTGTTTCAACTTAGTTTATGATATTAATTGATTCAATCAACATATCTGGGTTTTATTATTAATATGTTTATATTAATTATGGTTGGGAAGTTTCTATCCCCCTCCTAATATCAGAAAAGTAGAACTTACCCAAACTTGTACTTTGATAACAAAGCCTTAGAGACCCTGGTGACACCTCCATGTCATAGTGAGACATGAAAGCAGAACTATTATGAAAGAAAATGAAATGGGTTAGAGGTTACTAAATAGTTCAGATACCTACACATCATTCATCTTTTTTTTTAAATAAGAAGAAAATTGGAGAGACATGGTGAAATTCAAAAGACAGCAAAAAAAATTGACTACATTTTTAACAGTCCGGAAATGACTATTTATAGACATAGCAGTCATTTCAGATTACACTGTCTGCACTGTCAGATCATGAACTGGTTAGAGCAAGGTCAGAGTAAATATCAAATTAGCAGAAAGGATAAATCTGACTTGAAGACATGATGTGTGAATATATCGGCCTTATCTTGATTTGTTCAAACAAACTGTGACCTCCAAAAAAAGAGAAATAAGCAGAATTAAAATATGATTATCTCTAATTATTGGAAGTTTAAACAAAACAAAGCAGTTATTACATTGAAGAGGTTGAAAAAGACCTAAATTGATTTAACTAGCAAACACTTAAGGTCTTCACTAGAAGGACAAAAAAGCAACAGTCAAGGGCAACAGCAATTTAGAGTATGAGCTCATTTGCTAAACATATCATGGAGGAGACTAAGGGAATACAAGTGGTACCAGTAACAAAACAATGAAAAACAGTTGAAATGAAAATGTTAGTGTGAGAGAGTTTAGTGTGAGATCTAAGCCAGATTCTCTAGAGTATCTGCAGATGAAAGCAAGAGAATAAAAAATAGACATGAAATGGAGTGTGTGTTTTAATAGTAATCTGTCTCCATGAAGGATAATAATGGAATCACCACAACTGGTCTTTGCCACTCCAGAACCCAAGTTATTGTGTGATGAGGTAGCACAAGGGTACACAGGAAATGGAAGCCGAATCATCTCTTATTGGATTTCTTAGAGTAAGGATTCCTTTTGTGTATGAGTTGGACAAGATGGATCTTGAGGTCCCCTATTATTGTTCAATCATTTCATTTATGTCTGATTCTTCATGACCCCTTTTGGGGTTTCTTGGCAAAGATACTAGAGTGGTTTGTCATTTCCTTCTCCAGCACATTTTTACAGATGAGGAAATTGAGGCAAATAGGATGAAGTGACTTGCCTTGGGTCACAGCTGTTAAGTGTTTGAGAAGAGATAAACTCAGGAAGAGGAGTCTTCCTGATTCCAGGTCCAGTACTCTCCAATGTGACACCTGACTTTTTGAGGCTGACTTATCTATCTATCTATCTATCTATCTATCTATCTATCTATCTGTATATTTATTTATTTGTTCATTTGTTCATTCATTCGTTTGTTTGTTTTTTGTTTATTTATTTATTGCAGTTTCTCCTCTCAAATTCTATGAGTCTGTGAAAACAAGAAGAGTGGCCAAATAAACACAAAATTCCACGTTGAAGATGCTTCAACATTTGAAACATTGAGACTATTGGGAAATAGTTGCAAAAGAATGAAAACTATCTCAATGTTTCTACCAAAGGAATGAACATAAGAACGCAATATATCAGAAAGGGTGGAGTACAACAGGAATTTGATCTTTAGAGAAATATTGGGCCTTTGGGTAAATATGTAAAGACTTTGGTGGCGGAAGTATGTGTGTGAGTATAAATGCAGACATGGATTGCTGTCTTCAAGTATTGAAAGGACATTAAGTGGAAGAATTCTAATTGTTCTTTATCCATGGACAGTAGATTTAGGATCAATATACGAAGATAATTCCTAATAATTAGAACTGCTCAACAATGGAAAAGATCACTTTGAGAGAGGGTTTCTTCTTATTGAAAGCCTTTGTTTGAAGACTAGATGATCACTTTCTGGGGAAGTTATGAAGGAGTTTTTCTCAGTTATGCCCAGGTTGAATTAGATAGCTTCTAAAGTCCTTTCCAATGCTGAGATTCTGTTCTCTGCCTTTCTGTGATCATGTTGGTTCTTAATGATCACTGCTTGCTGTTTCTAAGCTCATAAATCCTCCCTTTAATAATATGGCCTATAATATGAACATAATTCACACTAAAGACTTAATGTTTGCAGTCTTTCTTTTCATTTTTTGGAACTGGGAAATTGATTCTTTTCCAGGATTGTGACACTTCTTCCACTATCCAGTTTTCCAAAAATCAGCAATGGCTACTTAGTAATCACAGTTCTCAGGGATGTAGTCATCTCACCCTAATTGATCCGGTTTACCATTTTCACATTTATCGTGACTCTCAGTTTTTTGTTTACTATTTCATTTTAATGTTTTCTGCCTGGAAACTTTGTAAAGAAAACAAATTTAAATTGAGATTGGGGGTGGGGGAGGATGAAATTCTATTCCCAAATATCAATTAATGCAAACACAGATGGCTCAGGCACCTGAATTGAAGTAGTAACATAAAATTAATCAGTCAATGAACTCAAAATGTGATTTTCTACATCCCCACCACAATTTGTAAATAGGTCCTTTAGCAACTTGAGAGGGATTTGGTCATTGGATAAAGATAAATGATACTACACTGGAAACAACATGTGATTGTTTGAAAGAATCAGTTATTCTCCATGGCCACATGTATAGAAATAGTAAGTCAGTTTGAGTCGATTGTTTAGAGTTTGTGATCTTAAGAGATGGAGGAAAAAAGGTACCTGAAAGGGAATGAGTGGTTTGGGGTTGGGGATGGAGGGGGGAAAAGGGTGAGGAATGACTTTTTTAGAAATTTTCTTCCTTTTCTGGAAGACCACATTATTGGCCATGTTATTAGAGGGTCTGAACCAGAAGGAAACAATGCATCCAGGTGGGAGGAAAACAAAATACACCAAAGGCAAATTCAAAAATAGATGTAGGGGGAGGCAGTTTCAAAGAATGTGATTCTTTACAGCAGAAAAGAGAAATGTTTCTAAACCCAAGAAAGGACTTCCAATTCCAGGAATTGTTCATTACTGCCTCTGTTACATGTGTTAACCACATGTTTGTCTTATTGATATTATACTCTAAGTTTGGGCTCATTCTTTCCACAGATGCTATATTCATGGGAGAGTGTGCCCCAGATATAATGAAGAAATGATCTCTCCCAACTGTTCTTAGGTTCTTAATGGGAAGCATACTAGTGGGGGCTTATAAGAGATGGTGTTTCAATTACTGTTCTATAGGTTTATCCCCTACAACTGTGAGCACAGTAGTTCTTCTGGGGATCCCTACCTTTGAAAATAAGTGTAAATTGAGTGAGAGGGTAGTATATAAGCAAAATGAGGTGAGTAGTTCTGTCTTCTGTCATCTGTTATTCCATCTATCCCAAGGTTAGGTTTAGTTTCCTTTTTTAATACTCTTCTTGCCAGGGGTAGCTAGATGGCACAGTGGACAGAGCACCAGCCCTGCAGTCAGGAGAACCTGAATTCAAATCCAGCCTCAGACACCTGTGTGACCTTGTTCAAGTCACTTAAAAAATTCCTCTTGTCTCCAAAATAGCAACAATAACAATAAAACATAACACAATAATAAAAACAATTAAAAACACAATAACAAAAACACAACCCTTTTTGTTGTCTTTAGCATTCATCAACAGTGTCAGTTCATTCTTAGTTTTTTTTAAAAAAATAATGCATTGCCCTTGCTTGCTCCCCTATCATTCATATCTCTAGGTAAATCTCCTTTCCTTTCTCACTGGATTTCAATTTATTGGTTTTTGCCTCAGAATACTATAAAACTTTCCTAGTAAAATCCATAGCAGCATAAAAGAGGAACAATGTGAATTAATAACAACAAACTACACTATCCAGACTGTGACATACACTTAGACCTGAATTTCATTGAATTAATTCTTCAAAATATTTATCTTAGTCAGATGCTGCCCATGGAAAATAACTTAAATCTAGAAATAGGAAGTGAAAGAAGAATAGTTTGGGTCACATTTGGGAAAATAAACAGTGTTTTCAATTATTACAAATTTCTAGATGCCACAAAAATCATTTCTTGAGCACCAGGGTGCTAATATGAAATAAAGATCACAATCTTAGAAAAATAAGGTCTAAGTGTTCCAAAGGGCATCGGAACTATGGAAGTCTCAAGGTTCCTGCCTTCCCTTGCATTTTGCCAATGGCCTTCTGGAGATAATGTTCCTTAAAAATCTGAATTGGAAGAGTAAGTTTAGAGATGGGACTTTCATTTCAGGAAATAGGAGAGAGAGAGAGAGAGAGAGAGAGAGAGAGAGAGAGAGAGAGAGAGAGAGAGAGAGAGAGAGAGAGAGAGAGACGCAATGTGGTAAACTGAAGAGGGAAATATTTTGAAATAAGCAGAAGCCTAATTATCCTATTCAGAGCACATCACTTACACAGAGGTAGCTTTGAAGATTAGGGAATGAATATAGAAGAATATTTCAGTGACATAAATAATCAAGGACTGTGTGTAGTATGAGATATAATTTTCCAAGCTGTCAACAAAAGATTATAAGCCATTACCTCATTTTTAAGTAGTCTGTTTATTTTCAAATAAATGAAATTGCCCCATGTCAAATCTTATTTTAGTTTATTTTATTTTCATAAGTCAACGGTTGAACCAAAGTGTAATTCTCCCATTTCACTTTCTGGTTCTGTGTCAAGCAGCCTTGAATGATGAGACTGAGTTAATGTATATATTTCCCTCACTAAAAAGTTATATAATATAACTTGAATTCTCTGTGAACTAGTTTACTTTTTACACTCTACTGTACATGCATGCAGCAAATCTTAATGTATATGTAGTATTGTGCAACTCAGGAAAATGTGAATTCATAAGCTAGGAAAATGTGAATATTTAACAGGCTAAGAGATATTAGTTTTTAAAAATAACAAACAGGATTATGTACATACAGAGTTTTTATATTCCAGCAGTGTTCAAATTTGTTTTTTAAAAAATATAAACATGTAAGACTATGTGAAATGCCACTGATTATTACTTCTTCCTTTTATCAACCGGAAAAGCATTGGGAACCTTGAAAACACTGAAATCATTTGCCCTCTGGATAACATTTCCTCTTTGTTTCTTAGCCACATGATTTAAAGATGTTCATTCAGACCCTAGGACTGGGCAGTGTTGATGACCAAGAGTACATCTGGGGATTTATCACAGTGATAATTTCTGCATTAGGGAAGATACTCATAAATCAGTGAGTTTTGGCCAACCCTAGGAACCTGCCTTTGGGGATGGCAGAAATCTTTTATCAGGTCTTGAGCTTTGGAGGATGGAAGGAAGGGGACAGTGGGCACTCCCATCATGCTCCCATAGCCCTCTTAGCTGAGAAGGTATAGTGTAATTATAACCATGACTTAGAGGATGGGAAGAAATATAAAATAGGGGCAGGGAAAGGGTACTGCTCCATCATCATCCTAAAAGACCAAATATTCTCTTCTTTGAATGGATAAAAGGAAAAGGAGAAAGAAGTCTGATGAGTCTGCACAGGTTCCCACCAGGCTTTTTTACTGAAGAATGAGAATGGAAGGGCAGAAAAAAGAAGATATCTAAATATCTTTATATTCAAGAAAAACATCCCCCACCCCACCCCCACCCCAACACACTGCACAGCAGGTAACTTCTCAGTAGTTCTTAGCAGCAAAATATGAAGAAAGAAAGAAAAGTCCTTCTTCTGGGTTCATGGAGCTCTACAGGTTGCAATACTGAAGTGTGTCAGTTGATGCTCCTTGGTTGGTTCATCCCTCAGAGACTATTAGACTGAAATTCCTGAAGAATTACCTTCTTTTTCGCATACCAGCTTCAAGTCTTCCCAGTTCTTCATAAGACTGGTAGAAGATGTCAAATTCCCTGGCCCCCCAGCCTCTCCAGACAGCCAGGCACCATTCCATGTTTTCCTGCTCAAAGCAGCACACAACCGTGTCCTTTGCTACAACAGCAGCTTCAACCAGCGTCCTGGGGAATCAAAGGACAGGCCTTGAGAATGGAGCTAGAGCTCGTCTAAGAAAACATACAGCATCATGAAAGGAGGCTGAAGACAGAAACTTCATTTTACAGAATTTTCTGTAGATGATCAAAGAGAACTACTGAAAAGGTGAACAGTTCCAGCATTATAACCTTGTATAACCAAAATGTTTGAAATGTATTATAAATACACACATATCATTTTATGTATACCTATATAATTGCATATATATATAATTATGTATACATATATATAATTGTATATATATACAAATGTACATATAATTATATATTTATAAATATATATTTATACATATAAGTTAAACTAGTTCCTTAAATATGTAAATATAGATATATTTTCTATGTATTAAAATAATATATGATATTTTCTATATATATATGAATATAGGCAATTAGGTGGTATAATGGTTAGAGTGCTGAGCATGAAATATGGAAGAGTTCATCTGCCTAAGTTTGAATTTGGCCTCAGACACTTACTAGCTGTGTGACATTGGAAAAGTCACTTAACCTTGTTTGCCTCTGTTTCCTGATCTGTTAAATGAATTCCAGTATTTTTGCCAAGATAATCCCAAATTAAGTCAGTCAGGCACAACTGAAACAATTAATAACAACAAAACATATATATGTGTATGAGTATGTGTGTGTGTGTATGTGTGTGTGTGCCTAACTGTTTTGTAATAGTAAAGAACAAGGATCAAGAGAGACAATTTTATTTCGTGATTTTTATTCTTAATGGACTGAATGTTGGTAATTTCAGGTTCAGTTATCATGGGCTTTTTATGAAGCCAGTCAAAATCTCTAAAGCAATAGGTTAATACCATCATATTCTTAATTCTCTATGAATTAGCAAATTTTGATTCCCAGGCTGACTCCCTCATGCCAGGCAAAATACTTTTAGATCTCTTATCTTTGTCTTCAGCAATGGAAGTATATATATATATATATATATATATATATATATATATGTGTGTGTGTGTGTGTGTGTGTGTGTGTGTGTGTGTGTCTACAGTATATTGTTATAAATAAAATATATGTGTATATGTAAGGTGAGGGTAAGAACAGATTCTCACCAAGTTTTCTTGCTAGAGAAATGAAGGGCAGAAAAAAAAAAGAAAATATTCAAATGAGTTGTACAAGAGAAGCATCATCCATTCAACTATTCAACCTAATTACAATAGGTATTTTCTCAGTAGTTCTTAGAAGCAAAATATGAAAAAAAAAGGAAAAAAAAGTCCCTGTTCTGGGTATACACATGTATGAATGTATAACTATATACATAAAACATACCTTATTTTATTGCACTTTACAGATAATACATTAAAAAAACCAAACAAGTTTTGTGGCAACCCTGTGTAGAGCAAGTCCATTGGTACCATTTTTTGAAAAGTACATGCTCTGTTTCACATTGTGGTAATTCTCACAATATTTCAAATTTTCTATTATTGCTACGGATGTTATAATGATTTGCAAGCTGTGATCTTTGATGTTACTATTATAATTGCTTCGAGGTGCCATGAACTATGTACATATAAGAAGGGAACTTAATTGATTAATATTATGTATCTTCTGACTACTCCACCCATCAGATATCCTTTCCATCTCTCTAGTTCTCCTCAGATCTCCTTATTCCTGAGACACAACAATATTGAAATTTGGCCAATTTAATAACCCTACAATGATCTCTAAGTGTTCAAGTGAAAGGAAGAGTCAATTGATGTAGGAAACTTCATTGTTGTCTTATTTTAAGAAATTGCTACAGCCACCCCAACCTTGAGCCACCACCACCCTGATTAGTCAGCAGCCATCAATACCAGGGTAAGACTCTTCACCAGAAAGAATATAATTACATAAAGAAGGCTCAGATGATGGCTAGCATTTTTTAGCAATATATTTTAAGTTAAGATATATACATTTTGATGTATTATACATGTAATAGACTACAGTACAGTATAAACATAACTTTTATATGCTCTAGGAAACAAAAATATTCATGTATTTTTTGTGATCCTTGCTTTATTGTGGTAGTCTGGAATCAGATTCAAAATATCTCTGAGGTAAGTCTGTATATATTAAATGTACATTTAATGTATTTCTAAGCCTCAGATGAGAAGCTCCCTCTACCAACACAGATTGGCACATTTTCTGCATTTTAGTCTCAGAGAGTTGCCCAGGGTATGAAAAGGTTAAATGACTTATTCAAAATCATAGAGCTAGTTTGTCTCAGAGACAGAACTTAAACCCATGTTTTCATAGCTCAGAGGCCAGTTCTGCATCCCTTGGGTGCTTCTTGCTGCTTCTTGCAAGATAATATGAAGACTTGCCTAAACCACATGCAATTATGCAGCTAAATTTTCTATAAAAACTTAATAATAAAAAATTAATAATGCAGTTTAGAGGTAAATGAAAATAATTTTGGAATTATGCCTGGTTTTGGATTAAATATGTTGCTAGTTTTCTCCACTGTGCAGCTGACTGCCAGAGAAGGAGCATAGTGCAATGATAAAACTATTGAACTTGGGAAGCAAGAAACATGGATTTAAATCTATTACTTAATAGCTATCTCACCTTGACCCTCAGTTTTATTATGTAAAAAATGTAAGAAAATCTCCAATGATCTTTCCAGTTCTAAATAATTATGATCCTCCCTCTGAGAATGGTGTCAGGAGCGCTGACACCTGAGGCTGGTGAGGTAATAAAAAATGACAAATATTGTTTCTTAACAGGGAAAAGAGGAGAATTAAAGGAGGTTAAAAAGGAACACTGATGTCAGAGGGGAGACAGATCTGCTCAATTTATTTTGCTTCTGTTTTTTTCTGATGAGGAGAATTGTTTTTGTACTAGAAAGAATTGATAAGTGAGGCGATAGTAAGAGAACAATTAGTTATCTTTGGTGAGTCCAAGTCACCAGGTACAGAAGAACCACCTCTTAGGATCCACAAAGATTGGGCAGATGTGGTTGCTGAGTCACTGTCAGTGATCTTTGAAATACTCTGTAAATTGAAAGAGGCTTAGAAAAGGCCAAATTCTAAAGAATTGAAGAGAACAAGACATAAATTCTAGGCCAATGAATCTGGCTTTGATTACTGACAAAATTCTAGAATGTGTTATTAAAAAGGATGGTTCGATAACACTTAGAAAAGGAAGCAGAGATCATAGAGCAAGCAACACAACGGGCCATGCGAGTCTAATTTTCTTTGCTATTTCAGCAGGGTAATCAGACTAGAGAAGAATGTTGTAGATACAGTTTACCTAGGTATTAATGAAGCATTTGACAGTCTTTAATGTCATTCTTGTGGGAAAGATGGGGGGGGGGATTTAATTTAATTCACAACAGTCACTGAGTCAAATCTAGTAAGATGATTTTTTTTTTAAGGATTGACTATCTGGTAGGTAGAAAATTCCCCTTACCAATTCAGATCAGCACCTGCCCTGTAATTTATGGCCTTAAAGAATTAATGCATTTAGGATAAGAAGGACAACCTCAGATTGGGGAAAAAAATCTTTACACTAATTGTTTCTGATAAGGGTCTGATATCTAAGATATAATGAGAACTAATATAAGTATTTAAGATCAAGAGTCATTCCCCATAAATGAATTTACAATTTACCATTGTACAATTATAATTTACAATTACATTTTTTAAAAAAGATAGTTAAAATGCATATTTATGCTTCTTGATCCCCAGCCCACTGCCAGGCATAGACCCCAAGAAAATTAAAGACAGAACAGTGTCATATAAATCAAAATATTTATAGCAACATTTTTTTTGTGGTAGCAAAGATTGGGAAAGTTGATTGGGGAATCCCTAAGTAAACTGTGATACGCACATGTACTGTAATGTTACTGTTCTATAATAAAAGGAATATTAAGAATTCAGAAAAGTCTATGGAGAGTTATATAAAGTGTTGCATCATGAAACAAGCAGACCTAGGAAGAAAAAAACCTCACTAAACATAATGACTGACAAATGGAAAAAACAAAAAAGTAAAAGTTAATGTTATATAATTAAAATGGATAGGTTGACCCTGGAGATGAGAAAATATAGCACTTTTCCTTTCTTTACAGGTGTGTTGGTTATGGGTGTGGAACACTAACAGATTTGGTTATGGTATTGATTCATTTTGTTGACTTTTTTTTACCTTTATTTTTAAAGAAAATAAAATACAAAATTTTAGCAAAAATTTTATTTTTTCCTCAATTTCTTTTTGACTCTTTGTTATATAAGGGATGGTTTGCTAGGTACAGGAGAATGAAAGGTTACATTTGGAAATGAAGATTATATACAAAGAAAAGACATAAATTTTAAAAAAATTAAGTATAATGCCAGGATGTTGTAATTACTTTTTTTCTTTTTCTTTTTCTTTTTTTTTTTTTTTGGCTTTTGCAAGGCAAGGGAGATGGGTGATTTGCCTAAGGTCCCATGGCTAAGTATTAAATGTCTGAGGCTGTATTTGAACTCAGGTTGTCCTGACTCCAGGGTTGGTGCTCTGTTTACTGTGCCACCTAACTGTTCCCCCTACCCAAGCTGATTTTTAAAGGAAGATAAGAATTCTAAGAGGCAGAGGTAAGGAGGGTGAGCAAAAAGCCAAAATAAAATATTGAGAGACTTAGCTGCCCTGTAATTGTACTTTTATGTCTGTTATCACTATCATCTCTGGTTTCTACTAACACTTCTCCTATTAATGAGAAATAGCAATATCACAACAAAAAAAGAGTAAACTGTTAAGAAAAATGAGTGCATGATAGTGTTTTGCTTAAGAAATCCATTTGCTACATTACCTTTACATATTCTCTATAAATGATTCACAACATTTTCAAGAATAAGGAGAAGTTTTTGGTTAAAAACAAACAAAAGCATCATGGTTTCTCATAGCAATTGCTCTCAACCTGTATATTTTTTTGTTAGAGATCAACCAATCAGTATTTATTAAAATACCTACTATGTGCTGGGGAGGCAGCTAGATGGTTCAGTGGATGAAAGTACTGAGTTCAAATGTGATCTCAGACACTTAACTAGCTATGTGATTCTGGGCAAGTCTCTTCAACTCTGTTTGCCTTAATCTATTGGAGAAGGAAATTATAAGTCACTTCAATTATCTTTTCCAAGAAAACTCCAAGGACTCTATGGTCCAAAGGATCAAAAGGAGTTGGGCACAACTGAATTACTGAACATTTGTGGCAGATATTATGTTAGAAGCTGGGGATACAATTATAATTAATACAATCATCCTTTCCGTCAAGAAGATTACAGTCTAATCAGGGAGACAAAGGTGAGGGAGACAAGGATATATGAGAGTGTGTGTGTATAGAATACAAATAAAGAAAATTTAAAATATATATATTTATATAAATCATACAACAATTTGAGAGAAAGGCATTAGCAGCTGAGAGGATCAGAAAAAGTCTCAAGTAGAAGATAATTGTTTCTTTTATTTTTGGAGGCAATTGTGATTAAGTGACTTGCTCAGGGTCATATAGCTAGTAAATGTCTGAGGCTGGATTTGAACTCAGGTTCTCCTAGCTCCAAGGCTTGAATTGTTTCTTGAAGGAAGAGATGAATTCTCTTAGGCAGAAGTGAAATGAGAATGCATTCTAGTTATGAAAGATAGTTAGCCCAGAGGTATGCAGACAGGAAATTATCAAATGTGAGGATCACACAGAATGTCAGTTTGGCTGAATCACAGAGGGCTGGCAGAGGCTACTGGAGTAATTTAGGCCAGAGGTGATGAGGGCCTGAATCAAAGTGGTAACTATGTGAGGTGACAGAAGGAATTGGACTTAAGACTTGGGTAATGTTATAGTAGAAGAGAGACCAAGCTTTTAAAATTGATTGACTTCGGGAGGTGAGAGTGAGAAGTTGAGAATATTAAGATTATGAATCTGAGAGTCTGAGAGAGCATTGATGCCTTCAACAGAGAAATGTAGAAGAGAGATGAGTTTTTTTGGGAAAGACCATGAATTCTGTTTTGGATATACTAGGTTTGAGATGTTTCTAGGACAATTAGTCTAAAAATGTTCAATAATTGGCAAAGGATGATGTGGAACTGAAGCTCTGAACTGAAATGATAATTTAATTAATAGGAGTTGATGAAGTCACCAATAGTAGATTGTAGAGAAGAGGACTTCTAACAGGACCCTTGAAATACCCACAGTTGGGGGAGGGAGGGTGATGATCTGGATGATGAGCCAGGAAAGGAGATACCAGAGTGGTTGGACAAGAAGAAGGAGAACCAGGAGAAAGCAGTATCATAAAAGTCCAGAGAAGAGAGAGTGGTCGAATGCAACAAATAGATGGAGAAGGATGAATGCTAACTACAAAGGTCTATCAGACTTGGCAATTAAGAGGTTGTTTGAATTGAGGAAAGAAAGTAGAGACAGTAACAAGTGGGGTTATAAAGCTTTTCCTAGGAGTTTGGTTGAGAAAGGAAGTAGAAACAGGAAAATGATGAAGTGCTGGTAGAGTTAGGTGGAAGTCTTTAAGGATGGGGAAAATTTGGGCATGTTTGAAGACACAGAGGAGGAAGAAAAATAGAGAGAGGTTGAAGGTAAAGAGAGAAAGGGAGAATGAGGGTTCAATCTTCTGGAATATGATCAAGAACACATATAGGGAGCTGGTTTTAGCTAGGAGGGAGGTCATCTCATTGGTCAGATGCTAAGGGGAAAGAGGTGAGAGTAGGGAATGTCAAGGGATTTTGAAAGAAGAGAAAAGGAGAAGAGATACTCATGTCAATTTTTTTTTTCAAAAAAGTAAGAAGTCAAATACTCAGTTGAGACAGGGTAGGAAGGGGTCCATGTGAAAGGTTTAAGGAGATGAGAGAAAGTTTGGAAAAAGCATTTTAGGGAGGCTCATAGGGAATAAATTAGAAAAGAGTAAAGGAATTGTCTTATGAAAGAGGGGGCCCAGTTAAAAAGATCAAAATTACAATTCTTGATTTGAATATGTGTTCTTGAACCCCACTCTGTCTTCTCATATAATGTGGCCCATAAGTAAGGAACTACTAAACTAGATACTTGTTTTTATTAGAGATCCATTGGTTTGTCCTGCTAAAACTGATATAAAAGGGCTAATTTCTTTTTTTTTTAGATTTTTCAAGGCAATGGGGTTAAGTGGCTTGCCCAAGGCCACACAACTAGGTAATTATTTTGCCCAAGGCCACACAACTAGGTAATTATTAAGTGTCTGAGGTCAGATTTGAACCCAGGTACTCCTGACTCCAAGGCCAGTGCTCTGTCCACTGTGCCACCTAGCTGCCCCTAAAAGGGCTAATTTCAAAGCAACCTACTCCCTCTGCCTAATTTGAGAGAATAAGTTATTTTTATAAGAGATCCATTGGTCTGTTCTAAGTTAGAACTGATATAGAAGGGCTAATTTCAAAGCAACCCACCCCCCTCTGCCTAATTTGATGAACTCAGGAGCATGTTGTCTCTTATTTCTCAAATAAAATCATTTACAGAACAAGGGTCATTAGCTAAAGAGTGACTCATCCTGAAAAGCTCTAAGCTGAAGAATGCCAGAGGTTGATTCACTGCAGACATTTCCTTGGTCATCATTCTGCTCTGAGAGAAATAAGTGAAATGGGACTTTTCCCCCCTTAGTGCTTCATGAGAAACCAAAACCAACGAATTCTCCAGAAGAAGTTGAATTAATGTAATATGGAAGTGATCCAAAGCATATACAAAGTAGAATTTGGGGACTTTTCATACAAATAATTTATTACTCAAGAATCGGTAGTTGAAGTGAAGAGATGTAAACATTCCAGGGTGTTGGAGTACTGTGGCCCAGACCATAATTAGTCATGCTCTGCCTCAGCCTATACATTTTCCCAGCCTTGTATATAATGTCCTGGACAAACTGTTCTTGCTCCTGTTATATTCTCACAGTGGAGCCATGCCTTTCTGGTAGAAATAGCTGGCAGCAGAAGTGGAAGTCACAGAAGGATGCCAGAAAAGGGCAGCACCTCTTTCTACACAAGCTGCCTATCCCTGTAGGCAGAGTGGGTCCCAGGATCATAGAGTTAGACCTGGAAGGGCCCCAAGAGACCGTTAAACAGAACCACTCTACCTCTTTACAGAGAAGGATTCTGAAATAATGGGGAGCACAGGAGGTTTTGGGGAGATAGGGAAGAGGGAGGCAGAAATGAAAAGGGGCCACTTGAACTGCATGGATAATTGCTTCAACTCCAGAGTTAACACTGACCCTGGAGACTTGGTGGATGATTAAAAAAGAACCATTGTATCCTGCAAACTGGTGGATGATGGAAGGGAGGAAACCAATTTTTATCAAATGCCTGCAATGTGCCAGCTAAACATTTAACAAACATCTCTTTAACTCCTCTCAATAACCCTAGGAGGGAGAAGTTATTGGGATTGCCATTTTACAGTTGAGGAAACTGAGGCAGATGTGGGGGAAGGGTCATGCAACCATTAAGTAAGACTAGATTTGAACTTGGGACTTTTAAATTCTGGGCTCAGTGTTTCATTCATAGCATTGCCTATCTATCTGCCTATGATGCTTATTTATAGCAGAGAATAAGAGAAAAGTATTTTTTGAACCTTAGGATTCAGAGCCAGTTCCCTTATCATTTGCACAGTGTCATAAAGTAATAAAGCAGGAGAATTAGACTTGAACCCAGGACTTCTAACTACAAAATTAGTATAGAGAAACCTCAGTAAACCAACATGCTAAAATGTTGAATGCTTGGGTTTCTTTTGTGTATTTTAAGATTCAAGAGGAGTTTCTAATTCAGCCTTACCCATATGGGGCCAGTTCTCTAGCCTTTAATACGGCTATTACTCTACCCCGCTGGGTACCAGATTCTTTCTCCAGTCCAATAATGATAACATCTCCGCCTTGCCTAAGAAACAGAAAGTGGGAAGAATTTTACTCACATTAGTAATCTCCAGGGTAAATTGATACAGTCAGCGGAAAAGCATTTGCAACACATATATAGTTTCAACTAATGTATTAAATTACTGAGATGGCATGACAGAGAAATGGTAGAAGAGAACTTCCCCAAAAGGAAATTTAATCACAATGAAATCACCTCTTTTACTGCATTGTATCTGATAGGGGCAGTGAGCTTAGTGCTGTTCTTATTAGATTTGCCAGAGAGAAGAAAAAAAAAGACTTAGAAGCAAAAATATACTTAACAGAGCCATTCTCTTCATCTTTCACTAAGAGGAGTTTTAAAAGCTAGCCCTTCACTGTGGCCCCAAATGGGATAAAACTAAAAGTGAAGAATTTTAGAGGGCATGATTTCTCCCCCAAATAGGTCAACAGATTTCTTTGTTGTTGTTGTTGTATACCATGTAAATCTATTTAATGGGGCACTTTACCTGGGAATCCAAATGAGGTCTTTTACTGAGAGGATTTTGACTGCTTGTAGGTGTGTGGACCCTTCACTGTTCATGAGAGGTCCATCCTTTTCAGATCCATCAGTGCAAATACTGGGCTCATGAAATTGATCAGAATCTTCATAATTGGTAGAAAAAGGTATGCTAGAGGTGCTCATGAGTGAACTTGGAAGACTCGAGAAAGACCTAGTGATTCTGTTGGGAGGGGAAGATGAGTATGAGGATATGGAGCAATAATCTGTCAGAGAATCCTGGTGGTTTAATATCTGAGTTCCCCGTTCTTCGCTAAAGATTATGCTCATATCAGCTATGCATTCCCCTTCAAGTTGCTTCTGGGGGGTCAAATCAGCAGTAGAGAGCCCCAGAACAGGTTGCTTAACTGGAAACGTGTCCCTGAGTGGGCTGCAATCCCCACAGAAGTATCGGGCACATAATTGATAGGTTGCAGAGAAATACATCACTAAAGAATTGTCTTTGTCATCCAAGCACCAGACCACTTCTTCACCATGGCACTCAGAGTTACCCACTATTGAAGTTATCATGGAAGGAGAAGAATAGGGGTCTAATCTTCTATTTATTTCCAGTCTGGCACAATCTATAATCAGGATGCCAGGCCCATTGCTGTACCAGACCTCGGACCCACTGTTAGCTATTTCCATGGCTTTTACAGGGTAAGGGTTCTGTCGGGGATCATCATCAGTGATGTTGAATTTGGATCTGTTTGCAGTATGTGAACATAGATAGGAGCAGTTATTATCCGGAACACCCTGGATCACAGGAAACACTGCCACAAGTCCATCTGACATACCAGCCAATACCAGGTAAGAATTCTGCTGAAAGGAAAACAGATCAACTTTTAGTGTTCTTATTGAAATACTCTAGTTTCACAATTTCCCTTAAAAAGGCTACAGCATTATTCACATACAGAGATCCAACGCATCTGCACTCTCCTCCCACTCTCAAGCAAAGGTCATTTTTAGGATCCTGGACTTTCTAATTGGTTCCCTTTGTACAGCCTCTTAATGAAGTATTGTATTATGCTGATCAAAAGGATCTTCCTCCCTGTAAAACTAAATACTATAAATGATTTTAGTGTGTCAGAACAGGCAGTTGACATTGGCTTTTTGCCCATCATTGTTTGTATACCATTTTCCCCAAAGACTAGACCCTTGATGGAAGTAGGGCATAAGTTGACTAATTAAGATGGATGCCTTTTGAGTAGATCAAGAATTTTGGCATGGAGTTGACTTCAAGGGTGGCTTGGCAATTTCCAGATAAACTCTTGTTCCCAATTCTCAGCAACATCTTAATCAAGAGCTTAGTACACTCCCATACGTTTTGTAGAGGTTTATATTTGTTAAGTACTAGGTCCTAGAGATTTATTTGACTACTACAACAGTATTTGTTCTATGTCACCAGACAAAGATAATGGCAGTGCTCATCCTTAATCCTAGGAAATGATTCACAAAACATAAGTCTCTTTGGATGCATGGATCCTTTAAGCCCCAAACCATGATGCAGAATGCAGTTTTCCTTAAAAAATGGTAACCACTCAGGTTTGGAAAACCTAGGATAAAACAAAAGCAGAAACACTCATCCTTGTGCCAGTGAGGATGAAAGCCGAGCAAGCCACCTCTCAACTGGGTCTTAGAAGCTCTAAGGAGGTTTGATTCAAACTGTCAAAAGTTAAAACAGTGACCTGACCTGCAGCTCAACAGAAAGTCAATAAGCCCTTAGTAACTTTCTCAGAATTCATTTTCAGTATTTTAAAGAAAACAGCCAAGGAAAACATGAAAATAAAACTGCATTTGAAGGCCCCAGGCTGTCAGCACTCCAGCTGGGGCAGCAATCATTGCCTTCCAAAGGGAACACATGCTGGGCAATCCACTTTGAGACATTCTGCTCTCGGGACAGGACAGCGTCTCCCGAGGAGAGGTATTCATTCATCAGGGCCAGGTAAGCCAACGACACAGACTGGGCTTTATTACCTTGCCTCCATTCTGGAGGCTGCTCACTTGGCACAGAATGGAGGGCTTTGGGCTGGCAGAAGACTTGAAATAACTCTTTGTTTCATGTTCTCTAGGTCTCTGATGAAGACTGTGTCCTGAATTGCTCAAATATCTATCTCCTTTTTCTTGGGGATAAAGTTGGAACTGAAATTTAAAGCTAATGTCAGTGAAGGTTCCAACTCCCTTGCCCCCATCAAATGGAAATGATTTGTGCTATCAAGATAAGGGAGTTCAACTGATACTATCACCAACTATAGGAATTGACATTTTCTTAGTTAAATAAGCCCTACATTTATTTGGATAACATGCCTCACTTCTAATAAGATTTGTATGTTCTGTGAAAAAAATGTTAGGAAACAACCTAACACTTGGCACCATGAATGACCCACAGTAGGCATTTAATAAATGTTTATTGATCAAGATCAGCATAATTAACTTTCCAACCTAAAAAAACACAAAACACCAAACACAATGATGTAAGCTTGCTCTATGAAAAGCAGACTTTCTACATGGCCTTCAATTTCATCATCAGCCCCCTTTTAGGTACAATAGTTGATAACTTTTTCTGAACTTTATTTGTTCTTTCTTACCTTTTTCATAACAGGTACTGCCAGGAAGCAGGTAACAACGGCGGGGGTATCTAATGCTTTTTGGGGTGTGCTTAATGGGCACATACCCTTTAAACTGTATATATAGATCTTCTGGTCCTGTGGACAAATATGAAAGTGGTGAAATTTGTGGCAATAACTTTAAATGTGGTGGAGGGTAGGGAAATTGGCTCAAATGCCTTTAAAGGAAGAATAATGTAGGGAATTTGACACTCAACAATTATTCTCTTATCCCTAAAGTTACTGTTTTCTTAGCATTTTCCTCAGTTTTCTTTACTACACAGCAGATTCATGATAGCTGGGTCCTGGAATGCATCATCTTACATTCTGTATCTTCACTATATTACCCTGATTTCATTTCTTGCCTTGTATTCTTCTGTTTTTCATCCCTATCATCTTCTACTTCAGTGATCATTACAGACACATCACAGCCTCCGGATACCCATTAGGGGAATAAGGTACACATGGAGTATCACCAGGCCAGCTAGTGTGCCACATCCTCATGGTTTTAATTTCCAACTTGAACATGTAAACCATAAGCTTGGGAACAGGTATCTCTAACCTCAGGCTAGGAAACAGGCTCTGGAACCAATGGACCAGGGAGAATGCAAATGTAGTGCCTGATTGACCTTTCTACAAATCCACTGTTTGACTCCTCTTACCCTTCCCAGGACTAATTGGCTATGCTAATGTCTTTAGTTTTATGGTGCAGACAAACAACAGGGCCATGAAGTGACCAGACAGCCAGTGCGTTCTTGATGATGGGCAACAGTAATTACCTCAGTGGCGGTCCATAATGCACTTTGAATTTTTAATTGACAGCTCAGCTTCATTCCTAGGCAGCTCATTCTCTGTACTTCTATAAGTCCTTTCTCAGTGTTCACCACAGAATAGTTCCTAAAATCAGCCAATAAAATTCTCATCACTGTAGAGCAGGGAGAAGTCTATCCCCCAATTTGTGTCAAAAAGAAGCAAAACACAGTCCCCTGTCCTGAAGGAGTTTGCAATCCATTGCATTCCCAAACCTCCCATTTTCATTTAAGAAACAGAAACAGTTCTGCTATACTTAATGATGTTACCCTAAACCAAAAGTTCTTAACTATTTTTTTTTTGTGTCCATGGACCCCTTTGGCAGTCTATGATGCCTCTAGACACCCTTCTCAGAACAATGTCTGTAAAGGCATTCATTAAAATGCAAAGGATTATGATGGAAACCAAATATACTGAAATATAGATATAATATTTTTTTCTAACATTCAAAGATCTCAGGTTAAGAATCTCTGACCTTAGCTATGTTCAGTTCTCTGCTGCAGATGGAAGGAAATGATTATCCACTATAGGCACTATGCTATATGTTTTATAAATAGTATCTCATTTGATCCTCACAACCATCCATGAGGCTATGATGTCTGTAATAATCACTTTAGTAGAAGATGATAAGAATAAAAGAGGTAAGATACTAGGTTTTATTGAGTTGAGGAAACTGAGGCAAACAGAGGTTAAATGACTCACCCAGAATCACACAGACTGAATTGAGTTTGATATTATCCTAAATGGAGTGACTCCAGTTAGTCTTAGTGCCATATAGTTGGGGATGTGGAAAGCCAAAATAAGCAGAGCAACATTATAGATTATAGCAAAGATGGCACTTTTTTTAATGGTGTATGGATTTTTTTTTTGGTTGAGGGAGAGGGTTAGAATGTCTAATTTTCCAATTAACCTTAAGGTATTCTCAATGGTAGTCAGATATACTCAATTTCACCAAAGGTACAAATCTGATAAAAAAAAATGCCATAAAAAGAGGCAGTAGAATCAATTAAATTTGGGTTAAGCCTGCTGCCCCATTTCTTTTAGCATATATTTGGAGGGTGGCTAATCTATATCCCAATTATGCCAGTTAAAAGAGTTTCATGCAATGAAAATGCTCTTTCAGGCTTGTTTCCCTCTCTAAAGATTATGAATTATATAGGATAGAAGGCATACATCAAATAAGGAATAAACTCATTTACAGAAACATGCACATATGTTTTTGTATAAAAAAAAATCAGGATCCAGAATTTTTAAGGCTGAGTAGCAAATTAGAGGGAAACCTCTTGGGTGATTTAGTTGTACCAGCAGAGTAGTTTCTATCTCAGAAGAAAATTCAAATTTCATAGACAAGTATTTATATTTTCATAATGCTAATTGGATACTCATCAAAGTCTTAAGGAGCAAAAACTCATTATGCTTTACTGTTATTAATTTTTTATTAATTTGAAGCAGTTTTCCTGTAATGATGGAATCTGTCTTTACTGAAATTCCTATATATGTAATTCAATAGAAGGGAAAAGGGTTAAAAAATTCTGTTCGTTAAAGCTCTCTGATTTAGTTTCTTCCCTCTCCCCCCCACTCAAACTCTTTCTCTCTTTAGTTTTTCTTGCTTATTTTTATATTCTTGATAGATCCTTCTACACGTCTATCAGTATTCACCATAATGAACCTTCTAAAAACTGCTGATCTATTTCCTCTGCAATGATTTCCCTAGAGCCAAAGAACCTGTGTTCCAATCCTGAATTTGTTCTTGCTACCTGTGTGGATTTGGACAAGCTACTTAACTTGGTCCTTGGTCCTTGATCTCTTCAGCTTTAAAATGAGGGGCTGGGTGACATGCTCCTTGGAAGTTCTTGATCTGGGTTCTAGATCCAGTTCTAGATCCTTGATTCTCAATTTGAGGCTTCCTTCCAGAACAATATCTGATACTTAGTCTGTTCTATATGTCAATATCTATCTATCTATCTATCTATCTATCTATCTATCTATCTATCTATCTATCTATCTATCTACATATATCTATATATCTATAATATCTATCTATCTATCTATATCTCTATCTATCTATCTATGTATCTATATATCTATATCCAAGATTACAGCCCCTGACAGCATAGTTTGTGAGGCAGTTGAGTATAAGGAGAAAGAATTCAGGATCAAAAATTAGATGTATATTAAAATTCTGGTTCTATGAATTTGGGGGCAAGTGACTTCCTTCTCTAGGCTCCAGTTTCCTCATCTTTAGAAAGGCATTGGATTAGATAATTTTGAAGGTATCTTCCAGATATTAATGTAACTTCCTGGAAATTTTTCTAATTTTCAAAATTTCTACATTGGCATTAGTAGCAAGAATAAGAGAACCTTTGTGTCTTCTCTATTTTCCCCACTATATCCCAAATCAGCTGCCCCCTTTCTGATCCTATTCACTTACTGGGGACCTTGAATGCCTCCCCTCCACTTTAATGCTTCAGTACATCTGTGATCTCAACAGCCGGGATGCACCGTCCAATAATGAAAAAATGAAACCCTTCCCTGCCTGTTGCTGATCCTTTGCAATGTCTGCCCTACCTTTCCTCAGTTATAGGGCAAAAGCCTGCCCAGGGGAACTACCCGATCTAGAGATGTCATCATTTAAATCTCTTGGACAGATGCATCACTTATTTCTTGCTCTTACTGTGTCACTGGCCCATCTTTATTTCCAGGCATAGATTAATCTGATGACATCCTTACTGGGGCTTCTCTTGTGCCACTTCTAATTTGTAATGCTTTACCAGTTTTCTTGTACCTACCATGTCTTTCTTAGTTGCTCTCTGTGTGACCCACAACTTCAATTCTTTAGGGAATCTATTATTTCCTGACTCAGTCCTACATTATATCTGATAAGAAGATGGGCCTTTGTTTCAGGAAGAGGGAACTTGTCATTAAAAGAACTGTGCCATTTCCCAAAGGCATCCCGTCCCATTATTCTTTTGTTCACTGTCCATTTGTCAATGCTGTCCCAGATATACATACTGATGAATGAGGTCTAGTTGCATAGCATGATCCAGAACAGACTCTCTCCACAGACCCACATTTTTGAACTTGAATGGGGAAACATTTAACATCTTTATTTTCACTAATATTTAATTTTTAGTATTTTCCTTAGTTGATTGCAGTACCGAATATGATTCTAAGAAGGGATACACAGGCTTCACTGGACTTCCAAAGGGGCACACAATACTAAAAAGGAAAAGAACCCTGAGTCTAAACATATATTTTTTTCACTTAGCCTGACCAGTGTGGAAAGAAAAGTTGAACTTTACCTTTTCCACACTGCCTGCTCAACATTTTATGTTTCTGTGTCTGTGTGCAATGACTTTTTGGGTCCCTGCTCAAGGTATGATAATAGAATCACAGAATGTTAGATTTGGTAGGGACCTTAAAGATCATCTAATTAATTGAAAATAATTTAATAATCACCTACTACATGCTGGGCATTGTGCCAGCATGGATTCAAAAGCAGAAAATGAAGGAATCTTGTTCAATTCTCTTATTATAGAGATAAGAGAAGTGTCCTAGAAGATCATTATAGGCTTTCTAAAGGCTCAAACTGTGTCTTTTCAGGGGTCCATGAGCCCATGCACACCTTTGGATGCAGCAAATGAAGGTTACCTGGATTCTTCTTTTCCATCCCAGAAAATGACAGTATATTCTTGGCCCGGGGATGAGAAGAATGAAGTCTGCTTCCCACAGTGTAACATGTACATGAAAGTTGCAAAGGTAGGGTCCTTCATCTGGCTAACTACAGAAATGGCCAAAGGTCGCTGAGAGAAAAGACATCCATCCAAATGTGTGAAGAAGGGTTTATGGCTCATTAACAACAAAGATCAATTACATTTGGCAAAATATTACATGAGAAATTAGCTCTCATAAACCCAGAGAAGACACTTTGCTGTCAAATTGACTTTGTTCAATATCATAGCTTTGACCACATTTTAGAAAATACAGGCAAGAGGATGAAGCAACTTTGAACACAGAAGGTAAACTTTGGGGGTTTTCCAGATTAATGCAGAACCAACTTAAAATATTTTAGTCACGGTCAATTTAGCATTAAACTGCTCACATTGGCCTAAACTCCAAATGTTCCAACTTTCATATCCAGGGCCATCCAGTCTTCTTGAGACTCTTTCTTGGACTTCACTCAGATTTTTACCACATTCTAATATTTCAATCTAATTTGATATTAGCCCAAATTTAACCCTGGAACCACTGTAACCTTGCAGGAATTACAGAAATTACAATATGATCCATATTCATCACAAGAAAATGTATGATTATTTTTTTTCCTGTCATGTGAAACAGGTCCTTGCTACCACCACCACCCCCTTTTTTCTCTCCAGTAGAATTGGAATTCACTTTATTTCTATGCAATTTATGTGATTATTAAACTAAGATCTTTCATTTAAAAATTTTTTTTATTTATTTATGGCAATGGGGTTAAAAGTGACTTGTTCAAGGTCATACAGCTAGGGAATTATTAAGTGTCTGAGGTCGGATTTGAACTTAGTTCCTCCTGACTCCAGGGTCGGTACTCTTTCCTCTGTACCATCTAGATGTATTATTTTTTTAAATTATTTTTTAGAAAGGGAACTTGTTTCCTTTAACACAATACAGACGATAAGAAAATAAGAAAAAAAATTAAGATAAATAAATGAATGAAGGAATGGAAATTACTTCCTATGTGCCATATACATACCAAATATCCCATTCTAAAGCAAGAGAGAAAAGGCATGTCAATTATAGTTACACTGAGAACCAAAAAGTGGGTTCTCTGTGGTTGACTGGATGAGTATATATATATATATATATATATATATATATATATATATATAGTCTCTTATTTAACATACAGTAGAAATGTTAACACAGGGAAGTAAGGCTGCAAATACCACAAGGATTGCACCTTGCCTTTCCCTTTTCCTCTTCCTCCAATCTCTTTGTCATACTCCTTCTAGGTACCTTTTCAGGTTTTGTGTCCCAACATTCTGTCATGAGTGCCTGCAGTCTGTGGAATTGTACTTCTTCTGGTTGCCCCAAGACTGGACGAATGCCCTTGGATAGCTTCTTGGCAATTTGAAGTTGATGGTGACCAAGAACAGGTCGCTGACCTGACAGCAATTCATAGAGTACCATTCCATAGGAAAACATATCCACCTGAGGAGAGAAGGCAAATCTCATGAAATTTGGCCAATCACATTGAGTAAGCAGCTGATAGGTGGGAAATATAATAGGAGCAGAAGATGTGGTCTTTGCTTGTTATTTGCTAAAATTGGGTACAAAGATCCATGTTAAATAAGAGGTGTCACAGAGACCTTTTAATATTTGAAAATAATTTACTTTACCATTAGAAAAAAATTACAAGTGCTTCAACAAGTAAGTAGCTATGGTTTGTAATCCATTGATGGAGGGATCCCCACATCTCCAAGAGCCACAAAAGTACTGAAAGATAAGATAGGTGACAAAAAAATAGAGAATTTTCTATAGGTTGGAGGGTACAATCTTAAACTTTCACCTTATTTAAATGTTATCTAACTTTATTTTAAATTTTTGTTTATTTATTTAAGGCAGTGGGGTTAAGTGACTTGCCTAAGATCACACAGGTAGGCAATTATTAAGTGAGATCACATTTGAACTCAGGTCCTCCTGACTCTAGGGCCAGTGCTCTATCAATTGTGCCACCTAGTTGCCCCCCAAAGTTATCTATCTTAAAAATGAGGAACTTGTACTGCTTAGTTTCAACTGCAACTTATAATTTCTTATTCCAATTTTTATTCCTAAATTCTTCTCTGCTTTGACTTATCCTATCTTGGACAATTTCACAAAATATAAACTTTCAGGTCTGGAAAGGACTTTTGAGCTCTCAGATCTATTGTTTCCCACATAAGTATTCAGGAAATCTATTGTTCTTATTCATAATGCAATTAGCCAGTGACCCATGTAGGGTCACAAAATAATAAGCTGCTACAGTGACCAAAATTGTACAAGAGGATATTTCTTTGCTGAACAATAAATTGCTATGTAAGAAGATTGAGCAAAGCTACAAAAGCAATACTTTTCCCTCTTCTGTGCATCACAAGATAATTTCCAGTTGTCTTGTGTGAATCTGTAAAATGAAACTGGCATTCATGCATCCAAATCGATTTGGCTGTTTCCCTGTTTAGGGTGAAAGAAGCCAAGAAGGAGGATAAATATTTAACTATAATCAAAGACTGAAGCTGGCCTGCATGTGAGTTGATGGCTAACTGCCTGAACCCAAGCTTTGTTTCTTTTGGAATTCTCTCCAGATCTTCCTGGCTGAGGAGAGTTACTTCACAGGTGGTTAATACATAAGAATTTCCTGAAGGAATATAGGCTATCATTTGCCAAATCAAAGTCTAATTGTTTGATTACCAGACAGCTACAGGGTAGCAGGGGGAATAAAAACAAAATAAAACACCCAAACTTTCATTTTAGCATCATAATGTATTACCTAATACTCCCTGATTTTAATCTACTGAGATAGAAAAGGGAAAGGAAAAGATGTCCAGGAAAACTTTGACATCTTTTGAAGATATTTCTAAAGTCAATTCACTCTATTACTGACAATATATAATTCATAATAACAGTGAATAATATATAATATAATCAGTATTTACATAATTATATATGCATATGACAATTATATATAAAATGTATATATGTAAGACCAGTAGTTATAAATTAATGGATTGCCAATATCTAGAACAAAAAAAATTTCTATAGCATTTTAAGGTTTACAAAATGTTTTACTCATGAAAACCCTGTGAAGTAAAATGAGGATTATTTTTATTCTCATTTTATAGATGTGGAATCCAGGGTTTGGAGAATTTACAATATTTACTCAGGATCCTAAAGCTAATGATAGAGCTGGGATCTGAACCTAGGTCTGAATTGGACTAAATAAAACAAGCGCAGGTAGGTGGCTCATTGTCTGGTATATTAGCCCTAGAATCAGGAGGACCTGAGTTAAAATCTAAACTCAGACATTTAATAACTGTAGGACTCTGAATAAGTCACTGAAGCCCTGTTGGTCTCAGTTTCCTCATTTTTAGAATAAGCAGGAAAAGGAAATGGCAAGCCACTTCAGTATCTTTGCCAAGAAAACCCCAAATGGGGTTCCAAAGAGTCATCCATGAATGAAAAAACTCAACAACAAATTCAGCTCTTCAGAACTATTCAGTTAACCTATAAAGCATTAAAACATTTCATATACGGGAATGTGGAAATCCCAAAGAGAAGAACAGACATGAGCACTCATTCCACTGATCTGTAAAATAAAAGTTTGCTTTGGAAGGGTGTCAGATACCTTTTCATCATATACAATTCGAGGTCTGATCTCAGGGGCCTGGTACCCCGGGGTGCCCTCAACGCCAAGAGCTCCTTCATGAAATGATTGCCGAGAGATCCCGTAGTCAGACAGTTTGATGTTGAGGTGTTCTTTGACATCAAGGGACCACACTAAAATGTTGTCAGATTTTAAATCACAGAATATGATGTTCTTCTTATGAAGATAGGCCAGGCCTGAGACAATCTGAAAGGCTATTTTCTGTGTAAGCATGTGCCCCAAGGGCATAAAGGAAGAACCTTTTCCAAAAAAAGGGGAAGAAATCCAAATTCATTATGGCAAATATCTCTTTATCCACCCCATCAAACACACTCCAGTAATTTATATATCACTGGCTCCTCTGTTTGGCATTTAGAGTTCTTTATGACTTGGCCTCAACCTCAGCTCCCTTTCCTGCATTCTATAGTCCAGTCTAACTGACGTTCAGACCGTTCTTCATCTGTGAGCTTCCATTTCTGTACCATCTCCAACTGCCCTCCATCCCTGGACTGCATTCCTTCCCTCACCTCTTAGAATCCCTGGTTTTCTCTTAGTATCTTTGACTTTCAAGACCCAGATCAAGGATCACCTTCTTTTACATGAAGACCTTCCTTTGCAACTGCTAGTGCCCTCCCAAAAAAACTACCTTGTATTTATTACATGATCATTTTCTATATACCTTTATGCATATACCTTGTCTTCTCTAGTAGAATGTAAACTCCTTGAGGGTAGGGACTGCTTAATTTTGCCTCTGTATCCCCAGTCTCATAAAATATTTAATACATTTTTGCTGAGTGACTGACATGAACTGACAACCTCTTATTTCAATGTCCTACCTGAAGAGTATCAGAACCATGTCAATGAAATGTTACTTAGTATTGAATTTATTTTTGTTATTAGTATTTAATTTATGATACGATAACTCTATAACATCAGTGAGACAAAATTTCTGCAGATTAACCAACCTCAAAAGCTGTATCTTGCCATACTGTAAATATTATGTTGCTATATTTATGGATTTTCATCAGAGACAACTTTAGGGGAAAAATCAATTTGCATGCTATTTCCTCCACTTCAAAATAGAAAGAACACTTTTTCAGCTAGCTTAAAGTTTCCCTGATTTTTATAGTGGACTAGTGATTTTACAGTTATAATTAACTAATAACTAAATATAAATAATAACTAAAATAAAACAACCAAGCATACTTTTAAATGATTGAAATATCTTCTCAATTGTATTTACTTTCCATTACAGAATTGATAGAGAATTGGCCTCAAAGCCAGGTCTGGCTCCAGGTCCTACCTCTGTCACATACTGGCTATGGGACCCAGACAAGTTACAATATTCAAATACTGAGGCAGCTGCCTCTCTCTCTCTCTCTCTCTCTCTCTCTCTCTCTCTCTAAGTTGTAGAGCAGGTACTAACCTGCATTGGTGAAGGGAGTTCTCTTTTACAGGGGTTCCTTGAACTGATAAAGCCATGCTATCTCTATCCTTATTAACTTATTGAGAGAATGCCACTCCATGAACTTCCAGGGGCTTCTTTGTCATAATGCTGGTTTACTCTCTCTCCTGCCTATTCCCTCTTAGGAGTGTTGTATGTTATACAAGGGTTAAGGATGCAGCCTAAGGAAATAGCTTCTCACAGGTCTGCCTGAGTATTTCAGTGCCTTTCTCTACAAGTCACAGCATCTTTCTTGAACATCAAGAAACTCAGATGAATGAAGTAAATAAGCTATCACACTCCTTGTATCTAAGGAAAAGAGAGACCCTCAGGGGTTACCTTTGGACTTTTCAGAAAGCACTGTAGTGAGACTACCCAAGGGGGCAAGTTCAAGGGCAAAGCAAAGAGGGTGGATGCTAATTCCAATTAAGGAAACAATACAAGGATGTTGTAGAGAATGTAACATGCTGGCTTCCTGGCGGAATTCTGAAAAGTTCTTCATTGCATCCATGGCTCGTAGGTGCTTCAGCATGGAATCTGAAACAAGAGAAGGTGAAAGCCTGCTTTCAGGTAAGCAAAGACAAGAGACCAGAATCAAAAGACCAAAAATGTCCATAAGAGTTCCACCACCATATAAATAACAATATGGTGAGAAGTAAGTGATGCTTCTATTGGCCTGTCCATTGGGACATAGCCTAAACTGCATGTACTTCTCAAAGAGCTTTGGGCCTACAGGAGACCCACCAAGACAGGTCTCTTTTTCTTGAGCATTTATTTTGCATAGAAAAAAACAGAAAAGTTTTCATTCTGAAATAATGGCTCAGTGTGGCGGTCTCCAAAATGGGGGCTGAGGGATGACTTCAAGGGAATTGTAGTTTGACCTCAATGGGTGGTTGATCAATTAATAAAACTGTGAGAAGATGGGTTACCTCCTCCTCTGCATCCATAGCCAGTTACAGACTTATTGCCATACAACTATATCATGTCCTTCAATATTTTCCCATTATGAGTCCTGCTGCATAAGGGTTTTGGCCCCTTAGAGTGGTTAAAACCTAACCCAGATACCTACAGCAGCTGAACAGTAGTCATTTCTATTGCCCACTCCTACACTTCCAATGTCCACACTCATATCTTCTGGCCCATCACAGAAGCTGGCTCTTCACTTAGGGTAGTGGCCATTGAGCAAGGTCCATCCCTTCTATAAACACATTTTTCACTTATCACTGGGAAGGAGCAGCACAGGATTCATCAACATGGATGGTTAAAATTACACTGTCCTCTTCCCCAACCCCAGTCCCTTCCCAAACTTTCTTTTTTTAAGGAGGGTACCACTACTCTTGGGGTCTCTTGGGTCTTCAACCCCTTTATCCTTGAATCACTAATCCTCAAACTTTAACTACCAAGAACGATGCTCTATCTTCAATCATAAATTTTCTTAACTTCTCTGCAGCATTTGATACTGTTGGCCATATGGATATATGAATATTTACTCTCTTTTAATTATACTTCTCTCTCATTCATAAGCTCATCATTATCCTCAACTCCCTACTCTTTCTCTTCCTCACCCCACAATCTGACTCTATGTTATCTCTTGCATATGTCCCCTTTTCTAGTCACACAATCACCAGCTTATTTCAGAGCCTTCTGACCTCTCACATGAACTATTACAAAAGCTTCCTGCTTGGTCCACCTTTTTCAATTCACACTCTCTTGACCACCAAAGTGATTCTTCTGAAAGATCTGACAGTATCACTGTCCTACTCAATAAACTTCATTGACTTCCTATTAACTCAAGGGTCAAATATTATTTAATTTCTATCTCCTTTATAATTTTTATTTTTTGTAAGTTTACAATGTATATACTTATTACTACAATGCAGTTTGGTTTGGTAATTAATTTGATAATTAAAATAGGATTTGGTAATTAATAAGTTATTGGTAATTTTGAAGAGAACACTGTCAATTTGAGAACTAGGTAGTCAAGGATAAAGGGGTTGAAGACCTGAGATACCCCCAAGAGATGTGGTACGTTAAAAAAAAGAAAGTGTAATTAAAGAAAGAACAGTGTAATTGCCACCCAACCATGTTAGCAAATCCTCTACCTCTTTCCCAGTGACAAATTTGTAAACTATAAATACTGGGGTAAAGTGTACAATTTTAAAAAAATTATAGGGTTGTATAACCCCAAAACTTGGAGAATAACTAGTGACTTAGAAGTCCAGAAATAAATTTAAACCTATTTTTTACATTTTTAATTTTATTAATTTCGGGTTTTCAAAGTGGTGGTCCTAAACAGTATCACATAGAACTTAAATTCTTATGAACCTGAGAATGTTCATCCATTCATATTAAACTTCCTTCAACATTTATTGAGCATCTACTAAGTAAAGGCAATAATATTTTAGGTACTGCATCTGGAGGCATCCTGGTATAATAAAAAGACTTGGATTTAAGATTTGTGAAAAAAAAATACAGGGTTGCATTTTATCTGAAGTGTGAATTCCCAGTCCTCTGATCATATTGGAGATATTATATGTGCATTATTTTTCTTGTTAAATCCATCAACAAAATAAAATTTTAAAAAACAAAAATTTGGGTTACAATTTTGCTTTGGATACTTTCTGAATGGTCATTAATTAACCCTATGATTCTCAGTTTTCCTCATCTATAGGAGCAATATAATATTACTATCCAGATCTATCTTTCAGGATTGTTACAGAATCAAATGAGATAATGAATGTAAAACATTTTAAAAGTTTTAAAGTGCTTTAAGAAAATCTATTAGAAGTCCTGTCCTAAATGAGTTTAAAATACATGCAATCTCAAAAGTTCCTTTTAGAGGCAGCAGGGTTGTCCTTGGTTTGAATCCTGCTCTCCAATATAACTCTCTGTAAAGTTGGGCAAGACCCTTAATGTCTCTGGGTTTCAGTTTCCTTATTTGAAACAATAAGGGATAAGCTTCAAAGGTTCCTTAAATAATCATATGAATTAAGGGAGTTTTTATTTTGATGATGGATTTAGCAGGAAAAATAATGCACATATAAGATCCTCCAATATGGCCAGAGGACTGGCACACCACACTTCAGATAAAATAGAGCCCTGTATTTTTTACAAATATCTTCATATCCTGCCCCTCCAATGACACTATAAGAAAATAATGGGGAAAATACTTTTTGATTGCTATACTCTAATTAGGAGCCTAAACTTCAAATTTGTTTCAAATGAAGCTGTAGGAGGCTCTGTGAAACATGCTGATTTTCAATTTGACATTTCTGGTGAATATTCTCTGACTTTTGTAAGAACAGCATTTTTCTGACATCATCCTATGGTAAGATTTTAGATGAGGGATAGAGAGATGAAATCTTGGGCTCCTCAGGTTCTTCAAAACAGCATCAAGGAATCGGACTACTTTACACTGAGTCACATTTCCCTAATACAATATAAACTCCCTGAAATGATAGACTGTTTCTCGTCTTGTCTTTGAATGCCCACTGTCTAGCCCAGAGCCTTCCCTGATTGATTGATTGATTGATTGATTGATTGATTAAAGGCTAAGTTATAGTTCAGCCTCCTCCCAGATCTTCTGATGATTACATTTAAGAATGGGGTCAAATGCTATTTTTATTGTTTTTCAATATGGATTATTATCCACTACTGGCTGTTACATGGAAACAGCTTTCTATCATTAGTGGTCTGATATGAATTCAAACCAACAGAGTTAAAAATCTCTGAGTTGATTCCCTCAGTGAACTAATTCCCATATGTATAAAATTCTGGCAGAGATAATTAATGAAAATCAGCCCTTAAAGATGACATAAATTGACTTGTAAGATATAAGAGATGAGAAATCATGGAAATAAATGGAAATAAAAATATTTCTCTCAGGAGGCTACATTCCTCCCACTGGATCCTAAAAAGTAAGACATCCCTGGGATGTGAAGTAAAAATCTCTATTTGGAGAATGCCATTTAAATTCAATTTCCTGTGGGTGTGAATATTATATGTGTTTACTTCAAGGGGATAAGAAAAAAAATATATTCTTTGCCAAACCACTTCCTAAAAAGCTCTAGTCTCAGATCTATGACTTTTAAGTCTCTTTCCACCTGTGTGCTTCAGTTTCCTCATCTGTATGAGAGTACTGATCCCACATGATCTCTAAAGATTTTTCCTAATGCAATCATTCAGTGACTAACCTACTTTATCTTTCCATATTCATCTAGGGAGAATTAAGAGCAATTATTATTTTACCTAGACTACTACATTGCTTTAAATTGGGTGATATAGGGGATGGTCTCGAAGGGATGCATGGCGGAAGAGAAGAATCAAGTTCAAGTTCCCACCTCTAATTCCTACTCATCTCTCAGCCTCTTGTGCCCTAAGCAACTTTCTAAGAAGATAAGTTTCAGAAAAGTGCTGACCTGCACTGATACTCCTTGGAGTATCCTATCCCAATGAAATCCCAGGTCCAGTCCCTGGTACCCTCCCTCTGTAGGTGTTGCCTGAGAGAGGGGTAAATGATCTAAAATCTGAAACTGAAATATTCAGATTTATATTTTGAAATTCTGGCAGAGACAATTAGTGAAAATCAGCCCTGTAAAGAGGAAAATGATTTAAATTCTGACAATGAAATATTCAGATTTATATTTTGAAATCCATATTGATTAGTCACTTCAGCCTCAGATCAACATCTGAAACTTAGATCAACAGGGAAGGAAACAGAGGCACAGAAGGGTGAACTTGCTTTGCTAAAATAGCTCAGTGAGTCGAGACAGTCATCCAGAGGTCACAATCAGACTCAACATTTTGTGTTTACAATGCAGGAACCTACATCCAGTTGCTAAGCAACAGAACCCCAGGCCACAGTTTAATGGCACATTTACCATTTCTACAGACTGTCTTAGAATCTATTGTGTGCAAAGAAAACTTGACAGACAGACAGACAGACACACACACACAAAAACACACATGCACGTGGTCTGCTCATTTTTGACTATTTATACAGCTGCAGGGCACTGCTCTGAGGAAGGGAGATGATTTGTGGTCCAAGCTGTTTTCTACAGGGAAAGGATATTTGGAAGGAAAGCATGCTGAACAAGGATCTCTGTTTACCTGCTGTGCCATTAGCAAAATTCTTGAATTTTTTGAGCTGAAATCTCTTCACGGCCACTGGTTTCCCATGATATTGAGCTTGGTATATAATGGTTCCACTTCCACCTTGGCCCAGAACATTGTTTTCATTTTCACTACATTCTAACTTGCTATTTTCCAGAAATAGTCTGCCATGAACAAAACACAAATGATTAGTGTGGTAGGAACTATATTTTAAATACTTCTCTGATGTACCTCCTCATACAGCTCCTTCTTTTGGGAAGAGAATTTGGAGAAAGTGTGGAGTTTGTCAAATGTTACATCCATGGCCTAACAGCTTATTTAGACTTCACATGGAGACAAGTGAGTTAAATTCAAAAACCATTATTAGTGACAGGCACCATACTAGTCATTGAAAATACCAAGTCAGAAACAAAACAGGTCCTAGCTCAAGGAACTCACATTTTTCCAACTTGTATTCTGATCATCTAAGGAACAGATCTATTAGATGATGGACTAATATCCATCTAGAAAGGGCAGAAAGTCTTCCAAAATAATGGACATTACATTTGAATTATTTCAAAATGTCAAGAAAAAATAATTTACAAGTATGTCCTTCCTTGGGACATTCTTAAATGGTAAAGCTCTATATGAATAGTAGCACAGTCAGTAGAATAATGGGCCTGAAGTCAGGAAGACTCATTTTTGTGAGTTCAAATCTTGCCTCAGACACTTACTAGTTATGTGACCCGATCTTGCACAAGTCACTTAATCCTATTGACCTTAGTTTCCTCATCTGAAAAAATGAGCTGACAAAGGAAATGGCAAACCACTCTAGTATCTTTGCCAAGAAAACTCCAAATGGGGTCACTAAGAATCAGATATGACTGAACAATAAGATGTTTGTTGACATGAATATTTTTCTCAGTTCTTCTATTTTCTTTCCTAAGCCCTGATTCATTCTCAAACCTTTCTTCTGAAAAGTTGGGAAGTGAAAGAAGAAAACTATTTAAAATCCTTTCCCCTCCCTATTTAAAGCCTAGCTAAACAGCATATATTGATATGTTTTGAAAAGTTTTATGTCTGCTACTTTTTCCTGATTGCCTCACTGTCAAATTAAAGTTGTACAATTTATGGAAAAGCTTTAATTTCTGACTTTTCCCTCTTGATACAACTGATCAAACTGTTATTACTTATGTTGCAATTCATCATTTTCCATTATTTTCCAAGTTTTACATCTGCTCAGACTTCAAACAGCTCAATGCCATTATACATCAGTTAAATAAACTAACAAATTGTCCCTCATCTGGATTCTTAGGTAGACATGCTAGAGCTGTTACTCCAAATACTCATTAATAACTAATTGAATAGGAAAGATTTTGATTGTTAACGGGTCTTATGTGACTAGCGGGCAGAGCTATAAAAATACTAGTAATTTATGCTGAAACTTTTGAAATGTGACTTTCCCCTGTGACTCCATGGCACCTGGAAAATTCTCTCAGAGAAAATATCCTAGATATTTGTATAAACTAAGGGAAAAGCACACATACACATGGAAAAATGTTGCCTGACAAATTTCAGGCATAATGGTTCTAAAGATGCCAGTATCTTCGTGGAACATGGTTTCAAACTCTGAAATAAGGTTGACTGCTTAGGGGTCCCAAAAGTCACTGTGTGGCTTGTTGTTAATAAGTTTTTGACCAGCTAATGTGATGAAATATCCCCATAGGCTTATTAATTCCATTTGGATCATTACTGATTAAAGAAAACTCCCTAACAAGTAATTTACTTTCTTTCGGTTGGGAAGGTGGCGATCAGGGAAGGATTATCAGGAAGAACATGACAGAAAAAAAAAAGAATCATTTAAATTCCCTTTTTTTCCTCTTTATCTCAAGCTCATTCTATTCTAATATATATATATATGTATATATATATATATATATATATATATATATATATATATATATATGATTGTTTATCTGTTTTAAAAAGGTTTTAAATTTGTTTTCTTATCTACATCCTGACCTACAGTCTGACCATCAAACCAAAGTTGCCCAATGTTTGGAAAGATTAGGCTTCTTTATGGAACTGACCCATGCTTTTGCCTATGGACTAGACTTGAGCCAACAATGACAATTTTTCTCCTCCTATCATGTAAAGGTATATTGAGGTTCATGCAAGTTGGGCTCTTTCAGTTGGATTTTAAAACCTAATAAATTTTAGTCTGGAAATGAAAATTTTTAGCTTTAGTTGGGAGAAAAAATTGGGGCTTTACCCCAAGTGAGCTCTTGCCTTTTGGAAGATGTTTTGAGACTGGTCCCTAAAATATGGAGGCCAAATGATCTTTAAAGAACAATGATGATTCAATTAAAATTAATTTAGAAAAAAGAAACAATAATATATTTTATTCTACAATATTTTGTTCTTCATAAGATTCTTCTAAGACCTACATAATTCTTCCTTTTATCTCCTACCATTTCAGAATTTAATTGCTTTTATCTGTCAGGTCCTTTGGTGTATGTCATGAGTTTAAAAAAAACTTGAAAAAATATCTTATATTTTCTAAATTAGTTTGCTTATTTCTCTGATGATGAATCAGGTAAGTTGAAAAGACATAAAAATAGACTTGATTTGAAGTCTGAGATTCTTCTCTAAGTGAAAAACCAAGAACCATGGATTTTGAAACTCGGTTTTGCAATACTCAAGCATGACCCCTAATTCTTTGGTAGTGGTAGGGATTGGGAGAGAAGACCCCGAAGAGAAACTGTCAAATTTTCAAAATATTTTGAGAAAATATGAAACATTGCTACAATTCAAAATAAAAGAAAAATAGTCATAGAATTTGCCCTCAAAGAGATGACAATTTATAGTGGAAATAGATGTACACAGATAATTTATGGAAAAATGAAACAAGTTCATAGGAGAAGTCAGTAGGAGTGCCTTAAAGAATTTGAGGAAGAATGAATCATCTCTTGCTGAGTAATTGGGAAAGTTTCAAAGCGATAATGGAAAATCAGATAGGATGTCACAATCCAAAACTTGCTGGAAACCAAGAAGGCCAAGTTTAGAGTTCATTTTTAGTGACCACTTTCTATTGGATGATATGACAAAATATTTTATATTTTCTTCAAAAGCTTATTTCCAAGTTTCTTATCTTAAGTTCTTGGTAGACATCATTGCCTTAAAGTCTTAAGAAATTCAGATATTCAGTCTTGAGATAACACTTATAAAAGTGATACTTGATAAAAGAAAAAATGCAGATTGCTTGGAACCTTTCTATTCTTGTGCTGGAGACCCACTCTAATTTATCTTGTTTGTTGAGTAAGCAGCAGGGTAGAAACTGGGACTGAGAGCAAGCTCAGCAGAAAGATACTTTCAGCTTATTTATCAGAAAGAAAAATGGAATACATTCAGGATACTGACGGTTTGACTTTCAAAGGTAATCATTTTTACTCCTGCTTTTTCACTTGCTGTCCTTGTCCAAGCAATGAAAACATAAAATCAAAATCACCTGCTTCCTTTCAGAGAGGAGATGATGAGAATCAATGTCAATCAATCTCTCTCTCTCTCTCTCTCTCTCTCTCTCTCTCTCTCTCTCTCTCTCTCTCGATCTCAATGCTGATCCAGTTGCAAGCTTTAACTCACTCCATTTGTCTGCCCTGGCCTAGATCACCCCTCTTTAGCCAGTCTAGTGATCCTCTGCTCTTAGAGGTACACCATATTAGCACTAGTCTTTGTGTAGATATCTGATCAACTTTAGCCTTATTAGAACTAAGAACTCAACATTTATTTCTCCATATGAATTTTTTTCTAACTCATTAAAGGGAATTTTGATTGGCAGGGTACTAAGCAAGAAGTTTAATTTTGGTAGAATTGTCATTTTTATTATATTTGCTTGGTCTATCCATGAGCAGTTGATATTTACCATTATTTAAGTTTGATTTTATTTGTGTGAGAAGTGTTTTGGAATATTTTTCAAAATGTTTCTGAGTTTGCTTTGACAGAAATGCAAATTAAAACATTTCTGAGGTACCACCTCACACCTCTCAGACTGACCGATATGACCAGAAAGGACAATGATCAATGTTGGAAGGGATGTGGGAAATCTGGGACACCAATGCATTGTTGGTGGAGCTGTGAACTCATCCAACCTTTCTGGAGAGCAATTTGGAATTATTTCCAAAGGGCAATAAAAATTGATCCAGCAATACCACTACTGGGCTTATACCCTGAAGAGATTATGAAAAAGGTTAAAAACATCACCTGTATAAAAATGTTCATAGCATGTTTGTGGTGGCAAAGAAATGGAAACTGAGGGAATGTTCATCAATTGGAGAAAGGCTTAACAAACTGTGGTATATGTATGTAACAGAACACTATTGTTCTATTAGAATCCAGGAGGTACTGGAATTCAGGGAAGCCTGGAAGGATTTGCATGAACTGATGCTGAGTGAGATAAGCAGAACCAGAACATTGTATACCTTACCAGCAACATGGAGGTAATGATCACCCTTAATGGACTTGTTTATACCAACAGGGCAACAATCAGGAATAATTTTGGGGTATCTGTGATGGAGAATGCCATCTGCATCCTGAGAAAGAATTGTGGAGCTTGAACAAAGACCAAGGACTATTACCTTTAATTTAAAAAAAAATGTTGTCTTATTATGTAATTCTACTATATCTCATACTATATGTTTCTTCCCTAAGGATATGATTTCTCTTTCATCACATTCAACTTAGATCAATGCATACTACAGGAATGATGTAAAGACTAGTAAACTGCCTTCTGTGGGGGGGGGGGTGGAGGGAGGAAAGCGAGATTGGGAGAAAAATTGTAAAACTCAAAATAAATAGAACCTTTCTAAAAATAAAAAAATTAAAAATTAAAAAAGAACTAAGACCTCACATACTCAAGCTATCTGTCAAAAGAATGAGAATCTCAACAAAAATCTACTGAAACATGAGCAAGAGAATTGATTGATATGATTTAGGACAAAATATGGGAAGCTGGGTGACATAGTAGATATACTGCTGGGCCTGGAGTCAGGATCTGACCTCAAAACTTATTAGTGATATGACCCTGGGCAAGTCATTTAACAATGTTCACCTCAGTTTCCTTATCTGTAAAATGAACTGGAAAGGAAATGGAAAACCACTCTAGTATTTTTGTCAAGAAAACCTCAAGTGGGTCACAAAAATTCAAACACAACTAAAGCAAGTGAGCAACAAAAATTAAAGTGCAAAATATAGTTTATAGTGTTACTGGTATACTCTAGTTTGGTTAAGATATTGCCAAATACAGGTTAAACTGCAAGCAGAGGAGGGAGATTGATTTCTGCTTCCTTGGTCACTTTGAAAAATATTTGCATAAAAGATGGGATGATTCACTAATAGATGTGATGAAATGCAGTTTGTGTATATTACCTTGCAGGAAAATCAGTCATAAATAACTCTGGGACCAGCTCTTGCAAAGAAACAGGAATGTCTGAGTGACTGGGACATGTGATAAAGTCTTGCTCAATTGCAGTCAGGACACAATCCTCCATATCAAAGTATTGCACATCTTCTGTTTTATCATTCAAATCATTTTGTTGAGATCTTATTGACTCACAGATGGGACATGGGACATATTGTTCCATGAGCAAGGTACCATCACTCTCAGTAGCTGTAAGGGCTGAAAAAGAACAGATTTTGGTTAACAGAAAGGCTGCTTAATCACACAAGTCTCTTCCTCATGTCCCATGACTGTTTCTTTTTAAAATATTATAATTAGGTTTGCGTAACACAATCTGTGATGTTTGACCTAAGAGAGACCCATGGTAGGCAAGCCTATACTGCATTCCTGGTAGATCAGATAAATTGAGGTCTTGATACAAGGACAATAAGGTATATATATATCTATATATCTATATATCTATATATCTATATATCTATATAGGCATCTAGGTGGCGCAGTGGATAGAGCACTGGCCTTGGGCAAGGCACTTAACCTCATTGCCTTGCAAAAACTATATATACATATATATATATATATATATCTATATATATATATCTATATATAAAGTGCTGAGCTAAGATATGGACCTTGGATAATTATTTTAGGAGATGTAAAATGATTTATACTTCTGTATCTCCTCTCACATACAGCCTGTTCTGGGGATCATAAGTCTGGGAATGGGATATGTAAGGCTGTAGGACATGGGAATATAAATATTCAATTCAAGTATCATCAGTACTTCACACTCATTTCTCATCCAAAATCAGAACAATTTATTTTATAACAACTATTTATAAAAACAAAGAGCTTTAAAAGATCTAAGAATTCTGATAGATTCAATGACTAACCATGATCCCAGAGGACAGATGATTGATTTGCCTGTCTTTTAGGGTAGTGATGGATACAAGATGCAATATGGAACATATATTTCTCAATGTGATCAATATGGAAATTTTCTTTGCTTTATTATACATATATGATACATGAATTTTGCTTTTCTTTTTTGGGGGGAAGGAAGAAGGAAGAAAAAAATGCTTCTTAAGTGAAGAAAATTTTTTTTAAAGGAACTGATAAATTTGAGTTAGTCCACAAAAACACTGACTAATTTAATTCAACTAGAATTTATTATGTTAGTCCTAAGTGCAGAATCTCCAAAGAGCCTAAATTTGGTGAAAAATATATATTTTTTCTCTTTGAGTTCTTCTCCTCCCATCCCGAGCTTCTTTTTTGTCTAGGATCTTAACCTGCCATGAATCATGGTGAGCTTCTTTAACTGAGGTTATAGTAGGTTGCATGGTCTAGGGTTGAGAATTATTTGATTTTTTTAAAGCACAGTATCATTTGAGCTATAGAACCCTGTTTTAAATGAATGAATATTTAGGAATCTTTGGGTGGAAAGAAAGTCTTATTTTCCTCACTTATTTTTTGAGGGTGCTTTAGTAATGGATAGAATCAGTGATGAGCTATAATGTCAGAATTTTGTAATTTCATATATGTATACATATGAGCATTTTTCGACCACATTTCTCTTTGTGTGATTTGTCACTGGATTTGCAGACTTCTATTGCTCAAATTAAATGAAACTTTTTTCCTCCTTTACATTAATCAGTCAGTCATTGTTTTAGCATACTAAGTGATTCCATATTCATTACAGAGCTAATTCACTTAAAAGCATCAACCAACCAGGCAGTCAACAACATCTCATAAGCACCCACACTGTGTAGAGCATTATCCTAGCTGCTGGCAAGAGTTTCACAGTACCTGGAAACAGAGATGTAAGAAAAAAGAAAGCAAGGGATTCTAGCAGCTGACATAAATTAAAATACCCAGTCCCCAAGGACAACTTACCACCATCTACAAAAAGCCCTTGTATCACCCACGTTGTGGGGCCCCCTTTTCTGGTTATTCACCACCATTACATTCAAACACTCCAGGGGGCTATATAATGAATGACATCTATGAATTTCAACTGGAAAAACCATCTTGAGTCATTTCTACTAAGCCATCAAATAATGGCATTCATTGTTCACAACAGCCTTTCTAAAAAGTCCATAAAACACAGATTTCCTGGGACAGTAGTAGCATTATAGGATCATGGATAAAAGAGCTGGAAGCAGCCTCAAAGAGTATGTTTAGCTGAACCCTCTCATTTTAAAGAGAAGAGAGTCGAAGTCTTGGGTAGTGAATAGCTGAAGGCAAGTAAGGTGTAAGAAGGTAGTGTTAGAAGTGGGATTTAAATGGAGGGCATCCAACTCCCATTTTTCACTACCACACACATCACTTCCCCAATTCCAATACCATGGGGTCTAGAGCTAGAAGTGGCCTTAAAAATCTCTGAATCCCTCATTTTAGAGATGAGGAAAGTTCTGACTCCATGTTTTTGAATGGAGATTTATAAAAAGAACATCCTTTTGTCAGACTAATATAGTAGTAATGTGGGTTCAGAGACTATGGCCATCATAACATAACCCATTCAATCCTACTCCTTATATCACTCTTCCAAACTCTCCTTTCAGTTTTAAAACTATTTTCCAACTTCCTTATGGATTCCTCAACTGTTGCATCAAAACCAAGAGAGTACCACAAACGCTTTGCTTCAGGAAGCTTGGGGTTTTTTTTTTGATGAATTAGAACTAAATAATAATAATAATGACAATAATGACAATAACAACTATATGTCATAATGAACCTATCTCTTAGAGTTGTTGAAAAACTCAACTAAGATAATATTTGTAAAGGATTAGCATGAGGTATTTGCCAGAAGCTAGTACAATGTTCTACATACTGTGGGTGTTTATGAGATGTTATTGATTACCTGACTGGCAAATGCTTTAAGTGAATTAACTATGTAATTGTTTAGGATTTGTAAAAGACTGTAAACTATTAGTAGAAAATAAGTACCCTGTAAATGCTAGTTATTATAATTATAATTATTATTATTATTATTATTATTATTATTTCATTTGATCCTCTTAACAATCATGAGAGGTAGGTATGATAACTATTCTCATTTTACTGAGGAGGCAAACCGAGGTTTAAGGGACTTTACAAGGCTGCACAACTAGTAAATGTCTTGAGATCAGCTGAATGAATGAAAAGATTTCTAAAAGTGAAAATGATTTCAAAAAGATTTCAAAGTGAAACTTTTAAGTCAGTATGTACATTAGGCAGGATGAGGCAGAGGTGGGAAAGTGAAAAAATACTACTACTACTACCACTACTAATCCCTCGTATCCAAGATGACCACTCTAACCAACCAAGTGATTGGAGGCATGCGTCACACAGGAGAGTTATGGGAAGAGATCTGAACTCAGGTCGTCTGTCTCTGGGTACTACAGAGGGAAGTTTTTGTTTGTGTCCAGATTAAACTAGATGGGCTCTAAAATACTTCCCACTCTGAAATTGTAGGTGATACTTCCAGCCCTCACAATCTCCTCGCTATGGTTGCTATTGTTTCTTTGTTCCTGGGTGGGATTTCATAGGATCATGATTGCAACACCTCTGGAGAAGAGGTTTGTTTACATTTACCTGTTCATGTCTGGATGAAGGTGTGGGCTAATGTATAAGACTATGGTCAACTATTCTTTCCTTCTTCCAGGCACAGAAATGGTGGAGACTAACTGCCTAGTTTTAAAGCAATTCTTAGTGGTTTCATTCTGAGTTGACCATTTCCAAGAGCAAGTTTGCATTTTGGTGGAAAGCATTATCCCCCTTATAACAGCGATGGGATAATGAAACCATCAGTAGGCATATTTCAATACTCTGATGATTGACAAGAATGGCACAGAACCGACAAAAAGGTTGGGGTCTGCTCAATGCAGGAAGTCAGATCAAACTCTCTGAGTGACAATGGAATCCATTTATGATTTCATCCATCTGTTGCAAACATGAGCATTGGGTCAAACTCTCTACCTATTGAAAATTTCTCTTCGATATGGAATCTCTGCAGGACAGCTTCCATGGCAAAGGCAAACCCCTTTGATTTATGCTTATTTTATATTAATATCAGGAGGTTGCTGAACAAAGTGATCTGCTTTGTGGCTTTTGGGAATCATTTAGGATTTTAACATAAGTATTCAGAGACACCTTTTGGTAAAGGCAGCACTTTTATTTACCAAAGAAGTCATCCTAAAATTGAGCAAAAACATTTTTTTGCTGGCACTCTCTCCTCTACAAATTTCAGTCCTTTTCAATCAGAACTTCATAAACAAATCAATGTTTTAACAGGTCATGTGCATCTTTCTTTTACTACACTGAGGTTCAATTGTCTCCTTTTTACAGATGCATGATTCATGCGGGAATCCCAAAGCCCACATCTGCTCTCCTGCCATTTATTTTGCTTCATCAGGTTCAGCCTTGAGGCTGGGTTCCCAGGGGGTCAAAACTTCTACCAAATGGTCCTCACTTCTTGATGCTTTCTCTGTGTTTTTGTTGCAGCTGAATACAGTCCTGTGAGAGTTCTGGAAATGGTGCAATGGGTAGGAAATTGGGCTCGGAGTCAGGAGACCAGAGTTCAAATCAAACTTACTAGTATAGACCATGGACAAGTCACTATCTCTCCCTCATTTTCCTCATCTGCAAAATGGGGATAATAAGGGTGCCCACTTCATTATTTTGCAAAACTATTTTGCAAAGTTGAAAGTTCTAGCTATTTTTATTATGCCAATGGAAGGAATGAAACAAACGTTTATCAAGGAGTCTATAGGGCAGCTAGGTGGCACAGTGGATAGAATGCCAAGTCTATACACTCACTAGTTGGGGTGACCCTGGACAAGTCATTTAACTTCATTGGCCTTAGTTTCCTCATCTATATGATGAGCTGGTGAAGGAAATGGCAAATTCCTCTGGTATCTTTGACAGAAAACCCCAAATAAGGTCACAAAGAGTTGGACACAATTGAAACTACAAAAGTAAATAGGTCTTCTGTTTAGTCCATTTGTGTCTGTATTTTCTTTCTTTAGCATTTCTTATCCTAGTTTTTCTGTAGGAAGAGATTGACATTTCCTCTGTTTCCTGGGGTGAGACTAGGTCATAGATTAGATACTGGATACTTAGGCCCCAGCTACTTAGTTTTCCTATATGACTTTAGGCTGACTGTTGAATAAACATGGATTTCATTAAAGAATCCTCTAATGTTCTTGGATATGAGTTCCTTCCTTCCTTTTTCTTTTTTTCTCATTTTGGATTGGTTCTCCTCATCTTCCCTGGGCCAGAAGTATAGAAGTTATTTATAGATCCAAACCCACAAATGATAAACACAGAAGCTTTGATTTGTTCCATTTCCAGCCTGGGCTGATTTGCCCTTTTTAAAGCAACCAGAGCCCCCCCCACCCCCCATCCCTACTCCCAGAAGCTCACAATATTGATGGAGAACTTACTAGGAAACTCCCTTTTGGAATACCCCACTACATCTCAGAACTACTGAGCCACAGCCTCAGTCTCCCTAGTAACTGGGATTACAGACTACCATGCTTGGCCAGGCTTGAGCTCTTAGCTAATAGGATTTTTTTTTCCCTAAATAAGTCTTTTATTGTGAATTGCAAAGGCACTTTAAAATAAAATTACAACCATAATTCAGTAATGCCATCTTACCAGGAAACCACTGGTCTATCAAGGAATTGATATGATCAGTGATAAAAGCCATGGCTGAGAAATCTCTCATTTCTGACTGACAAATTATTTTTATTCCTCCACTTTTTTTCTTCTTCCAGTTGACATCAGAGGATTCAACACTACATTTGAGAAATAAAAAGAACCATATTATCTTTTGCAGTTAAACTTGGATGATTTACTAATATTTATATATGGATATTTTTCTATGTGGCTAGATTTCTGAATGTCTATCTACATAACTACCCTCTCTACTCTTAATCCTCTCACTGTCCTTCAATTATGTCTCTTTTCTCCTTCTCCTTCCTATTCTTAGTTAATATATTGAATTAAAATATATTTAAAATATTTATGTTATCAAACAAATTTTATTTTCTATATATATATATATAAAATAAATATATTAAATCTTAGTTTACATTTTTAATGTCATACGAGTTTAACCTTTTACATTGTCCACATAAGAACCCTAATTTTTTTTTTGCAAGGCAAATGGGGTTAAGTGGCTTGCCCAAGGCCACACAGCTAGGTAATTATTAAGTATCTGAGACCGGATTTGAATCCAGTTACTCCTGACTCCAGGGCTGGTGCTTTATCCACTATACCACCTAGCCACCCCAAGAACCCTAAATTAAATCTCTCCCACCTACTTCATTTCCCAAAACTCAAACCAGATATTACATTTAAAAAAATTTCTGTAATGAGTTATAATGGAAAGAGCATTGGACCTGGCTCCTCTCATGACTGAATTTATAATCCTCCATCTGAGGGAAAATAGGGGAGTGTGGACCAGATGATATCTAAGTTACTTTCTAATTACATGAGCTCTAAATTTACATGAGACTAAAAATCATATGCCCTTTTCCCCTGTGTGGGTCAGTGGTCTTGTTAGAAGTATACTGACACTCACCAGGCTAAGGGTACAGGTAAGCTTTATACCTGATGATCTATTGATGGGTAGAGACTGAAAGTGACAAACAAAAAAGACTTAAGTTCTTTATAAAGACAAATCACAGTACATTCTTTTGCCCATTTCAAACTAGAACCCTAAACAAAACAAGACCAAGAAAAACATTTTTCCTGCATCAGAAAATACTTTTCAGAAGTGAGTTCAGTTTGAATCATATACCAGTGATGATGCCTAGAATATTTTAACATAAGTTCATATTCAGAATTAGCAAAATATACCTCCTGCCCTTGAAAATCAACTATTTATTTGTGGTAGTTTCTTTGGGAACACTCTGCCCCAGTCAAATCATATCTAAAGTGTTGTTTTCAGTTCACAGTGCCACAGTATAAGGACACTGATAAGCACAAAGAACATTCAGAGGAGGGTAAACAGAATGTTTAAGGGTCTTGAATTCATGTTATAGGAAGACTGAAGAAAGGGAGGAAGGCTAAAGAAGAGAAGCCTCGGGGAATACAGGATAGCTGTCTGAGGATTTGAAGAACTGTTGCTGTGATGTAAAAGAGGGATTAGATTTGTTTTCTTGGGCTTGAGAAGGAAGAACAAGAAAAAATGGGAGGGGTGGGTAGGTAGCATAGTGGATAGAGCACTGGACTTGGAGTCAGGAGGACCTGAGTTCAAATGTGGCCTCAGACACTTAATAATGCCTAGCTGTGTGACATTGGGCAAGTCACTTAAACCCATTGCCTGAAATAAATCAAATTTTGAAAAAAGAAACAATGGATGGCAGAGATAGATTTCATGTGAGGAAAAAAGTCTATTCTTTTCTATGTATAAAAATGCTTTAATGACCATCTTTTCTTCTTTTGGGGGGAGGATTCTATCTCTAAATCCATCTTCTTTCAACCTTATCTCCTTCCAATCTTATGTAATTATCAAAACAATTCAAAAGTAGGATGGCTTACTTTCAATGTTCGCTGGAAGCCTTTAAGCAGAGACTAGATGGCCATTTGGTAAGTATGGTATAATAGGTATTCTATTTGGAATAGGGTAGATGAGATGGATGACCTTTGGAGTCTCAAATTCTGACTCAGCCATTCTTTTTCAAGTATGGAAGTACAGCAAATGACATAGATGATTAGCAAGGAAACATATTTACCTTAAGCTTCTCTGATTTAAGCCACTTCTATTTTTTTTCTAGTACATGAATCTTCTCATCCATCCCCCTTTATTCTGGGCTTGTTAACCTCTATTGGAAAGGTCTATAATTGGATAGGATTGGGAGAAGTCTTCTAAATATTTTAGTGGAATGCCCTCAAATTTCTATTTGGTCAGTGGAACCTACATTCCCAAACAGAACTTTGGATTTAAAATTTGTGACTGTAGGATCTCAGCCCCGCCCCCCATTTTAATATTTAACCCACATCATTTAATTTCTATCATGGTATCACCTAACCTGGACTAAATAACATTGGGTGACACTAAAATATATTACCTGAGGTAACCCCCTTCAAATGTCACCAGGAGACCTTCTTGCCAGTATATGGTCTGGTTTCTTTTCACTCTGAATGTGCTGCAGCGGTTTCTCTGGCTGCCCATAAAACTGTAAATGGTCACTTTTCTGTTTCTGCTCTTGGTATTCTTCTTGTTTTCAAAAAGCTGAAAAAAGCAGAAAAATGATGCATTTTTGTAATTTTATCTCCAAGTTATATATAAAACTTTTTTTCTTACTAGAATGCCAATTCACTTCCATATTAGGTCATATTGGTGTTGCTGATAGTTGTCAATAAACACTGGCTGAACTTTTGATGAAGGTCTGACACTTAATGAATATACTGGGCTCAATTTCCTGTTGTTTTCTTCAGTGAAATTAGGGTCTGTATATCATCACAAAAATGTGGCTCTGTTTCATAGCTGGTTCTAGATATGTTTTGGTTATTGGTCAACACAACTTTATATTTGGGTCAATTCAATGAAATAAAAATTATTAAATGATTGTTATTAAAGTTGGAAAAGAAGTCAGAAAACATCTAATCCAACTCACCAGTAAAGAAGAATCCCCATTTGCCCAATAAATGCTAATCTAACCTTAGCTTTAAGACAACGAGTGAGGGAGAATCTACTATTGGAGATTTGCTATATCTCTAATTTAGTAAATATTTTCCTGACATCAAGGCTAAATTTTGTTGTCTCTCATGCATTGCTCCTATTTCTGCTCTCTGAGGCCAAATAGAATAAATCTAATCCTTCTACCATATGATTGTCTTTTAACTATTTGAAGCCATTTATCACAATTACTTCTCCATCTTAAACATCCCCTGTTCATTCAACCTAATTTCATATGACATGAGCTTGAAGCCCCTGACCATCCTGATTGACCAAACTAGTTGCTTTGGGCAAGGATTAAATTAGATCTAGGTCCTATTCTCACAGAACCTACAATCTAACTAAAATGGGACAAGGGATATGGAAAGAGGTATTTGAAATTAGGAGAATGTTATTTAAGAATCTTTGCTAGGGTGGCTAGGTGGCACAGGGGCAGCTAGGTGGCACAGATAGAGCAACAGCCCTGGAGTCAGGAGTACCTGAGTTCAAATATGGTCTCAGACACTTAATAATTACCTAGCTGTGTGGCCTTGGGCAAGCCACTTAACCCCATTTACCTTGCAAAAAAAAAAAAAACCCTAAAAAAAAAAGAATCTTTGCTTATATGGAAAAGCCTGGAGAGATCTTTTCTTTCACATCGAGTTTTTTTAATCAGTCTATCCTATTGGCATTAAAAATGGATCATTTCTCCCAATGTTGAGGTACGTATTAAAATTTATGACCTTCAAACTTAGCTCTTATACTCATTTTCTTCATGCTTCAGCATGCTTGGAAGATCACAAAACACGCCTTTTTTTTTTTAACTGAGTAGATTCAAAATATAAGAGAAGCAAATATAGCTGGGCTTAGCCACCAGAAAGGACAAGGAAAAGTGATCCCTGAAGGGGCAAAAACTATACTAACATAATACAATTTAATAGCACAGTTATAATAGGAAGTAAAATTCTAATGGTAATGTGAATTGCTCAACAACTGGTGTTGCATTGAGAAAGCATGTAATAACCATTATCTTTCATCAAATTAAGTTGAATTGACAACTATCATTTTTTTTAATAGCTTTAAATATATCCACAACAATTCTTGGTGACCATAAGTAGTATCTTACTCCTAATAGACCAAATCCTGGATTCTGAATGAACCATCAGAACTTAAGGGGCAGTAGATAGGGAACTTATGGAAGTGATCCAAATGAATCATACCAATAGGGGGAAAAAAGTAACTACCACACAAAACCACCTGGTTCACATCAGCAAAAGCAGAACCCTTATTGTGTGCGTGTGTGGGGGGCAGGATTTATAACAGGAAGTAGCCAACTAAGACCCAGCAATATCAATGAAAGAATTTCAGTCTTGCCTTATGTTCTATTCTAGATGAACACCAACTTACCTGGAGATCCATTTCTGCCAGACTAATTAACATCCGTGCTATAAACCTTTGCCAGAAGCCAACGGGCACAAAGCTCATTTTAAATACCCTCTGAATTGTGTTCGCAGCCTGGTGCCTCAAGCCATGGGTATCTAACCCTGGCTTGGATGGAAGAAGATGTGGTAAGAGGTAACTGAAACAAACCAAATGTGATAGATCAAATTTTTAGCCAAATCTTTGTCATTGCCTTGAGGTGAGATAACAGCCTGGGTTCAAGAATATACTATATATTTAACATCTAAGTTTTCTGTAAGTTCAAAAGCATTTATCATGAGAACTTTGGAATTTTATTATTTGTAATAGTCTGACCTGATGAGAAGCAACCACATTCCTTATTTTTTAGTTCCAAGTGAAAAACAAATGATTCAACTGTATAAATTCATCATGTAAGAATAATGTGACATGAAGAAAATGGATTCTGAAAGAATTTTCAGTTAGAAAATATGATTAGATATGACACTGAGATTGATTAGAGATCAAAGGATTTTTTTTAATGTCAATGAAGCTATAATAGCTGTAGTGGAGTTTTTCTCTACAGCAATAGAAATAGCACTGATTTGGAACCAGAGATAGGTTTAAATCTTGGTTTTGACATTATACTTTGTCTGAACTTGGGAAAATCATTTCACTTCCACGTGCCTCAGTTTCTCTACTTGTAAAATGAGGTGATTGGATTAAATCTTTGGGTTTTTTTAGGTTTTTTTGCAAGGCAAATGGGGTTAAGTGGCTTGCCCGAGGCCACACAGCTAGGTAATTATGAAGTGTCTGAGACTGGATTTGAACACAGGTACTCCTGACTCCAAGACCGGTGCTTTATCCACTATGCCACCTAGCCGCCCCGGATTAAATAATCTTTAAAATAATTTATAGGTCTAAATTCTCTGAGTCAGTTATAAATATAGCTGTGAAGGTTTGAGAAAAGTATAAAAATCACTTAGGAAAGATACTTAGTAGTAGCTAATATTTTTTTTCCTTTAAAACAACTCATTGTTTTAGTCATTTAGGAGAAATTTATGAGTTCTAACAATGAGATTAGGTGTGTAAAAGGGCTTTTTTTAACCTGAAAAAATGCATGCCCCTAATGAAAACACTGTTATGCTATGTCAATAAAGAATTTATGTCATTTTATCTTCATCATTTTGTGATAATGCTGGTTGAGAACTTGTTTCCTTAAGAACCTCTGCTGAAAAGAAATCACTTATTATGTGTGAGACTACATTATAAAAAGCTGAGGAGGGATAAGAATGCCCCTAGGAATGTACAGGGCAACTAGGTGGTGGAAATGGATGGAGTGCCAGGCCTGGAGTCAGGAAGACTCATCTTCCTTAGTTCAAAATGTCTTTAGACACTTACCAGTTGTGGGACCCTGTGCAAGACTCTATTTGTCTCAGATTTCTCATCTGTCAAATGAACTGGAGAAGGAAATGGCAAACCACTCCAGTATCTTTGCCAAGAAAACCCCAAATGGGATCACAAATGGTCAAAGACAAGTGAACAAAAGGAGAGTACAATGGCAAGACAATAATGTTCATAATGTTATAAATAAAAGATATTTGTAATGTTTAGATAGCAGTAATTTTAATAATGAAGGGTTTGAATATTGCTCCTAGAGGGGGAAATGATGAATTCTTTTAAAAATTATAAGGTTTAAGATTGATTAAAGTCTAAGAAGTTCAATTTAAATATCATACCCACCATGAGGTCACAGAACCTTTTATGAGATATACCCTAAAGTCCGTTACAAGGTAAATTAGCCTCTGTCTGAAACCATCTTTGAAGTATAAAATATTGACAGACAGAAAAAACTGTTTTCAAACCAAGATGATTTCAAATTTTGATTTGGAGCAGCTTGAGCTCTGAAAACTTAGGACATAACAGCAAATAGAAACATAGCAGTTTCAGGTCATAAAGCTAATGGACAACCTGTTGGTTAGCTAATAAATTAGCCTTGGAAAATATCTAAAAAACCAGTTCAGATATGTAGGCAATTTGAAGTTCACTGAAATATTATGAACAATGATATCTGCTGGGAAGAGAGTAGGATTGAAAGTTGGAAGAGACATTAGAGAAGATCTTTGTATCCTCCCTCTCCTCTGCCCTTCATGTCCAATCAATTGCCAAGTCCTATCGATTCTTTGTTTGCAATGCCTTTAATATCCACCTCTCTTCCTTTCCAGTCACACTATTACCACCCTAGGGGATCAGATCTATAAAAGGCTTTAGAGCTCATGTTTTTCTTCTCCTTCCATTTTATGAATGAGGAAACAGAGGCCCAGAGTGGTAAATTAACTATGCCTTCTGATTTCAAATAAAGTGGTCTTTCAACTGCATTGAATCATGGGATCTCAGAAAACACCCTTGATAACAAGTGGCACCCAGTCTTCACTGACAAACCTCCAGGAACATGAAAGTTGCTATCTTTTGAGTCTATTCCATCTATTCTTGGATCACTTTATTTTATTTTATTTTTATTTATTTATCTATTTATTTATTTTGCAAGGCAATGGGGTTAAGTGGCTTGCCCAAAGCCACGTAGCTAGGTAATTATTAAGTGTCTGAGGCTAGATTTGAACTCAGGTACTCCTGACTCCAGGGCCAGTGCTCTATCCACTGTGCCACCTAGCTGCCCCCTTGAATCACTTTAGTAAATAAAAAAGTCATTCTTTAAAATCAAATCTGAATCACCTTCTCTATTCCTTCTTATTGTTCCTAGTTTTCCCCTTAAAAAGGAGATAGAACAAGCCTAAACCTTCTTCATACGGCAATATTTCAAATGCTTCAAAAGAGTGATCATAATACCAAGTAACTTCTCTTTTTCTGATTCTCAAGTCTCAATGACTGAATTATCTGACTAGTCTTACTTCTTTCATGTTCCCTCTTCACTAAAGTATAGGGCATACTGCAATCCCAAATAGGTTTTTAATTTTTATTTACAGAATGGAGAAAGGTATACAGTAATTGGAGGATGACACAAATCTGGGAAAGGAAGTTGTCAGGCTAGATGGCAGAATCAGGAGCTATAGGCAGGCTAGAATATTGTATTTAATAAAAAAATTTTAGAAAGATTTAAAAAAAGAGATACTTAGGTTATAAAATCAATTTCACAAGTGTAAGGTAGGAAAAGTATATCTGGGACAATAACTCAAATGAAAAAGATCTAGGAGTCATACAGCCTATTCTATAGGACTTGATGGCAGTTAAAATGACTAATGTTATTCTATATAGTACTAAGAGAGATCTTATATGTAGAACACAGGAAAGATAAGATTATGACACTGTACTGTGTTCTGTTGGAACGCAATTATTACATTCAATTTTGGCCATCACTTTTTAGGAAATACACTGATAAAACTGAAGAGTATCCAGAACAGAACAACCAGGAAAGTCGTGAGCTAGATGAATAGACAACTGGACCTAGAATCAGGAAAACTTGATTTCAAATCCTGCCTCATATGCTTACTACATAGATGACGTTGGAAAAGTCACTAATCCTTTGTCTGCAAAGAGTAAAATGGTGAAAATAAGAGCATTTACCTCCAAGTATTATTATGAGGATGAAATGATATATCTGTAGTTAAGTTTTGAAGGAGAGGAAAGTGTAAGAGATAATTCCAGGAATTTGAACCTGAATGATTGATTGATGGTACCATAATAAAAAAAAATTAGGAAGTTGAATGAAAGAGTTTTACAAACTTTATTATGCTATAGAACTACTAACAATTATTATTATTATCAGAACTCACTGTTAAAATATCAGTGCACCCCATCACCACCACCACCACAGTTTAATTGTTCTTTGTTATCCTACTGGTTAGTAACAATCAAATACCAAGTCAACTTACCTGTCATTGGCGACTGGCAAGGCAATTTCAAATTTGGCTAGAAACTGAAAATATTGTTCTTCTGTTTGTTCAGTGAAGCCTGTTCCAACTAATAGCATCCTGAGATCCTCTGCTCTAATCACTCCATTCTTGGCCACTGATTTGGAGCTCTTAATGTTAAAAATCCTTTGTAGACATTCTGATAACCAGATTGGATCAAGGAAGTAGAGATTTCTAAGTCCATGGCTTGTGTCCGGGAAATGTAAGAGTGTTCCTGTTTCTATGAGAAAGCTGATAGCTAATCCAAGAAAGATAGAGGACAACCAAATATCAAATGTTAGAGAAATTGCAGTGGTATGGGATCTAGGAAGAGCTCCCTGGAGAAGTCTTTGCTGATTCTTTCCCTGGGACCCACAACTATACTCGGACATCCTATCCTAAAAAATTCTTTTCTTGACCCTGCTGTCCCATCAAGCTTGTTGGCTTATATCTCTTTTCCTTTAGTGCTAAACTTGCAAACTGTGAGACCTCTACATCCACTCAGCTTCCTGCAAGGTGGCTACTATTTTTACTGAAACCATTCTCTTCTAAGGTACCTCTGACCTTTTATTTGTCAGATTCAATGACTTTCTCTTAATCCTTATTCCCCTTAGTCTCTACATATCATATGATCCTGCTGATCACTCCCTCTCTTCTAGACACTTTTTCTTTGGCTGTAGATGCTGGCTATCATGATGCTCTTCTCTGATTACTCTACTGCTTCTCTGATCACCCCTGTATCTCTATCACTGGTTTGAGACCTTCATTTTGATCCCAAGTTTCAAGGTTTCCCCCAATAGAATATAAGTTTTGGGGGAAGGATGGTTTTCTTTTTTTTGCCTTTGTGTCCAAAGTGTCACAATGCTTGTTAAATAAATAAATGAATAGATAGATAAATGTTTGTTAAGAGAATAAATGAAGGTTCTATCTTTGGCTATTTTATCCATCCAATTTCTCCCTTGATTATTTCATTCATTTTCTTGACTGTGATGACTATCCAGATAACTTTTAAATCAATATATTCAACTCCAATTCCCCTGTCCCCCAAATTAAAGCTCATATATGCAAATGCCTGATGGACATTTCCACTTGGAAATACCATTGGTCCCTCAATCTCAACGTGTTCAAAAATGATTCACCCTCTTTCTCCTCTCTATGTGCCCTTTCTTTCAATTTTCAAATTTCTGCTGAGGTACCACCAAACATTCAGGCTCAAATCTTTGAATTTATCTTTCACTTTTTCTTTTCTTTCAAAACCCACATTCAACTATTTGTCTAGTCGTATCTAGTTAACCTCCACAAGGGAATCACATCCTCCTTTTCCACTCCAGCGTAGGTTCATCCCTTGACTACTATAACAAACCCCAAATGGTCAACTTAACAAAAGTCACTTCACCAATTCATTCTTTACACAGATGCCAAAATAATTCTTCTAATGCACAGGTCTGACTAAGCCATTCCCCTACTTAAAAACCTATAGCTGCTCCCCATAACCTATAAGATAAAATAAAGTCTACTGCTATTTATGTCCCTCCATAAGATAGCTCCCATTTATATTTCCCATATTATTTTATCTATTCTCCAACTATATGTTCCAGTCAAACTGGACAATAGCTGCACCTTAAACTCAAGTTGTTGTTCCTGATGCCATCTCTGTGCATAATCTTTCATTCAGGCCCAGAATATGACATCTTATTTTTGCCTATATGAAGACTTTTCTTTCTTTGAGACTGAACTCTGATATTGTCTCTTCAAAAAAGACTTCATGGGTTCCTCTATCTGAAAATGAGCTTTTTTCTTCCTTAGGATTTTGAAAGGCAAATGGGATTAAGTGGCTTGCCCAAGGCCACACAGCTAGGTAATTATTAAATGTCTGAGGCCAGATTTGAACTCAGGTACTCCTGACTCCAGGGCCGGTGCTCTATCCACTGCCCCTGAAAATGAGCTTCTTTGACAAATTTTCTTAGAGTTCTTTATCATATTCTTTTCTTTACCTTATTCACAGTCTATTTTGTTACACACACACACACACACACACACACACACACACACACAAATATTTTTATTAGCCTGGAAACTGTTAAATTCCCAGAACCTCGCACATAAATTTTTTTGGAGTCAAGAGAAACAGCTATATGATTTCATTGGTGTGGAGAAATAACTCCCAGTGAAGAACTTTTTACTGTACTATTGGTCTACATCTGATCTACAAATTAAGAGTCTTAGGTAACTATCTAGGGCACTAAGATGAATTTTTGCTCAGGGTCTCAGAATCAGTATTTGTCAGAGTCAGAACTTGAATCTGACTTCATAGCCATCTCTTGATCCACTATACCATGCTGCCTCTCATTTGCCTTATACAAAAAGGGCCTAATGAATACTTCTTATATCGAATGATCCCTACAGGAGGATGTAAGAACAAGTTTACTTTATACTAAAAATGAATACTTCAAAATCTTATAGATTGAGATGTCATTTTAGTATGTTAATCTGTAATCCTTTTATTATGATGTTCTTTTCATAGTCTTTCATAGAGGTAGTTAGGTGGCACAGTGGACAGAACCCTGGACCTGAAGTCAGGAAGACATGAATACAAATTGAGTTTCAGATATTTACTATGTGACCTTAGGCAAGTCACTTAACCTGTCTGCTGCAGTTTCCTCATCTGTAACATAAGGTCATTAAGAGTTGTTGTGAGGATAAAATGAGATTTGTAAAAAGTTTTACAGATTTTTAAAGTGGTATATAAAAGCTGATTATTATTATTATTAATATTAATTTAATTAATATTAATTAAATTATTTCTTCCCATTCACCTAGGCTATAGTAAGTTTTTAATTATATTATCAGGCAATGCCATTGGCCCACTTTTAAAAAATTTCCCCCTTCCCACTAAAGGTCAAACTATAATTCCCCAAGTGAGACCCTCAGTTTCTTCTCTCAAGTGCAATAAGAGGAGGTCCCACTTTCTCCTTAGGTTACCCCCTTCTTCTATCATAGCCTCACATTTCCCTTGCCACCCCTCTTCCTCTCCCCAGTCACAGTTATTTTCTCCAAGTTTTTAAGACACAATTCCATAGCTTACCAGACTGTAAGTCTTCATAGTCGTTGATGTCATTTCCTGGGGTTTGTTCTATTATTTGCTCTATCTGTTTATCTGTCAGATACTGAACATCATCTGCCTGATTTCGTCTCTGCTGCTCAGCTATGACTGCTTCTTGGAGACTGAGGTAACTCCTTGGTATCTGTGAATTAGGTCAGACAAAGGCCTTGCCAAGTTACTGTGGGAAACATATGATTTCCAATTAACTTAGTTATGCTCTAAATCTGTGGCTTTCTATGGGACCTTGGACAAATCACTAACTCTGTGGACCTCCCTCATCATCCCAAGCTCTCAATTCTAGTGCCTTTTCATGTCTTCTCTAGTGTCTGTTAATTGTTTCCTATTTATCCAATATATGACATACTTTATTTATATTTGTTTGCTGCTTGATTCCACCATTAGATTACAAGCTTCTTAAGGGCTAGCCTGTCTTTTGCCTCTTTTTATATTCTTATCACAGTATTTAGATGTACTTAATAAATAGTGACTGATTGATTGTTCTATCCATGTTATTTATTTATTTATTTTCAACTTTACAGAATATAAACAAAACAAGCATTTCCACATATCCTGCAGAACAGAAGACCAGGATTGTAAATGAAACCACAACTTTCCACCATGTAGACTCTGTTTTTCTTTTTAGATATACAACAAATTCAACATGCAACTATTTCAGCCCATTTTATTTTTTCTCTTGTAAACTTAACAAGCTCCAAATAAAATGAGCATTTCCTCATAGATTGTAGAGCAGATTGAGTCACTTATCAAGGCAGGGGAGGGGGTTGAAAATAGTGAGCTTCCCTGAAATAAGGCAGGGGACTGGATGGGATGCTGTCTAGAAACCCTTCCCGGTCCTAACCTCTATGACTTTATGGAAGCTCTATTTGATCAGTAAACTTGCCCCAAAACATGCTTTCCCTTTTTGCCTCTCCAATCCCTCTTGGAACAGATGGAGATTAAACTAAGTGATATGCCGCATAATATTTTATAATCAAGAAAATGAAAATGTGCAAAGCTCCAAATAGGCAAGACAAGATTTTTTTGGGGGAAGAGAAATACACACCAGTCTCCCTGCAAGTTTCTGAGAGCCAATTGTGCTGCCAGTATCCTTCATGTTACACGTAACGTGAAAAATCAGCTGGCGGAGCCCTTCCTGCCCTTCCAGACTTTTACAAGAGAGTTCGCTGCAAATGGAAAGAGAAAAAAAGAGCAACATTTACTCATAAGGAAGACTAAACTCCTCAGTGCATTATTATTTCCATTGCTTTGTTCCTTCATAAGGCCCTGGATAGTCTCAATTACTTGACCTGGAGGGACCTTTTCCCAAGGTGGGGTGGAGGAGGAGGGGAGGGAGAAGGAGAGAGACATGGAAGACTAGGGCAGGGAGAGATGACCCATCAAAAACCAGAGTCCATATTCTTTATCCCGTCAACGTGTACTGCAAGTAAATGGAACTCAATTCCATAGTAGGAAAATCTACAGCAGGGAATTAGAGACCCTGCCAAGAATGTGGTACAGTCTAAGCAGGGATCTGTCATTAGGGAGAGGTGGAAGCCGCTGCCAATACTTCTCTGGCCAACACAGAATCTATTTTATCCTAGGAGACAGGGGCCTGGGATTTCCTGAAGGGGGCCCAAGTCATCCTCCTCACCAAAAGGAGGCTGTCACCTCCTAATATTATTATTGCAAAAGGAATCCAAGCTTGCAGAAAGGGGAATGCTTGCCAATAGGCCTTTGTTTACCTTAATGTTTAATTGATTTTTAGTTTAGGGTTTTTTTTGTTGGTTTTTTTTTTTTGGTAAAAGGGCGAGGGGGGAGTGACTTGATTTTTAAAAAGGCACTAATCCCGTTCCTCTGACTCTTCTCATGTGACTCAGGAGTTTAGATGAAATGGACTTTTGTTCTCTTCGACTCCAAGAAAAACTTATAGCCTTTACAAGTTAAGAAATGTTTCCATGTGGGGAAAAGGAAAAAAAGTAACCCCAGACGTTCAGGAAGAACCTGCTTGCTCCAAAGCAGGCCTACTCACCCAGCGGCCTTTTCTGCACAATACGGTTTTAATAGTTTGTTTCACTGAAATAGGGCAGTATAACTTCCCTGCCACAAAGTCACATTCTCACTAAACCCTTTCCTCCTCAAAGAAAAAAAATATGTAGGGAGAAGGGAAGGGGAGGAAGCTAGGAAGAGAAGTTTTAAGGAGTTTGATTTGTATCAGAAGCCTAGGGCCAAACCTGCTTTAATCAATGGTCAGTGGAAGGAGCCTCAGGTATCAGTAGTGATAAGGGACTTTTTGTGTTACTCCACAAAGATTTCTAACAAGACAGAGTGATTGTACACAATGCAGTGTCTGTCTTGGATTTCCATTCAGTGAAGTGGGATTCCTGGAAGCTCCAGGAGGATCATGGTGAATATGTATCATTGTCCTGGGCATCCAAATGGTGAACAATGATAGCCACTTTGATAAGGCATCTACAGAATAGGCAGCAGAGTTCCCATACCTCTCTTCTCTTATTGCAGGACAAACTCTGGCCCTCTGTGTCTTTTCCTCCCCAAGGTCAGAAATTCTGGGCTAGCTAGATGCTCTGCCCTTGAGAACAGGGGTTCTTAACTTGGGGTCTGTGGATACATATTAGGTGGTCCATGAATATAGATGGGGAAAAAAAAACCTTACATCTTTATTTTCACTAACCCTTGAAATCCTTTATTTTTTTTTAAATAAAACTAGGTGGCATAGTGGATAAAGCACCGGGCTTGGAGTCAGGAGTACCTGGGTTCAAATCCGGTTTCAGACACTTAATAATTACCTAGCTGTGTGGCCTTGGGCAAGCCATTTAACCCCATTTGCCTTGCAAAAAACCTAAAAAAAAAATAAAACCAGGACCCTGAAAATAGTTCCATAGTTTTCACCAGGTTACCAAAGGGGTCCATAACATACAAAAAAGGCTAAGAATTCTCAATCCACAAAGTCCCATGGGAAGATAGGTTTAGTATTAGAGAAAGAATGAGACTGTGCAGAGCCTAGGGGAGTTTTGAGATGAGGAAGGACCACTAAGAGGATTCACACCTGGGAGATGGTCAGTGAAAACCTGCTTTCACTTACACAATGGGGCATGGGACACTCACTGTAAATGCTTAAAGGTGATATCTGGAAAACCAGTGGCTCTTGATCCTGAAGGAGATCGACAAAGTGCCAGCACATAGGCTCTCAAGGTAGCAATCCTTTCAACACGAAATTTAGTCTCGATTAAGTCCAGGTGTGTCCCTACCACTAGCACTACTGAGTTTGGGGCCTTTGCCTGCAAGGGAAAAAAATAACCTTTTATGTAAACAGATGCATAACAACAACAACAATCACAAGAAAAACTTTGGAGATGGTATATGAACAGCTTAGAAAAAAACAAAATTTCTTGGGTGTTCCAATAATTCTTAAGATCTGTGACTTGTTTATAAATTCTCCATTGTGAAGACTTCTTTGATTTAAAACAATTCTTTTAAAAACTCATTAGCAGAAAGTGATGTTAAAGAATAAATGTCCAGACAACTACAACAGAGATACAAGGGGTAGAAAATGTCTAGATATTCTACATCCATAGTCTCCCACCTGTCTCAACTCCATCTTTCTGTAAGAGTTGTGATATTGCTCCTCAATCATTGTTTACTACCTGAGCCTAGGCACCCTCCAACTCTTGATGTTGCTTCATCCAGACCTGGGTCGATATTTCAGAGCTTTTCTGATTTTATCTCATCAAAATGCATCTCTTCTGTGTCCTTTTGGGTCTTTCTGTATGCTAAGTGATAGTTAATGGAACATATAACATTATAGAGACCTTCTAAAAATGTTTATGAGTCTCAGGCATGATGGGTACATAGACAGGCAGAGACTCATAGAGGATCCATTGGAAAGGCAAGACTCTTAGATGTAGAATGAGGAACAGACTTGGTTCAACTCCTTTCTCTCTCTCTTTTTAAAAGCTTTTGTTTATTTTGAATTTTACAATTTCCCCCCTAATTTTACTTCCCTCCCCCCACCCCCTACAGAAGTCAATTTGCCAGTCTTTGCATTGTTTTCATGGTATACATTGATCCAAATTGAATGTGATGAGAGAAATCATATCCTTAAGGAAGAAACATAAAGTATGAGAGATAACAAGATCAGACAATAAGCTATCAGGATTTTTTCTAAATTAAAGTTAATAGTCCTTGGTCTTTGTTCAAACTCCACAGTTCTTTGTCTGGATACAGATGGTATTCTCCATTGCAGACAGTCAACTCCTTTTTCTTGATAAACTATTAGCTATAGGCTTGTCATGAGACTTTGTTTACTCCTGTAAAAAAGGGACCATACTAGCTACAGTATATCTACTTCAAAGAGTTGCTGTGAGGGCCACATGAGATAACATTTGTTATTTTAAAAACCTTAAAGCTCATGTAAGTATTTGCTGTTATGAAATCCCAAGATTATATCACTTGGATATAGGATTATATCACTTGGGTCCAGTTAGATAGTGAAGTGGAATTCAAAATCCAGCCTCAGACACTTAACTAATTGTGTGATGCCAGGCAAGGGATTTAGCTTCTGCTTGCCTCAGTTTCCTCAACTGTAAAATGAGAATGATGACAGCACTTCCCTCATAGGATTGATGTAATGATCAAATTAGATATTTGTAAAGTACTTAATACAGTAGCATATTGTTGGCATTGAATAAATGCTTATTCCCTTCCCCTTCGTGGGGTGAATGGACACACAAAGGCTACAACTAAATAATAACAAGACTCAGTTGTTATATTTCTGAGATCTTCTACTCAGCCCAAGTCTAAAGCGCCTTTGAAGCAAATGGTTTGAGAGAAACAAGTCAGGTCTAAGGTTTAAGAGAAACAAGATAGTTCCATTTTATAGCCTGGATTCCTAAGAAAGAAAGTGGTGGAGGCTTCTTACCTCAATATTCAACAACCAGAACTGAAGGTTTGCGACAGCCTCTTCCCCCAGTGCTAAGTTCCAAACAACCACATATAAGGCTTTGTCTGTGAAGAAACACTGGTTGACTGTGGACATGCTGGCTGGGCCACCAATATCCCAAACATTGAACTCCACAGAATCAACCTACTTGAACAACAACAATAACAAAAAGCCATTTTTAACAAACTGTTTCAGTAAATCCCAAAGAGATCATGATGAATTTATCCAAGACTTGGGTGCTTAGAAGAAAAAAAATGTTAAAAAAGTTTCAATGTTCCCTTTGTTCCTCTCAGAAATCAGTAATCAGTGGGTGGGGAAAGAGCCCAGTCATTCATCCTGGGCTTCCAGTGGATTCCGGCAACACTCATTCCTCACAAGGATGGCAGTCTCTGCTAGTGGGAGTTTACATTGAGCTTTTCCAGAGAACTGTTGAGAGGACTGTTAAATCTAGTTCTCAGACAAAAATGGCTCTGAGATATTCAACTGGAGGAAATCCCATCACTGACATCACATTTTAGCATTCAGTCCTTGAGGTTTAACTTCACAGGGAAGGAAGACTGGTTTCCAACTTTGTAGGTCAGTGAACACCACCTACTGGGGATTCCTAAAACCTTTGTTGACACAATGAGGGTAGAACTTGAGTTGGCATGTTAGATTGCCTAGAACAATGGTCAACTTCGGTTTCCACACATAAAAATAGATTGTTTTGGGAAGTTTCAGTTTTAGCTTCACAGGCCAAAATTGTGTATTTAGCACCTGATTGTGGGAAGAAATCCTTCCTCACAATCCTCCCTATGACTTCTCAAAGACGTAGTCTGAGTCTCTACCTTTATATAATCAACGAAGAGGCCATCATGTTTCAAAGGTCAAAGCTTTATAAGAAACAAGCTGTTCAGTTTATTCAAGCATTCATGATTTTTCCTCTAATTAAATGGGAGGAGGCTTCATTTTTGTGACAGAAAAGGGCAGGGAAAATTCTAAATGAGAGCAACCCAATAATGGGCCCTCAAGACCAATAATTCTTAATCACAGTTAAAGGAATAATAATGGCATTAAGTAATTGTTAGTGTTTGAATCCAAAATGTGGTTACATCTGGAAAAAAAAAAAAACTTCCTTTCATCAGAAAACTGCAAAGTCCTTTTCTGATCCTAATTAGCTAAGGCTTATGTCTTGGCTACTCTGGAGGGCAGGCTCAGTGTTAATTAGCAGGGGGGAAATGTTTTGACTGTTTTGACCCTCAATGATAGAATTCTGTTCTTGTAAGGATTAGACTCTGTGTCCTTGTCAGAACTTAAAACCAGTTTAAATGCCTAATTGCTTGAACCAGATTTCCTCAATCCATGAAACAATTTTACATGAAGGACTCAGCATAAAGGAAAGCTTCATTCAGTTATTGAATGATTCACTGGAGAATGTTCTAGGGAGGATGACTATTGGAAAATTCCAGAGATGTGTATATCAAGGATTTCCACGATGAAATTGTTAAATGGTGCCTTGGGATTCAGTACAAAAGGGTGACAAGACCCTGGACAATGTATACATAAATTATTTCTACTTCTGATATGCACCACATCAAGAGTCAGGAAGATTTAAGTTCAAATCTGATCTCAGGTACTTACTAGCTGTATGACCTTAGACAAGTCACTTTACTGCTGTTTGTCTCACTTTCTTCAGTTGCAAAAGGTGGAAAATAACAGCACCTACCTCCCCAGAGTTGTGAGGATCAAATGAAAAGACAACTATAATGTGCTGAGCATGTCTGGCTCATAGTAAGTGTGATATAAACATCAGATACCATTAATATTATTACTTTTCCATTAGTTCTATAAGATAAATCTAACTTCCTTAAACTTATTTTTGGGGCAAAAATTTCTGTTACTTTTCACAGTAGCAAATACACATGTATGTATATATCTATACATTTATAAATATTATGTGTACATACATATAAGTTTTGAGATTAGGAAAAATTCTTGATGTTATGTTGAAAATGTTAGAAAATATTATGACTAACATATACTCCCAAGGTCAAGTCCTATACAGAACTTGAAAAATGATAATGCAGGCAAATACTTGCCAATTTCCACTAAATTTCAGCTTCACCTATATTGAGAGATGATAATAAAGGAAATTAAGAAAATTATTTGCTTTGAAAATAATTCCATTTAACCAAAGCATACAATGGAATGAATGTCATGGGAGAGACACACTGGCAGTGTCTATACCTATGTTTAAGGATAATCCTGTTGTGTTAGAGAAGAGAACCAAGTGAGAAATTCCCTCCCACCCAAATGAACCTTTAACTCTAACCATTATTGACCTTCGCTTTCAATCCAGGTGGTTTTTGTAGCTCCCATTTGGTGGTCCTGATAGTGGCATCACTGTGCATCATCTGTGGAGGTCTCCCAGTCTGTAAAATTTCTAAGAGAGTTGACTTGCCCTGTCGTGGAGGACCCACAATAATCATTTTCATTAACTTGCATTTTTCTGCCTTCCGAAGTTGAGCTCTCAAGTAAGCTAACATAGTTTTCGGGCCTATATATAAAAAAAAAACATAAGAAGCAGAAAAATAAATAAAATAGATGTAATAAATAGATTCACAGGCTTCCAATCAGTATTTTCAAATTCTACTACAGAATAAGTGGCAGGGTGGTGGTGGGGAACTTCACAAAGGAAATTTTCATTGAGGTCAGACATGGAAATGATACCCATTGAGTAAAGAAAGGCATTAGGGTTAAGTAAGAGAGAAAGAACAACACTGATGAACTGCATGAGTGAAAGTCTTCAATAAGTTACAGACATAAAGAAACAAATTTTTCTCATGTATAATAGCTTGATCAAAATTACATTAGTTTAAAACCAGAAGAAAAAAATTCTTATGTCACTTAATTTTTTTTGAACCCTTGATATAAATAACCAAAGTAGAATTTGTCATCAATTACCGAATACCTGAAAGTGAGGATGATTCCCCATGAATGATGGGTAGACCCCTGTTAGTGGACTCAGAGGAGAATACAGACCCAACGGGCACATGTTGAACAGACATATCTATGGACATCTGTATAGCTAGAGGAAGAACTGTTGATAAGATCAGAGCTCCCCAATGAATATCTGTTATACAATTGCTTTGTATGCATACATATATACATATATATATATATATATATATATATATATATATATATGGGAATCATTTTTTTCTAGGAGGTAATCTAATCAAAACATGGACAGTAGATAAGTAGATTGCCTACCTTCTTTCTGGATCTCTGCAGGAATGTTGCTTATATTCAGTTCTTCTATATCTAGTTGCCAAAGATTAGCCAACTGCCCAAGTTCTGGAGGAAGCTCACGGAGACCTGGATTACTGAAACACACACACACACACACACACACATACACACACACACAATAACTAATCTGGGATGACTGCTGGATAAAGATTATGTCTTATTCATTGCCTTTTAAAGTTTCCATTTTCCATCATAAGCATTGAATCTTTATTCTGTTTTTCTACTGTTCCATTGATTATTTTTAAAGTATTTTCCTTTGGAAAAACTTAGGTCTTAGAATTGTTTAAGTTTCATTTCCCTACTATTTACCTTTACTACCATGAAAGATTACAAGAAAATGTTATTGGAAGATCATGAATAGTGAGTAAATTTTGCATTTTTGTTAATCATGCTTTAATTATATTGGCTCCTTTTTTTCTTTAAGAAGGAAAGGATAATGGGCTATAAATTTTAGCCTTTTCTCTCCCATTTAAAGGAAGTATTGAAGATTATTAAGAGTCATTAAAAGAAAGCTTGCAAAATTCTTTAAACTCCAAATATGGATGCAGTAAAGTTAAAGTGTCAAATATGCTTTGAAGTGTGAAAAATTTTACAAATTCTCATATAATGGCTAATAATCCTCATAAAACCTTCAGATGGGGGGAGAAAGTGCTAAAATTTCCAAAATGATATCTTTTCCAAAAAAAATTTCAAACAACTCAACTTAATTTTTAAAACCCATGATTATTTCAGGTGATAGAACTGCTTTTATTTTTTATTCAATCATTAGACACCACAAAGCAAGGGAAATTTGCTGATTCAAGCAGTACCCTTGGTTGTGCACGTCATGGGATAGGCATTATACAGTTTTTCCCAGTTTGTACTTACTTTCCTAAGTAGAGTTCTGATAAGCCTTTTAGTAGGCAGACAGACTGTGGGACCATGTCAAGTTGATTGTCATTCAGGCACAGAACTTCTAAGGATTCACTAAGAAAGGCTGGAAATTCTAGCCCCAAACCTAAAAGATAATGTAGAGATGATTATAAAAATTAAAATAAAATTGTGTCAAAATTTTACCCCATGAAGACCTTATAGGAAAAGACAGTTTATATCTCAGGAAAGTAGAGACTGACCTCAGTGTCAGGAAGCTTTGAGTTCAAGTCTAATCAGTGCTTACGAGACCCTGGGCAAATCACTTAATCTCTGTGTTGCAGGCAACTATGGAAATCTAAATTTCAAAACAGGTGATAATCTACATTGGTAGAGGAAGTTTCCTTAGAAAGAGTTCCTTATATATCAGAGATTAAAAAATTAATAATTATGATCATGATATAATTATTAATATTTATGCTATCAATTATAAGGCTCTATGACAATGAATAAAGAATTGTTTGAAGTCAAAAAACACTGGATTCAAATGTCATCTCTGAAATTTACTAGCTAAGTAATGCTATAAAAGTCATTTAATATTTTTATCCATCAAGTAAACCCTTAAAACTTATCCAAAAAGTCACTGATGGATTATATATGTTTTGGTGAAGATTCCCATACTAGGATTCACCCATTGGGTGAATTGTGTGATTGGGATCATTGCATGATTACCATAAAATAAAATGTCAAGTAGTCATTTAACAAGTATTATTTGGGGGGGGGGGGTGGAGTGCATCTCAAAGTTCTCAGTTCTTAGTTCTTAAATCCAGGCTTGAATATCAGCAGAATTTTTGAATCTGTGCATTCTTCCAAGGAAGAAAAAAAAAAATAAGGAGAAAAAAAAAGAATTGAAATTCTTTTCAGCTCAATAAGCCCATGGCAAACAGACTGCTGTGTAGTTCTCTTACTTGCATGCCTCTTGGCATGGCCCTTAAAAATAAGCCAGCATTTTCTTTTTTAAAAAGTTAAAGCAATTCTCTTTTTCTACTTAGAGATAGTTTCCTTTCAACAATAATGTGGCACCTTCGCCTCAGAGAATGTTCTGTGAGACAAGGTAAAGGAATATCAAAAATTCACTCACTTCTTTGAAAATCAGGTTAAGTTGCATTTAGAATAAAACTCTTCTCAGGAGCTTCTACTACAATAATGAAGAATGAATGCCACTACCTTTAAAGGTACTTTTGCGCAAGATTCTTGTTCTATGAAGAAATGCTCAGTAGGTACTTTTAACTTCAATTGAAAAGTGATGAAATTCTTTACTCAGCTGCATTAATTCACCTTTTCTAGAGAAAAGAACCTTTTAGATTCTTCTTTCAAGAAAAAGACAGTCTTCTTTAACACTTCTTGACCTAATGCTCCAACTTCAAAGTTTCATTGTAGTATTAAATACCTATTGCATGTGTATCGAAAGAATAAATCTCAAACACCAATTGATGTAGTCAGAAGGTGCTAGGGTAAACATCAGTTACACCAGTCATACATCTTCTACCCAACGTGGAAAATGTCTGTTGTGTAGAACACAGATCCAGGTATTTATGAACTGTAATTATTTATTCATAAGTTATTTATGACTGCCAGCTTAAATTTTACCGTAAAAACAGCCATCCAAAATTATTTTTGGGCAAACCACTATATAAATATGACAACTTGTATGTGCATAAAATTACCCTGAATTTTATTACCCATCTGCACACAAGTTATCTTTGGTAAATCATTCCTTATCCAGGGATAAATAGTTTGTAAGGACAACTACCTGAAAGTATTAGTTTTTCTGGGCAAATAGTCTTCTTTTTTCCCACAATTGGTAAGTCTAAATTTTCCTACACATAGTAAATTATCCAGACCTATAATTTCATGGTTGTAGGGAACTTTTCCTGAGAAAACTCCTTCAATTGATTTAGCAATTTCATCAATCACTTATAATTTTAGAGAGTAGTCTGAGGGGTACTCATGGTCACACAGCTAGTATACGTCAGATCTTCTTCAGGTCCAAAGTCAATTCACTTGATCATATTGCTACTTAATAACAATGTTTAATGATGATGATGATGATGATGATGATGATGATGATAATAATAAATTTTTCAAAAAATCCAGGAACCTCCTAGTTACCAGCTATGATCTCAAATTACCAGAATTCTTCCAAGGAAACTGAGCTATGTTTTTCTTTTGTTCCCTCAAACAACATACCCTGTTGCATTCAGTCTATTTTCTAGGATATTTTCCCAACACTTCTTATTGATCTCATTTGTATTTAGTTGATTTAACCACAAAAAGATCTCCTTTTCCTCCTTGTGAGCTTCTCATAATCATCCTTTGGGGGAGGCTCCACTATTTTTAACAAGGAATATATACATATACATATATATATGTATATGTATTCCTATATATATATGTTTTATAGCATAAATCTCATTATTGAATTATAACCCTGTCTTATGACTCATCATGTGCTGAGAAATAGTTCTACATTATTGACTAATGGAACAGATTTAACACATGAACAATGAATGAGTAGGACCAAATATATTATATTGTCTTTTTTATACCTAATCAAACCTTCTTCTTAAGCTCTAAAATGACATCAATGAGAAAAGTCTTTTTGTTTACCCCTTCCACTATGTGTGGGGTGTTCAGGGAGGACTAGCATTTTTGGTATGAGGGTTTGCTTCTCCTACATCTTTGGTGACTATCTCTCACTCAATTCTCACCCTGTGGATACAAACTCTATGTAGCAGGCACAGCTGGTACACCCTAGAAAATACACCTCATCATATGGGCTAAATCAGGTTGAAGGTAACTGATGGACCTCAAACCCATCAATGAGTTAGGGGAATATCTACCTTAACCACATGAAGATTTCCCCCACTGCAATGGATAGATGAAAGTAATTTGTTCTGTTAGCCATGAAGGAGGCTGAAACAGGCACTGTGCAATGCTTAGAGTTTGGTCAGACCTCAAAGCTTCCAAGGTAATTCATTGCTTCCCAGGCCATCTCTAGTTGTCTTGACTTTTGTCTTGTCACTGAACTTGGATGATTTAGGAAGCACAACTCTGCCTCACTTAAATCTAATTCACTCACAAGTCAAGACACCATGCATGATGTCATTGGTCCCCTTTGAAAATGAAAGATAAACAATAATAAAACTACACTAGAACCTTTCAGATTCATAGCATCAGAACCAGAAGGGGCCTCTGAATTAATTAACTTAAAGTCTTCTTTTCACAGATGTGAAAACTGAGACCCCAAAAGGAAAAGTGATTTCCAATTGTCACACAGTGACATATCTGGAAACTTAGTTCCAACGATTTCAAATCCATGGGGTCTAAATCCTCTATAGCACAGGGTCTTAATCTTGCCTCCTTGAACTTTTTTGATAACTTGATTACAACATTCCTCTACAAATTCCTTTATAATCATATAGACATATATATGTATATATATATATATATATATCTTATTTTTGTGTATACAAAAACATTTTTTTTCTGAGAAAGGGTCCAAAGGCAGTCCATAGACTGCTAAAGGGTACATGACTTAAAAAAAAGATTATTCTTTCTCCCATGAATAAATATGATGATGCTATTTCAAGTCGACTTCTAAGAATCACAAATACTTTACTATAAAATATCCCGAACTTTGCAAATTGTAAGCATCCTTCCATCAATATCTGATATGACTGGTATAGAGAAAAAAAGCATTGGCTCCGGGGCCAAAGGCCTTGAATCCAAAACTCACTTTTTGTTTGTTTTTGCAAGGCAATAGGGTTAAGTGACTTGCCCAAGATCACACAGCTAGATAATTATTAAATTCTGGGGCTGGATTTGAACTCAGGTCCTCCTGACTTCAGGACTGGTACTCTATCCACTGTACCACCTAGCTGCCCCCTTCCCAACTCCCTTTGATACTTTATGAATTCAGATAATTCATTTAATCTCTCTAGGACTCAGTTTCCTCATCTTAAAATGAAGGAATTGGGCTGAGATTCATTCTAGTTCTAGAAAATATTATGAATATCAGTGATTATGACAGGTTCAAAAATAAAAATCATGAAATACAGTAATAATTTCCTAAAACATCAAAGGGAATCAGGAAGAAATTGTCTATATAAATAAACAAAAAAACAACCAGATACCATGTCTTTTACTTGCAATTCCTTTGGGTATTACAAAACTACAAAATCCTCATATTATCAACTTTTCTATAAAGCTGGAACTCCCCTACATTTTCTCCCAGGTGCCACTGTCATGGATTTTTGAGCTGGATTTTCTAAATCCATTCCAAGATGGTTTCTGGAAAAATGTCATGCATCTCACTAAGTCAGGTTTACAGTTTTCCTGGTTGAAGCAGATGGAAGATATATAAGGCATGTCCTTTTGCTTTCTATCAATCTACATAGCCATTGAGATTTAGCAGATGGCCCTCTAAACTGAGGAGAGGGAATTTGTACCAAAAAAGGATGTTGACTTCACCTGGCAAGGTTTGAAAATACTGTGAAGGAAATATTAAAAACATTCTATTAGCTCTCCTTTTCCACTTTAACTGTGGGACTCACACTCCTCAGAAAAGCTGCACCAAAGAATTCTTCAGTTAATAACTTATCACAAATGTCACCTACTTTTTTAAAAAAATAAAATAAACTTGTGGATAATTATTTGCTTTTAAAAGCATTCTTCAGGGGCAGCTAGGTGGTGCAGTAGGTAGAGTACCAGCCCTTGAGTCAGGAGTACCTGAGTTCAAATCTGACCTCAGACACTTAATAATTACCTAGTTATGTGGCCTTGGGCAAGCCAATTAACCCCATTTGCCTTTCAAAAACCTAAAAAAAAGCATTCTTCAAATAAGAAAGTGATCCTTTAAAAGGCAAATTTTCTTTCTGTATTTGAAATTGAATGTAATTTACAAAAATTAAACTTATAGAGAACTTTACAAGAAAACATCAGTTCTATAAACTGAAGTGTATATGTACAAATAAAACCAAAGCTGAAACTACTGTATAGAAATGAAATAAATTACCAAATCAAATTATATTCTATTTTAGTCCAAACAGAGCACCAAGTAAAACTAGTCAACTCCTTAAAAAATAGCAATGAAGATGAAAGAAATATCTCTACTCGAATCAGGAAGATATTTGCAGTAAAAGAAATTTGGAGATGACTTTATAGATCAAATATAGCTAGAGGTTCTTCCTCTTTTTTTGTGCCATGTAATTTTGTGGATGTCTAGTGAAGACTATTTCTCAGTATAATATTTCTAAATAAAATAAAATAAAATATACAAGACTCTAAAGAAAGCCAATTATTTTGAAAAACATTATCAAGATATTTTGAAAAATATTTTGAAAAACTTCACAAATCCCAGGTTAAGAACCTTTGATCTAGTCCAGTTCCCTTCAAATTCTCTTTGGTCTTTGCAGGATTTTATTTATACTAATACAGATCATTCCCATTAGAAGCTATAAAAAGTTAAGCAAAACAGATCTTTCAAGTCTGATCAGAAAGCTGAATTGCCTTCAAGAGGACTTCATTATGGGTTAGTTGTCACAGAACAGTCTACCAAAGGATACACTTTTGAGACCAGTTGACTTTATATGTGTTTCAATTCTTAGAACAAAACGAGATGTTGGTGAGTTTAAAGGCAGGAGCAGGTTGATTATTCCCCCTAAATTTTCTAGCAATTTGATAAAGTCATCTATTTTTCTTAATTAACCACAGTAAACAAACTTGTGGAAATAAATGTCTAGATCAGATGGACTTTGAGGGAAATCTATATTCCCTTTTCAAACAGTTTAATGAAGGCAATCTGCTAGACTTGGCAACATCTACTCTGGGAGATAGTAATGGGGATCATGGTGATGGAGTTGGGTGGCATTGTCACAAAGAAAACATTGATTTATTGGGAAGTGCTACATCAGGAATCCTGGGGTAAATGAGTAAAAGACAGCCTATATCAGGGCATTTCATTCCAATATGACATTATATATTAAATGATATTTTCTGTCACTGAAGACAATAAACCCCCCTACATGGGAAAATTCCATCTACACAGTGGCTGGCAAGTCTACCCAACATGCTGTTCCTAGTTGCTTTTTCAGGGTGGGAACTGAATATACAAATATACCTATCTCTGTACATGAGCGTTGTCTGCTCTTGGTATTGAAGAAGGAAATCCGTTTTGTTTTAAGTCCATCTTCACTTCTGTAGGAAAAAGGTAAAGGAAGAAGGCATTTGGTTTATATCTGTAGGTGGTATCTCTATATAATAAAATATCTGACTAGAAAAACAACAAACAAAAATTTACTTAGTCTCTTAGAAGCTAAGCTATAGGCTTTGTTTTCTATTTTTCAACATTAGTGTTTCAAGGGGAAATTGAATAGTTGACCAAATTTATATTTGATATATTATTTTGAATTTTTTAAAAAAATGTATTCTTTGTTTTAGTTTCTGTTCTCTATTTTGTTCAGATACTGCACAAGCAACATTTTCTTTGTCCAGTACAGTTTGGACATGCACCAAATGATATCTGCAAAGATACATTTTTAAGTTGTTTGCTATGGTTAGCCTTTTGAAAAATCCATTATGCAATTAGGTACAGACTTTGCCAAGATGCTAGATACGAGGTGCCATGTAAACAAATAAATAATTAATTAAATGAACGAATAAATAAATAAATGAGACTTTATTTCCAGAAGGCCATATTTGCTATATCTTATTAACAGCACATTTTATTAGACAGGTTTTAGATTTTGTTTTATCTCTCATCTCTCTTACTTGTGACTTAAATTATAAGATGCAAACTCGAGTCACCAGTTAATTGAAATTAGAAATAAATAATCAGAAGGGCCAATCTAAGAGGCTTTAAAAAATGGTGTTTTACTTTGTTAGTCTTCTTCACAGTTAAATTTAGGAATAAAGATCTTATGTGACCAACTTGAACATACTCAAAACTTGCTATTATAACTAAAAATTGTATCATAACTTGAAACATTCTATATTAAAAATTGACCATAATATAGCTGCTTACTTTCCAAGTTGATTTTTAGAAAGATCCAGGTATTTTAGCTGTTTGCAGGTCCATTTTTCTTGAGAGGGAAGGGTGATTAGTTGGTTTCCTAGTAATTTCAAGGACACCAAAGTCTGAAAGAGAAAGGCAAGAACAAGAAGCTATCAAAAACAATAAAAAAATAGCAGAAAGGGGTGGCTAGGTGGCTCAACGGATAGAGCACTGGCCCTGGAGTCAGGAGTACCTGGGTTCAAATCCAGCCTCAGACACTTAATAATTATCTAGGTGTGTGGCCTTGGGCAAGCCACTTAACCTCATTGCCTTGCAAAAAAAAAAACCCTAAAAAAATAGGAGAAACATCTTGAACTAAGAAATTAATGATGAGTGAATCAAGGAAGTTTTTTAGTTTAAAATATATGTGTGTACATGCATATATATATATATATGTATATGTGTATAGAGAAAAGTTTTTTACATGTTCAGATCCCATCCTGAAACTCCTTTCTAAACTCAAGTCCCTTGATTCCAAGTCCAATCTGTATTTACTAGTCTGCATTTACCCAGGTTATATTATCATAGGAATGAAGAGTTGTAAGCAACCCACCTTGAAGTGGATCCATCCCCCTAATATTACAAAATAGCCTGTTGACATCTTATGCTCATGTCTATGATAGAAAGGCAACAGTTGAATTACTAAACTATAAATAGCAGTGTTAAAAAAAGGCAAAAGTATATTGGACTTTGATTTTCTTTCTGTCCCTAGAGCTAAAAAAAAAACCTGGCAGTCACTTTTTACTATTTGAGACAAGGCTAGACTGTTAGAATACATGGTCTACTCATTCCTCCCTCACCTCCTATGGACAGAGAAAGAATTTTGAAGGGGGTGGAATGACTAAGGAGGAAAAAACGTATGGTTAGTCCTGGCCAATAACTTCACAATTCCAAAAGCAGAGGCCAGAGAAAGGAAAGGAGTACCTTTGGTCACTATGTTTACCCAACTCATATCTATTTCATGTTTTGTTTTTAACAAAGGCAGTAGATGAAAGCTTTTCGCTATCATAAAATTATTTCTAAGGTGAATTTAAGAAACATGTGCTGTACAAGATCATATTTCGGGGGCAACCAGGTGGCACAGTGGATAGAGCACTGGCCCTGGAGCCAGGAGTACCTGGGTTCAAATCCAGCCTCAGACACTTAATAATTATCTAGCTGTGTGGTCTTGAGCAAGCCACTTAACCCCATTTCCATGCAAAAAAAAAAAACTAAACTAAAAAAGATCATATTTCATAAATGTGAATTATTTTTCTTTCAAGATTTGAAATAAAAGCATACCAGCCAATTTAACCTTCAGTTCTGATTCTGTGATTCATTTTTAGATGTCACTGACTTCTACAAGAATAGTTAAATCACACTAATTTAAAGGCAATCACCCAAATATAGAAATTTTAAAATCTAAATTTGATGATCCTTCAAAAATAAACCCATACATACACATCTGTCTGTTTCCTTTAAAAACATGAAATTAATATTTTGATCAAGTGATCCTATAATATAAACATCGAATAGGAGAAATAGCATGCCATGAAGATTAGAGCAGTAGTCAGAATATTTATATTTTAGAAAGAGGAACATTGAATTATAAGGTTTTTATTAGTCACCTAGTTCAATCTCCTCATTTTACAAATGAAGAAACTGAGACCTTAGGGAAATGACACAACTTCCCCTATGTTATATACCTACAAAATAGCTGAACTGAGATTTTTTTTTAAATCCAAATTTCCTGATTCCAAATCCAATGATCTTTCCTTTCATGGAACCAAGTCTCCATTACTTTTTTTTAGTTCTGTCACACCCTCACTAGTCTTAGCTTCAGTATCTACATCTGTAAAATATAACAAAACAAATAAAAAAAATCAAAGTTATACTATCCAACTCACTGGGTGACTGTGAGGATTAAAATGATCTAATTTATCAAAGCTGCTTTTGAGATTGCAAAGGGTTATATGAGCATAAACTGTTATTTTTTTATTATTATTTGTTATTGTCTTACCCCTAATCCTAAAATACTGTATTCAAAATTCAGGACAGAAAGTATCAACTATGAAATGAAATACATTCTCAAAAGAGGAAAACGGGAAAATCTGATGCTAGGGTTAAAAAAAAAAGGATGAGTATATACTTTCACATCCCTAACTAAGTGGCTTGATAAAAAGTTTCAGCAAGCCAGGGTCATAGAACTATGACCCATTCTTCTTGACTAGGCCAAAAATGAAAACACAGGAATAACTAGATGTTGAATGTATTCTCCAAGTCTAGGATAACAGAGTGCTCTGGGCATGCCATCTGGTGACCAGAGAAGAACACAACAGCCTTTTCAAACATAATGGTGACCCATAACTGGAAGGGTATGAACTGTGATGATAATTCCGTTCAAATGCAAATAAAGACTGAGTTATTCACCTTAGGGGGATGGACCCTCTGAGGAACAATATATAACAAAAGCAGAAAAGAGGACTGAATGTTTGAAGGATGTTAGAAAGTAGCCGAAGAAAGAAAAAAAATTAGTATAGAGAATACAACATCATCAGACAGGCGAGTTGGGCCTTCTTAGCATCCCCAAAATCACAACTTGGAGGAAGGTGACTTCTCTTATACTGAGGCTAGCACTGGTATTGACATCTATATTTGCTCTCTCTAGTTCTGATCTTTTATTTTGTACTTTTTCAAAACTCTGTCAACTAATTAGAGCTTGAAGGACCTTAGACATGATCTCAGGCACTGATCAATCAACAAGCATTAAGTGAATTTTATGTTCCAAGCACCATGTTAAATGTGGGTTATAAAAAGATGAGGAATCAATCTCTGACATCAAGGAACTTATATAAAATAGTTGTAGAGATAAGGGGAGAGGGAAGATGAAGACAATATGTACACATCTAAGTTTTTATTTTTATATACATATATACATAAGCATTTATACTTATTCACACTATACATGTGTTTTTATATATAAATATACATTTATATGGAAACATGTGATAAGTTTACAAATATAGACAGAATATGTTTATGTATAGAATATATTTTATACATATGTTCTTGGATACATACATCATATATAATATGATTATTATATATGATCAGGAGTGAACTTTGGAGTAGACATATATGTGTAGATAGATGGATAGACAGACAAATAGAAAGATAGACAGACAGATGATAGACAAGACAGACACATATTTGTAGAGGAAGATGACACTGATAAGTGAAGGGTAACAGAAAAGGTTTAATTGGAGTTGACATTTGAGTTGGGCTGATAACTATGATTGATAACCAGCATCTAGGGGTGCAAACATTCTATAAAGAGGACCTGGGTGGTGCAAAGGGCTGAGAGCAGGGTTGGAGATGGAGTTCTGTCTGTGAGGAATAGAAAGACCAGTTTGGATGGATTGAACAATGTGTAAAGAGGAGGGATGTATATAATAAGGGTGGAAAGGTGGGTTGAAATCAGGCTGTGAAGGGAATGTAAAGGGAGGAAAGGTAACAGAGAGCCACTGCAGGTTGCCCAAGAGGGGAGTGATGTAATCGGAGCTTTGCTTTAGAATGAACACTTTGATAGTGGTGTGAAATATGACCTGGAGAAGGCAGAGTTGGAATGAGTGTCTAGATTCCTTGTTTCCCAGTTCAGAGCTCCTCCACCATCCCATGCTGCCTCTATATTGAAAGGGAAATAAATTCTTCTCCTTGGTCAGAATGGGAAGCATTTACTCTTCTGGTGCATCTCCTATGACTGTAAAAATTTTCTAGCCACATATCTTCCAGCTAGGAAAAAAAAATAATAAAACTCCTACTCCTAAAATTAGTTGACACAGCCATAGACATGAAAAAGTAAAAATCTATCAGGAGCCATTCTTTGCAATTAGGTGATATAATGCTTCAATTCTGAGTATGTTGTAAAAATTGGAGATTAGAAACAAAGAGCTTTTAGACTTACTTCAAGTTGGAAGAGTCCCACAGGAACATCTTTGAGTGCATTTTCTGAAAAATCTACTTCTTTAAGGTGATTTTTCCAAAAAACAGCAATTTTGTCTGGCAGATACTCTAGTAAATTTTTGGCAGCTTTACAACATTTCTAAACATTCAGGGAGAGACAGACAGAGAGATAGTAACTAGTTCTCTGAGACAGAATACAATTGTACAAGGTAGTTAGTTTCAGTGTTAGAATTTTCATTTTTCATAATTATACTTAAAAATGAACTTACTTCATAAGTATGAACCAGAGTTTAGTTAAGAGGGTAGAAACTTATTCTCCCTATTAAATGTTCATGACATACTGAAGCCTTCCCTCCTTGTTGAGTGTTCACTGTATACAGAAGGCTTCACTACCTTGTATCTGAATTCCCCACTTCCTTTAAGACTCAGCTCAGGAACCACCTTCTACAAGAGGTGGGGAACCAAGGAATGTACAGCCCACAAAATCATTTGGACTGATCACAAGAAGAACTCAAAATTCAGTAAATCCAGGAGCTTTTTAGGTGTGAATTAATTATTTGACCAAATATAGCAAGCTAACTTAAATTTTTTATTTATTTATTTAAGGCAATGGGGTTAAGTGACTTGCCCAAGGTCACACAGCTAAGTAATTATTAAGAGTCTGAGGTAGGATTTGAATTCAAGTTCTCCTGACTCCAGGGCTGACTGTGCCACCTAGCTGCCCCCAAAGCTAATTTTTAAGTTGATACCTAAAATGTAGTCCCCAAATGATGTTATAAATATCCAAATGGCCCTTGGCAGAAAAAAAGGTTTCCGTCCCCTGTTCTACATGAATGTTTTTCAATCTTCCAAGTGTTAAGTGTTTTTCCCCAATTGCTTTGTATTTATTCTATATATAATAAATGATAGAAATTAAGTTTCTTGAGCGCAGGGATTCTTTCTCTTCTTCCTTCCTTTCTCTTCCTTCTCTTCTTTCTCTTCGCTTTTCTTTTTGTTTGCTTTTTTGTCTTGGAATCCCTAGCACTCAGTATAAGGCCCGGCATATAATAGGCATTTAATAAATGTATGTTGATTAATTTCTCTCTAGACCTTTGTTTCTATATCACTTTCTACTTCCATATTCCCAACCCTAAGAAATCTTAAATATTTCTCTTAGATGTAAACTAATTTCTTAAGTAGAAATTATCATAAATATTTATTTTAATTTCAGATTCTATACTTACCAAGGGGCAGGCCCAAGGATCAGGAAAAATTTTCAGTTTATTTCTGGAGACATTCAGGAAATTTAGTGATTTGAATGAGTGAAGGAATATCGTAGGTAGTTCTGTCAACATATTGTCAGAAAGTTCAAGTTCTTGTAGTTTCCTTAATCCAATCCAATTAGTTGCTAAAAGGAAAAAAAATAAAAGGAAACCTGACTTGGGCTCTTTTCTCCCTCTCTAATATCTAGCTTGATCTCATTAGTTCTCATGGATTCAACTATCATCTTTATGTAAATGATTTCCAGATCTTTATATCCAACCCTATTCTTTTCCTTGAGCTCCAGTCCTGGATCACCAACTACCTTTTGTATATTGAATTGGATGTCCCAGGGGTATCTCAAATTCATATATTCCAAATAGAACTTACTATATTTCCCCACAAATCATTCCCTTCTCCCAACTTTCCTAATACTGTCGAAGCCACCACCATACTTTCAGGCTAACAAACTCAGTATCATTCTTTTTTTTTTTTTAATCTAAGGCAATGGGATTAAGTGACTTGCCAAGGTCACACAGCTAGGTAATTATTAAGAGTCTGAGGCCATATTTAAACTCAGGTCCTCCTGACTACAGGGCTGGTGCTCTATTCACTGCACCACCTGGGTGCCCCAGAGTAGCATTCTTTACTCTGAAACCCTACATAATGAATTTGTCATCTACTATTCTTATTTTTGCTCTCTCCCTCTCCCTCTCCCTCTCCCTCTCCCTCTCCCTCTCCCTCTCCCTCTCCCTCTCCCTCTCCCTCTCCCCTTCTCTCCATTCACACAAGCACCAACCACACTGGAGCAGACCTTCAACATCTTCCTAATTGCAACCACCTTTTAACTAACTGGTCTCCCTGCCCCAAGTCTCTCCCCACTCTAATCCATCATTTACTCAGCTACCAAAGTACCAAGCTTCCTAAAGCACAGTCCTGACCATGTTATCTTCCTACTCAACAAATTCCGATGGTTCCCTACCATATTACTTTATCTCTATATGTCTACACTCCATCTACACTGGCTTTCTTGCTATTCTCCAAACACCTTTTCTGACTATGACTTCTCACTGATTGTCTTCCATGCTTACTTCCTTGGCCACCTTTAAGAATCAGTTCAGGGGTGGTTAGGTGGTGCGATGAATAGAGCATGGGCCTTAGAGTCAGGAGTACCTGGGTTCAAATCTGACCTCAGACACTTAATAATTACTTAGCCACTTAACTCCATTGCCTTGAAAAATCTTAAAAAAAAATCAGCTCAAATTCTACCTTCTGCAGAAGCCTTTCCAGATTTTCTTTTCCACTCACTATATTTTTATCTTGTGTGTTCACCTTGTTTACTTGATGTCTCTCCCATTAGAATGTGAGCTCTTTGAGGTCAGGGACTAGTCTTGCCTTTATTTATATCACCAGAGCATAACAAGTGCTTGTTGACTGATTAACCTCGCTATTTGATGCAAACTCTTTTTCAGAAGGAAAACAAAATTCCATCAGATTACCAAAGATTGACATACCATTTTCTTCTTCAAATAATTTTTCTAAGTAATTTTTTGTAACCACCAGCTTCTGAAGTTTTGAGAGATGTAAAAATCCAGGAGGAAGATGTGACAACTTGTTGTTGGATATATCAATTTCAAGTAACCTGTAATTAAGAAAAGAGAAGTAAAATCACTGGGGCAGCTTCTATCATTGCTCTGAAAAATGATGATATAATTATCCTGCTTATACAAGAGAGACCATTGAGGCAGAGCATAGAATATTATACTTGGAGAGAGAGAGAAACCTGGTTTCAGATCCTGTCTCAGACACTAGTTCAGTTAACTTCAGCAAGTCAATTAATTCACTTGAGTCTCAATTACCTATCTGTAAAAGGTGTATGATAGCTAACAAGATTACTGTGAAGTTTAAATAAGCTAATATATTTGAGCATTTTTAAGCTCCATTGTGCTATATTTATATATCAGCTATTAAGATTTTAATAAGATTTTTCTCCCTAACACAACTAAAGAAAAAAATTCTGCTGTGGCCTATTCAAAGGACAGAAGTCAAAATATCATAAATAAATCTGAATAGATAAAATTGTCATTATGCCTCATGGAGAATGAAAAATATATTCAAATACTAAAAAGATTAAAATAGACAACCATATCATTTAACTTCTCAGAGCAAGCTGGATGGTGCAATGGATGGAGTGTTGGACCTAAGTTCAAATATAGCTTCAGACATGTCAGAGATGTGTGACCCTGGGCAAGTCAACCGCTGTCTGCCTCAGTTTCCTCAAATGTAAAATGGGAATAAAAATAACCTCTACCTCTAGGGTTGTTTTGAGTAATTGTAAAGAGCATATCACATAGTAGGTACTTAATCAGTATGTATATTTTTTCTTTCCTTGCTTCCTTTTACTTCAAATATGCAATTTTCTTTGTATGAGTTCAAATACAGGCCACAGTCCTGCTTTTAAGAAAAAATTTACACACAGTTAGTGTTTTAAAAAATATTGGCCCAATGATGGGGATGGGGGGAACCTACAATTTTTACCTAAATCCAGGAAAATGGAGAAATTTAGAATGGTCAGCCAGCTTGGCTTACTAGAAAGAGCTCTACATTTGAAGCCTGAGGACATGGATCTAAACTATTATTGTGATATTTACTATTAACATAATAATGGACAAATCATATCCCTTCTCAGGGCTTTGACAAATGAAGGAATACCTTTATATTTTTCAAGATTACCTTTGGCACTAAACTCTGATTCAAAGCATAAAATTTCCCATCTCTTTTCTTCTTTTTCCCTGCCCCTCTTTCCTCTTCCAAGCTTGGGCTAAGATAAAGGTGCTTTATGAATTCCTTCTGAGGAGTCTTCCTTTTCCTCCCATATCCCAATTAAAAGTTTATCATTATGACCCCCCCCCCAATCTATTATTGATTCAGAGAACATTTGGATTCCAGATCTTGGAGAGATGTTTTCCTTCACAGAAAGAATAGAGAGGGATTTTTCTTACTTGCTCTTCTCTAGTCTTTACTCTAGACTCTATTAAGTGAGGGCAGCCCTCACTTGGTTGCCAAATTTAGAAACTCTAATGTTCTTAGGGGGATAATTTATATAATAACAGAAGACAAAACAACTATGAAAGATTTAAGCACTCTAAACAACACAATGACCAATCATAAAAAGCAGAAGTCTCCTGATGCTAGAAAGGACTTTTAATGAAGATTGAAGCATATTATTTTTTGGATATGACCGAAGAAGGAATTTGTTTTGCTTGACTATACAGGTGGGGGGAGGGAGGAAAAGACAGATTTGAAAATAAAATAAAATTTAATTTAAAGATTAAAAAGAATCTCTGTTGTTTCATGTGTTTTTACTCTTACATTCTTTCCCATTGTATGAACTCTAGTTCACTCATAGCAGTCCACTCCTGTCTCAGGGATAATTAGGGAAGAAAGAAAAATTGATGAGCTTTATAGTCAGATCCCTGGGTCAGTCAACTGGAGGATGTAAGCTTCAGGGATCTATGATGGTAGATCCATGTCAGGGGGATCCAACCTGGGAAAAACTGTTGTTGCTTTTGTTGTGGCTAGGAAGGTATTAACTGAGTCTGTAGTCTGAAGAATGGATTTTGATTAATACAGCTAGGCTAACCATGGCTTTGCCCCAGGGCACAAAATAAAAATAATTAGTTAAAACAGGAAACTAACAGATAATTGGACTGAGGTGAACTCTGCTCCCATGTTGATGTCCCCAGCAATCACTTTGCTCTGGCGTCCTGGATTCCCCCAGCTCAACTAGGGACGCCCTTCATATCACTAGACCCAGGTGTGGTTTGTGGTATTGCCTCCTGTCACAAAAATTTCTGGTTACAACTCTGTATGTGAGCCACACTTGGGAGAAAAGTACAGCTTATATTCAACCGAAAGCATATTTGTTCAGGCATGTCACATTAACATGTCAGCCAAGATCGCCCACAGACTATTTTGGGTGACATTTGGTGCTGATCCAGCTGGTCAATGAGTTGGTTAAAAAATCAAAATGTAGGCCCTTCTGATGAGGGATCATTAATATTTTTCTGTCCTAAGGATAACACCACAATATTATGGGCCTCATCAGAGATAGCAATACATTTTAAGGGAATGAAGCAAGGATAGAGTATCAGGGAAGAGGGTCTCTCCTGCTGGAAATTGATTTATAAGAGGGCAGGAGCTTCCTGTTCAAATTTCCAAGGGGAAATTATATTTGAAAACCTAAAATAAAATGAAGGAAAATTGGCAAGAAGAGAAATGCAGCTCTCTCCGTGGAGAATGAACTATTCCTTTCACACTCTTCCATGATTTGGGACTACAGCCCACCTGGTACAGATGATTTCATCAGAGGATTGTACACTGGGCAGCTCTACCAGCTGGTTGTCAGAGAGATTCAATTTTCGGAGGTTTATCAGTCCCCAGGGAATGACGGATGGGAGGGAAGTCAAACAGTTGGCAGAAAGGTCCAACTCTGTGATCTGACATGAAATATCGATTAGCCAGTCTAGATCCACCCACGGTAACTTCAGATGGGACCATTTTACTTGGAGGGCCTAATTTTTGGAGGAAAAGAAAAGAAAAAAAAAGGAAAAACACACATTAAAATACATTCAATCAACAAGGATTCCCTATATAGTATGGCATAAATGCATTTTGTTTGTTTTGTTTTTTAAAGGTAAATTCCTGTGTTTGTCCATGCTGTTTTGTGATGAATATAATGCCACAAAAGAAAGAGCACTGATCCTGAAATCATCACATATCCTGGGTTCAAATTCTGGCTTTAACTCTTAAATTTTACTTTTTTCCCCCTATTTAACTTTAGACAAGTCAGCTCACAAATCTGGTTGAAATGGCCAATTTTCTCAAAAATAAAATGAGGAAATTGGACTACATTATCTTTAAGGTCCCTTCCAGCAATGAATCTATGTTTGAATGGCCTTATCTATTGGTGGAAGGAGATGGTTATGGAATTATCAGACCCATTAAGTTTCTTCTTCCCTGGGCTAGAAATGTTGGCAGTTTGCTTGTGGTAATGAAAAGGATATGGTAAACTGCAGGAACACATAATTTGAGTATTTTTCTTATGTTTTGATTCCCAAAAAACTTGAAGCCCAATTAGGTTTCTGAGGAAGGAAATCTGGTTTTGGGGTCTGTTTCTCCAAAGTCACTGGAAATCCATATCGGAAAAAAAAATTAGAAAAGCAGGAATATAAACAAAAATTAGTGCTTTGTAAATGGAAAAATGTTAACAACCCAATGAAGTTTGCATGGAAAGATATCAAAAAAATGGTTTGGAAACTATTAGCCAAATATTTTTTGCCTTCAAAGTTGGCATTAATTGAGAGAATTTCCTTCTTTGGACACTAGATGGTGGCATATTACTTATTTTTATTTAAACATTCATTCCTTCTAGAGAAAAGTTTCTTAAGATTCTTATATTCATAGGATTCAGTGGGGGGGGGGGAGAGAGAAAGAGAGAGAGAGAGAGAGAGAGAGAGAGAGGAGCTGGAAATGACAAAACGTACTGAGTCAAAATAGTATAGAATTTTAGATCTGGGAGGGATTTGAAGATCACATAATTCAACCCCATGATTTTAAAGCTAAAAGTCCTGAGGTCCTTGGCTAGTCAATGACAGTAAGAGAACCAAGATTCCAGGTCTAACTTCTTTTATTCCACTAGCACTCAATAGGGGCTAGATGCTTGGATAAAGATGCTACTTAAGTGTAATACAGAAAAAAATAGTTATTTCATATGATTTTGAACATATAATTCCAAGGAACTTGTTATTCCTAGGGAATTTTTGATTCTCTGTTCTTTTCAGGATAGATTGCAGTCTCAGTGCCAGAAAATGAGAGGTAATGACAAAAAAAACACCCAAAGATAATTAGATGATTTTTACCACTAAGGTCTCATGACCTTCTGCCTTTAGGGAGTTACATTTTGTATTATGTAAATGAATGATTCCCATGACAAATCAAATGAAATCAAATATATAATTTGCTGCCTACCTCACAATGTTGTGGTTAGGAAAACTTTTTAAAAAAGCTTTATATAAATATATATAGTCATCACTCTTTCAAGTCCTATGAATGAGGGTCTATAAAAAATACCCCTATTACAAAAGAAGTCTAAACACTGCAAAACAAAAAGATTAAGTGAACCCAATGAATCCAGTTCTCAGTGCAGGTCAATGCAACCAAGTTCAAATCCAGAAATGGATGTTTCTATATAGCTAACACTTGCAGCATGATTTAGTTGCCTGAGAGTAAATACATTTAGGTTATATTTTTGGCTCTGTCACCAAATTAACTATGTGATCTTGGTTCTTTATATCTAGGGCTCTCAGTTTCCCTATCTCTAAAATTAAGAGATTAAATTAAATGATTTCTATGGTACCTTCCCATCTCTAAATTCTACTACTCTAGGATATTATCCTCTATGGAAAGACATAACTCAGTCAAATCTCATGAGTACTTCCACCATTAGAAAAAGTTTTCTTCAGCTGATACCTTTATTCTTTTTTAAGCAAACATACTTCTGGTTTCTTCCATCTAGAAAGCAGCTCTCCATACAGAAAGCAGCTCTCATAACTAGAGTGAAGAAACTGAGAAAAGCAGGAATAACTTAGAGTTGTCTGATGTAGGGCTCTAAACTTTCCTTTAATTTTTAAAGTGACCTCCTTCCCATTTTTGTTCCTTCTTTGCCAAATTAATAGGAAGAACAGTATCACCAACCTTTTTCTTCTTTTCTTGCCACTCTACTAAAATCATTCTTTCCTAAGTCACTAATGAGGTCTTTATCCCCCAAATTCAACCCCAGTTCTTTTTGATGACTATTTCTCATCACAATATTCCATATCTTATCTCTTGGTATTTGTGTCAGCTGTCAGTCTCCCTGATCATGTTCATCTCTTGGAATCCCTGCTTCTATCAAGACTCAGTGTCACTTGCAAGAAACCTTTTCTGGACTCCTTTCCTAGGGATACTTGGTATCACTTTTCTACATACTTCCATAGGTGCACATTGCCTCCCCTTTTAGAGTATAAGCTTCTTGAGAGCAGGGACTTTATAAATATATCCTGGTACAGGGCAGACATTTAAAATATGTTTGTTGCTTGATTTCATTAGTCATTCTCCTTGATTGCCCTGCAGTATCTGTCAACTTTGTCCTTTTGCATCTCTCTTTTCTTCAATTCTGTGTCACTATGTTCTCCTGCTTCTCTTCCTGTTTCTAGTTAGGAAAGAAGTAGTGTTCTTTCTTTGACAACTTTTCTGGATCTCCTCCTCCCAAGGCTCTGTCATAAACCCTTTTCTCTATTTTCTCTCTTAATTCTTTTGGCTAACTGATCTATTCCCATGAATATCAAAATCTTTTATCTTCAGTCCTAATCTCTTCTCCTTAAGTTTGGTCAGTGGTTTCCAATGCTATTCTTTATCTCCACCATCACTTCAAAATTCAAGACCCTCAGGCGGCTAGGTGGTACAGTGGATAGAGCACTGGCCCTTGGAGTCAGGAGTACCTGGGTTCGAATCCGACCTCAGACACATAATAACTACCTAGCTGTGTGACCTTGGGCAAGCCACTTAACCCCATTGCCTTGCCAAAAAAAAAAACAAAAAAAAAAACCCCACCTCAAGACCCTCTAAAATGGAACTCATCTCTCTTCCATAACCTACCTCTCCTAAACTTTCTATTTCTACTGACATCACAATTTTCTGAAATTCCCTGTATCAATCCTTCTGAATTAATTTTAAAAAATGTTTATCCCTTTTCCTTACCCCAACAGTTGAATCCTGTTGCTTCAGGCCAACAATTATTAAGACTAGCTGATTCTACTTTTTTTTTTTTAGGTTTTTGCAAGGCAAATGGGGTTAAGTGGCTTGCCCAAGGTCACACAGCTAGGTAGTTATTAAGTGTCTGAGGTCGGATTCCAACTCAGGTACTCCTGACTCCAGGGCCAGTGCTCTATCCACTGCACCACCTAGCCACCCCCTGATTCTACCTTAGAAACAGCTCTAGCATTAATTCCTTTTCATTTTTTACTGTTATCATCTTAGTTGAGGTACTCATTAACCTTTTTTCTAAAGGTTTTTAAATTTTTTAAATCATTTTGAAATTAAATACATATGGACAGAAAATGGTCATAGCACAATATAAAAAAGCAACTAAGTAATGAATTTACATCTCAGTTTACTTTTTCAAAAAACTATACAAGTCTTATGCATCATTTTCAAAGCTATTCTTCTTTCTATGCTTCCTTCTAGATTTTCTTTCATTCTGTGCTATGTACTTTTTATTTATTCTCCTCCCTTTCCACCCTTCCTGATAGCTACTTCTTTCATAATTCCCTTTGTAGTAGATTGAATATTTATAATGTTCAGAATGAGTTAGCTCCTCAAAGTCATCATTAAAACAATATTGCTGCTACTGCATACAATGTTCTCATGGTTCTGCTTACTTACAATATCTTCTAAATTCTTCTCTCTGTCTTCAGATTCTTCAGTCTCCCAGCCAGGCTTTACACTGCTGGCAAAATAATCTTCCTCATGCACATCTTTGTTCTGATCACATCACTACCTTGCTTAAAATCTTCAGTGCCTCTCCACTCCAAATTACAAACTCCTTAGCTTGGCGCTCAAGACTCTCTAAAATATGGGACCTGATGTTCCATTCTTACTTAAGCATATACTAATCCCTTTTTCTGGTAATGAGGCAGCAAGGTGTTGCAATGGATAAGGCACTTGGTCTACAGTCAGGAAGACCTAAATTCAAAGCCTACCTCAGGCACTAGCTAGATGATCCTGGGCAAGTCACATAGCCTCTCTCAGTTTCAGTTTTCTCAACAACAGGGTTGCTGTGAGCATCTAAAGGGATATTTTTAAGCACAGTGACTATCATAAATTAGGCACTTAGGAATGCTTGTTCTCTCCTCTTCAAAGACATTACCGTCTAGTACAGGAGAAAACCCAAACCCAAATATCTATTATGTAAGGTGGAAGATATAAAGATGAGGATTTTAGACTGAGCTCAGCCACTATTTGTGGCTCCCTGGGCTGCTAACTTAATTTCTTTAGACCTGAGACACTGGTACTGTTCACCTGTAAGGTCAAGCAATAAACATTCATTAAGCACCTGCTGTCTAAAAGGCATTCTGCTAGTAGTTGAGGATACAGATGGAGTAAATGAACAAGCCTATACCCTCTTCTGCCTAGGAAGCCTGGTCAGATATGCCGGATGTATATAAGAAGAATAAACATACCAGAGCTGAATGCAAGGTGGGGAGAGAGGGCAGTGAAAGGAATCAAGTGCTGGAGCTGGGTCTTGGAGGAAGAGAAGGATTACATGAGGCTGGGGGCAGAAGGTATAGGGGAAGACCAGGGGAAAGGCAGAGCATCCTTTGTGGGAGGAATAGTTAAGAAGGTCAGTTCTGCCAGTCATAGACCACAAAGCTAGAAATACAGATTTGGGCCAGGTTAGTAAGGACTTTGAAAACTAAACAGAAGAGTTTCTATTTTTAATCTTAGAGAAAATAGAGAGCCCTTCAAGATTACTGAGTAGGAGAATGGCCTAAGGAAAAATCACATTAGCTGATATGGGAAGGAAAGACAGAAGAAAAGAGCGTCTTGAGGCAGGGAGACCATGAGAGATGTATGATAAGGGCCTAAACCAAAGGGAGGCTTAGACAAGGGGATAGATGAAGAAAGGAATGGCAAGGCTTGTCCAACAACTGAAAACACAGGGTAAGGGAGAGTGAGGATACAAGAATAACACTGAGATGATTAACCTGGAAGACTGAAGAGAGTGGTTCCTTTTGGATATATGATGTAATAATGGGTTATGTCTAAAATATTCTCCCCACATACAGGGTCTACTCAACATGATACTTTATCCATAGTATACATCCAAAGAATAGTTGTTTGTTCACACATTTTTCAATTGTTTTTGTGGACATATGATGTTGTATTAATTTATTCTGAATTTATTTCTTATTTCAACTACATGCAAAAATAGTTTTCAATATTCACTTTTTTGTAAGATTTTTGAATTCCGCATTTTTCTCCTTCCCTCTCTTCTCCTTTTGACAACAAGTAATCTAATATAGGTTTTATATGTATAACTATGTTAAAAATATTTCCACATTAGTTGATGCTATATTAACTTAAATCCAATTCATGTACTACATGACTCAATGGCTAATGTAATCAATCAGTTCTAGAGAGGGATAGTGATAAGTACTGGTGTGATTTCACTGGTCTCAAGAATTTCCAAGAAACTTCCTCTTCTAATTTAGTTAGGCAACCATTCTGTAATACAATACATAATTTTAGTCACCTTTTAAAAAATGAATGACTATTTGCAACCCCCTTCTCTAGGCATAAGGAAGAAGAAAAAAATGGTGAAGGAAGGTCTTAAAATTAAGCTCCTTCCTGATCATTTACCTACGCTCTCTTGATACTTAAATTGTAAGGGCAATTATTTTATTTACAGAATTAACTAATAACAACAATAAGAACCAAATAAAGCTTTTAAAATATGCAAAAACTTTACAGATATGTATATATATGTATATATACATATAAAATGATAGAAGTCTTTATAAGTTAATTTGATATCCACAATTACAGAAATAGTTTCAAAATGAAGTTATCTCTGGTTGGAAACTTGTGAAGATTGTATTTAGGGCTGAATCTTCTATAAAAACTTTCATAAAAAATGTTTTTCCTTTGTCATATTCAAAGATTATAGGCTGCCCAAATGTTTACTCAGAGACAGAAGAAAAAAAAACCATGCAATTAAAAAAGCCTCACATCTAGTATTGTTGAAGTCTAATTCTATCACAGTAAACCTTAAAGCTCTCATTTTTGCCTGTGTTTAGTCCAGGATGACTTATGATAAACAAGATTCCTAGGGAAGAAAGCCAACAATGGCATGATTAAATTCATGAACATCTCACAGCAAAATCAAAAACAGAATGTCACTGGAACCTCACTAATATATTGTAAAGGGACACCAAATTTCAGTGCAAACACAAGCACAGTGAATGTGTCTCTGAAGAAAGAATGTCAAAAAAAATTCTAAGTTGAGAATTGTATTCCCTCAATAGCTATTTTCAGAACAAACTGAAGGAAGTAGTAATTAAATGATCCATGGTTTCTTTAGCATGGATATTTCCTAACAAGTCTGCAAATTTTCAGTGTCTTAGTAGATGGTCTTTGAGAGCCACCATACCCATAAAATCATCCCCCCCTTCCCTCCAGCCCTTGTGGGCAGCCTCTCCAATCTGGCTAGGCTGGTCCTTAGATGACAGACAAAAGACCCATATTCAAAATAGAACTAAGCTCAAAGCTCTTCTACTCTGTTAGGGCTTTCCAGAGTTTGCACTTTGCTGGCATAGCCTGTAAAAGATAAGGGTTTCTTCTACACCTGGATAAAGAATTAGAGAAAGATGAAAGCAGAAGCATAATAGTTTCAGATATAGAAAACTAATGGGGGCTTTGGATATGAAATGCTGGAATTCACAAAAAACACAAGCAAAATTGCAGGCACAATTTTGTAGATTCTGAAACAGGATTTGGTGATCTCTTTAGATACCTTGAAATTACATAATACCTAAGAATCGTTCACCAGCAGACCTAGAGTAGAGAGAGAGAAAATATAATGGAAGAAAGAAAGAAAAATGAAGAACAGAGAGAGAGAGAGAGAGAGAGAGAGAGAGAGAGAGAGAGAGAGAGAGAGAAGAAAAAATGAGAACAAGAACAAATTGGAACAATACATTTGTGCATGAATAAGTTAGTCATAGGTCTTTAAGGTAGATATTTCTTTTTTAATTCAAATTTTAAATTTATTTATTTTTTCCAACTATATGCAAAGATAATTTTAAACATTTATTTTTTATAAGATTTTGAATTCCACATTTTCCCCTTCCTTCCTCCCTTCCCTTCCCCCTTCCCTTAACAGGAAGTAATAGGTTATACATGTATAACTATGGTAAACATATCTCCATATGAGTCATGTTGAGAAAGAAGAATTAGAATAAAAGGGCAAAGACATGAGGGAAAAAACATAAAACAAATTTTAAAAATTGAAAACTGTATGCTTTGGTATGAATTCAGACTCCTTTCCATCACAAGTCCTTTAGAATTGTCTTTGATCATTGTGTTACTGTGAAGAGTTAAATCCATTGTAATTGTTCATTATACTATGTTGCTATTAATGTATACAATGTTCTTCTGGTTCTGCTTACTTTATTCAGCATCAGTTCATGCAAGTCTACCAAGGCTTTTCTGCAATTAAGATATATATTCTGAACTTCATGTGAATGACAAAATTTCTTCCTCTAAGAGAAGAAACGGATTACTAAGAAAAAAGCTAGCTATTTCTCAAAATATTTTTCAAGTACCAGTATGAGAGAGGGAATACTGAGTTGAGACATTGGTGAATAGAGTCAGACTTAAAGTGAAAAAGATGTGAGTTTGAATCTTGCCTCAGATTCACAATAGCTGTGTGATTCTGGTCAAGTCACTTGACTTTTGTCTGCCTCAGTTTCCTGATATGTAAAATGGAGATGATAACATCTAAACGGTTTGTTGTGTGGATCAAATAAATCATATATGAAAAGTCCTTGGCAAATCTTAAAAGTATCATGTAAAGATTATCTATCATCGTTCCTTTTTTTTCAAGGAGGCTCAGTCTATCTTAATACAATAAAAAGGCAAAAACCAGCATAAGAGATAAGTGTTTTAATTCCTGTGATCTGGCCTCTTGAGAAAATACTGTGCTAACAGTTGAAAATTCAATTCAAGAAACATGCAAGGGACTGTGCACTAAAGAGTTTACAATTCACTGGAAACTGAAGTGGGTAACAAGACATTTAGACAAACAATTGCAAATCAGGTTAATGTATGATAAATATAAAGGAGAGGTTAAACAAGAATATCTCAAGAAATCTGAAAAGGAAGAGATAAGAAGGGCATCAGGAAAAGCCTCAGAAAGGAGATAGCATCTGATTAAGTATAAGCTCCCTGAAAGTAGCTCTATTTTAACTTTTGTTTTAGTATCCCTAAAGTTTAGCACTGAGCTGGAATCATTGTAGGTGTTTAAGAAATGTTTATTGAATTGGATCAATCAACTGACTGAAATTGAATTGACTAAAGGAAAGGAAGGATTTTGACAGACAGGAGCTGTTCCAGGTAAGGGAGATGATAAAAAGATTGGAGATGAGAAAAGCCAAGGAGATGGAATAGAGAAGGATGAGAATATGAATTTTGGCTTAAAAGTCATTTTGGGGGGCAGCTAAGGTGGCGCAGTGGATAGAGCACCAGCCCTGGAGTCAGGAGGACCTGAGTTCAAATCGGCCTCAAATACTTAATAATTACCTAGCTGTGTGGTCTTGGGCAAGTCACTTAACCCTACTGTCTTTCAAAAATCAAAAATTAAAAAAACAAACAAAAGTCATCTTGGCTGCATTTCAGAGTACATAAAATACATCAGCTTGACAAAGGGCTAACATGAGTCAGATTGTAGAGAGCTCTAAAATACCAATCTAAGGAATTTGTACTTTATTCAGTAGACAATGGGAACCTATGGGTAGAGAAGTAAAATTATCAGTGATTGTCCTCTGAAAATTACTTTGACAGGAATATGAAGGCTGAATTAGAAGAAGAAAAATGGAGGGAGAAAGACCTATTAGGAGACTCAATATAATAAAAATGCCTAAACTGGATCATTAAAATGGGAATAGAAAGAGAAAGATGACTGGAGAGATTTCTTAATTTGTCTGAACCTCATTTTTCTGCATCTTCAAACTGAGGTTGAAAGGTTGGACTTCTAAAGCTCCCTGTGCTTCTAGATCTCTGATCCTATGATCCTGACATGGTCTGTAGACCACAAATAAGAGGCTGGATGAATATTTGTTTAGTATCTTATGGTAATAGTTTTGGTGATTCTAATGAAACCCCTATTCATAGTACAGTATAGTCTCCTTCACTTTCCTTCAATAAGGGAAAGGTAGCCATTCCAGATATATCCCAACAACCCTAGGGCAAATGGAGTTATGGCTCTATAGCATGTGTTCTTAACCTGGGGTCCAAGGACTCCCTGGGGATCCAGGATTTTGGACCTAGAACTTTTTTACTTATTTATTTAATTTAATTTAATTTAATTTTTGCAAGGCAAATGGGGTTAAGTGGCTTGCCCAAGGCCACACAGCTAGGTAATTATTAAATGTCGGAGACTGGATTTGAACCCAGGTACTCCTGACTCCAAGGCCGGTGCTTTATCCACTGTGCCACCTAGCTGCCCAGTGGGCCACCTAGCCACCCAACCTAGAACTTTTAAAATATTTTGGTAATCATATTTTAATATAAATGACTTCCTTTGGAGGAAAATATTTATGTATTTTATATGAATCCTATGGATTTTATTTCATTCATATAAAAACATTATCCTGAGAAGAGATTTGTGGATTCATCAAGTTTTTGAAAGGATTATAACACAAAAATGGTTAAGGACGTCTGTTCCATAAGCCATTAGAACAGTAGACTTGACAAAACTCATTTCTACATTGAGGGAGCTTGGATAGGCATGTTGGTAGTTTGGCCCCAGAATACACAATAGTTCATCTGGTAAGTCACTATGAATATGCCAATTTATTAGCATACATTTAATACAGAAATAATAAGAATGGTTTCTTTCTTTGACTTAGCTGCAAGATTTTGTATTATTAGGGTTTTTTTGGGGTTTTTTTGTTTTAAGGAAAGAAATAATTTCCTAAGTAAAGATCAAAACTAATTTGTTTCAGTCATTTTTGCAATGGTGAAAAACCAAACCAAAAAAGTCCCAACCCAACATTCAAAACCACTGAGGAGGGAGAAGCAGCATCAGGATTCCAGGACCTAATTAGCTCTTTCCTGGCATTTACTACACTTTCAAAATGTTTTCCAGCTCTTGCTAGGGTGTGACAATGCCAAACCATGAAAGTCACTTCTCACAGAAATAAATGAACTTTCCTCAGGATGCTCACAATGAAAACAATCCACTTCATTAAACTTTAAAGCAATGATATGGCAAAAAATACTCAACCAAATGTTACTTGTTTTTTATTCTTTTAAAAGAAGAAAATTATCTCTCAAAAATTTCTTTCTAGGCAGTTGGAATTACAGATGTGGCTTCACATTCTGTCTACTTTATTTGTTAGCAAAAGCAATGAAATCAGTCCATTTGTCCTAGAAAGAGTTTTGACCTTTAAATTTTTGGTGTCAGATTTCTGTCTTCATTCATCTTATGCTATTTCAAGTATTTTGTTTTGGGTAGAACCTATTATTCCATTGACTTAAGTAACTCCCAGTGAAAAAACTTCCCTCTGCCAATGTTTATCAGCACCTTCTCTGAAACTTAAAGGCCTAGAACCCAAAATCATAGCCTGCTGGACACCTGAACTAGATTAAAATGTAATTGCAAATAAAATGCAATAAAGTAAATAAATAAGTAAATAACAAATAAGAACTAATGCAATAAAGCATAGACAATGCCAATTTGTAGTTTATAAAGTCAATACACTGCCATGGGATCCTTCTAGTATGATACCACTGCTCTAGAAGATTGAAAGATGAAATAATTTGCCTGGGGTCATAAGACCAGTATGTTTCTGACTCAGAGGTCAGCTCATTGTCTACAATACCATGTTATCTCTATTAATTTTAGAAGTCTAAGATATTTGACAAACCCCAGATCTACAGTATAATCCTATATATGCAGAGCAATCAGAACATCATATTTTATTATTAAATCAAAATAGTGAATATTTACAGAACATATTCTGTGTCCTGGGCACTATGAGGGAAGACATAATCCTATAGGGTAGTAAGAATTAAATGATGAAAAGCTGAATAACAATTAAAGAAAATGTCAAAAGGCAGGACAGGATTGACAAATAAATGGCATAGACAATAAATGCTATCATTCCAGAGAGTCTTTAAATAAAGGTCTTTAACAATTTTAAGGATAATTGCTTAACCAACAAGAGTTTTAGAACCTATATACAAGCATATAAATGAGCTTATATAGAATATGGGTCTTGTATAGGATTCTGTAGGTGGGGAAGCTCTATAGAGCAATTCAGATGGGGAATTTGTTTTTATGTCAGTGACTGTCAGTCATGAAGGTTTATGGAAAATTATGTCAAAATTTGTTTGCCCAGAGAAGTTCATCAGCATTGGATATCAATTCCATCTTGGTGTGCTTGCCTGGGTTCTAGAGAGTGGACAATGCTCTCAAGATTTCCCAGATACTAGTGGAGTGAAACGGGGATGTGTCCTTGCTCCCATGCTTTTTATTTTATTTTATTTTATTTTATTTTATTTTATTTTATTTTATTCTATTCTATTCTATTTTATTTTATTTTATTTTATTTATCTATTTATTTATCTATCTATTTATTTATTTATTTATTGCAAGGCAATGGGGTTAAGTGGCTTGCCCAAGGCCACACGGCTAGGTAATTAGTAAGTGTCTGAGGTCGGATTTGAACCCAGTAGTCCTGACTCCAAGGCCGTGCTCTATTCACTGCGCCACCTAGCCGCCCCCACCCCCGTCTTTTTAGCATAATGCTTTCAGTCATGTTATCAAAAGCCTTCACTGAGGATGAACATGGCCTGATGGCAAATTCTTCAACTTGAAAAGGCTATAAGCCAAGACCAAAGTAGAGGGAGTGTTGGTGCATGATCTTCTGTTTGCAGATGATTGTACACTCAAGGCAGACTCTGAAGCTGAGATGCAACAAATCATGGATAGATTCTCTGCTGTTTGTGCTAACTTTGGTCTAAAAATGAAAACATAGATGCTCCATTAACTAGCACCACACCATCCATATGTGGAACCACTGATTACAGCAAATGAAGAAATTTTGAGTACTGTGGATAAGTTCACTTACTTTGGCAGTGTTCTTTCCAGGGAGGTACACATTGACAATGAGGTTCACACATGCATTGCCAGAGCTAGCTCAGTATTTGGGAAATTCCAAAAGAAAGTTGGGAGAGAAAAGGTATTAGCCTGACTACCAAGCTGAAGGTCTACAGAGCCGTTGTGGCTGACCTCATCATTTCTGTATGTCTATGAAACCTGAACAGTCTACCAGCACCATGTCAGAAAACTGAATTGTTTCAATTTAAATTGTCTTAGGAAGATTCTGAAGATCACCTGGCAGGAGAAGATACCAGATACTGAGGTCCTTTCTTGAGCTGAACTGCCTAGCACTCCAATATTACTACAGAGAGTGCACCTAAGTTGGGCTGATCATGTTGTTAGAGTGCCAGTACTAGCCTATGGAGAACTCACACAGGGCAAGGTCTCACAAGGGGGTCAGAAGAAGCGATCTTGAGATATCCTGAAGATCTCTTTTAAGAACTTTGGAATTAATTTCACAGCACAGGAGACACTGGCACAGGACTGCCCAGCATGATGTGCCCTCATCAGTGAGGGTACTGTGCTCTATGAGAAAAGCAAAGTTGAAGCAGCTCTAAGGAAATGTGACATACTTAAGTTTAGAGTACCCACCCCAGGTGTTCACATAGACTATTTGTGCTTGATTGTATTGGACTGGTCAATCAAGTTGTACACACTGTAATTTGTTTCAAACATAGTGATGTCATTTTAGTCTTCCTCAATAATGAAGGACAAGAACCAGTGGCTGTAGGCATTAAAAGATTAAATGACTTGCTCTTAATCACAATGCTAGACAGGATTCTGAAAAAAAAAATGATCAGAAAACTCAAGCCTCTCCAATTTCTTCTACAAAAAAAGATAGAACTTTACCTCAAAATGAACATAGGGCAGCAGAAGCAAAGTCAGGGTAAAGAAGCTATCTCCTGAAGACAATTTGAGTAGACTCCAGGAAAGATTAAGGGTGGAGGCTTGGCTCCAATGAAGGTCAAACACCTCCAGTTCAACTCTGCTGAATGAACAAACAAAAACCCTCAGGGTAGCTGAGTAGGGAGACAGTCTCAGTTTCAAGAACTTTCTCCCCTCACCAAAAGAAAGCTGAGTAGAAGACTGAGGGGCCTTTCAATGAGGAGAGAAGCTAAACAAATTTGTGCTGACTTAGATGTGGTCCTGGATATGGGCACTTAGAGGAGAGCAGAGTCCTGGATTTCAATAGCAAGGCAGAGAGGACTGTTGAAGTTTGCAATCACCAGAGGGAATACAGGAAGCAAGAGCATTTTCAGAGTGCCCAAGGTTAGGCTCCAGGATAGAGTTCAGGAAAATAACTGTAAGAAGGACCTGAGGCTAAGTTCATAGTACCCACACCCCAGAACTAGAATTTGATTAGAATAAGAAGCTACTAGGGGCAGCTAGGTGGCGTAGTGGATAAAGCACCAGCCCTGGAGTCAGGAGTACCTGGGTTCAAACCCTGTCTCAGACACTTAATAATTACCTAGCTGTGTGGCCTTGGGCAAGCCACTTAACCCCGTTTGCAAAAACCTAAAAAAAAAAAAAAGAAGAAGCTACTAAAAACAAAATAAAAATGTAAAGCAAAGGAGAAAGAACTCAATTATAAATAGCTACTATGGGGATAGAGAAGATCTGAGTTCATACTCAGAAGGAGATAGTGGAGTTAAAAAAAGTCATTCTTTTTTTTTATAATGAAAAACTCCAAATGATTACAAGCCCAAAAAGAGTTCTTGAAGGAACTTAAAAAAGAACTTTAAAAGTCAAATAAAAGAGATCAAGGAAAAATAAGAAAAAAAGAAACCCAACAAAAACCAAGAGCAATCCAAGGAAATCAAGAAAATTGTGAAAAGAAAGTCAACCAACTGGAAATAGAAAATCAAAAATATAAGGAAGAAAACAATTTCTTGAAAAACTAGAATTAGGCATGGGGAAGCTATTGATATTATAAGACACCAAGAAATAATAAAACAAAATTCAAAAGAATGAAAAAATAGAAGAGAACTTGAAGTATCTTACCAGAAAAACAACTGATCTGGAGGACAGATTGAGGAGACAATACAAGAATAAATGGACTGGTTATGATACAAAAAAACCCTATAAGAATTACAAGAAATTATTAAGGAAAATTGCCACAAAATTCTAGAACAAGAAGGTAAAGGAGAAATAGGAAAAAAAATCCAATCACCACCTGAAAGAGATCCCAGGAGGAAAATTTACAGGAATATCATAGTTAAATTTCAAAGTTCCCAGGAGAAAACACTGCAAACACAAGAAAAAAAACTCAATTTAAATCCCATGAATCTACAGTCAGGATTACACAAGAACTGGCAGCAAGTACTCAAGGACTGTCAGTCTTGGAACACTATATTTCAAAGGTCAAAGTTATGACCAAGGATGATTTAGAGAGCAAGTATAATCCTAAATGGGAAAAAATATCCCCCCAAAACAAGTATTTAACCATTTGAGAGACTGAGGTATTTGTGACAAAGAAAAGCAGAACTTAATGGAAAATTACATATATAAGATACAAGAGAAATATAAAGTAAGCATTAAAGATCAATTTTAAGGGACTCAATTAGGTCAAACTATTTACTTATATGTGAAAGTGCTATCCATACTCTAATAACTAGCATCATGGTTTGGGTAGTTTGAAAGAAAGGCTTGTGTTGAGCTCTGTAGGTTGGAATGATTCTAAAAAAACTGTAGGAAGAGATAAAAGGAAGTGATTACCTCATACAAAAGAGGCATGAAAAGAAGAACTGATACAGAAAAAGTGGAAGGGGAGGTTTGATAGAAAGGTAACCTTACTCATCAAAATTGGATTAAAGAGGGAACAACATACACATCTAGAAGGGTATAAATTTTTTATAGTATTTTAAATTTAGAAGAAAAAATAGGGTGAGGGGATAGATAAGGGAAGGACTTTTAAGAGTGTGTAGAATAAGAATGAGGAGGGGGGAGGAATAAGGGAGAAGAAACTCTTAGAAAGAAAGGTAGATTAAGGTGGAGAGTTGGGGAGTATAGGAAAGGGACAATTACAGGAGTGAGCAGAATAAGGAATAGGAGGACAAGGCAGTGTATAGAAATAGTGTGAAGGGATAGAGTAAATAGAGCAAGACAGTGAGGAAAAACAGAATGAGGGAAATACACAATCAATAATTATATCTTAGAATTTGAATGGGATGAATTTATTCATAAACCAGAAATGAAAGCAAATTGGATTAAAATATCTGAATTCAATAATATATTGCTTACAGAAAATACAATAAAAGAGAGATACACAGAGAGATAAAATAAAGAACTGGAGTAAAATTTATTATATAAAAAAGCAGGAATCTCAGACAAAGTTAAAGCAAAAATAGTTTTAATTAAAAGAGAAAAATAGGGAATCTATACCATGTGTCACCAATATTATTTTAGACCATTTAAAATAACTAGACAATATAAAATACTTGAAAGTACACTTGCCAAACAGATCCATGAACATGGACAGAAAACACTCTTCATACAAAGAAAGTCAAATCTAAATCATTAGAAAAAAATTCATTGTTCATGGATAAGTAAAGTCAATTTAATAAAAATATGGTAATTTCATCTAACTCATCTATTTATTCAATGCCAAACCAATATTAATTAATGTCAACCCAAAAATTACTTAAAAATTTATTTTACTAGGGGTAGCTAGGTGGTGCAATTTATAGAGCACCAGCTCTGGAGTCAGGAGGACCTGAGTTCAAATTTGACCTCAGACACTTAATAAATACCTAGCTGGGTGACCTTGGGAAAGTCACTTAACCCCCAGTGCCTTGCCAAAAAAATTATTTTACTGATTTAGAAAAAGTAATAAATTTTGATTTGGAAAAAGAAAAGTTTAAGGATTTCAAAGAAATTAAGGGAAAGAAATGTAATGGAAGGAGATTCAGTAGTATCAGACCTTAAATAATAATTATTGAAGAGTAAAATGGATAATTTTGATTATTTTAAATTAAAATTTTCTTGTATAAATAAAACTAATGTAACCAAGATTAGGAGGAAAGCAAAAAGTGGTGGGGGAAATTTTATAGATGATCTCTCAGACATAATGTGACTGTGCTGAATATTGATGAGATATGAAAAATGAGTTGGTTGATTTAGAAAAACATGGAAAGACATGGATCTATGAAAGATGCTATCTTCCTCCAGAGAAAGTATTGACAAATAGAAATATTTATATATTTTTATATATGGATATAGTGGGTCTTACATGTATGTATATTTTATAGCTATGTATGCATATGTATATCTATGAATATTTGATTGTAGCCTTCTTTAGAATGAAGTGGAGAGGGAGAGAGAGAAAAAAATTAAGTACACAACAGAGAACAAAAGAAAACCTAGAAGAAAGCACAGAAAAATGGGTTGCTTTGAAAATAATGTGTAAGAAAAACAGGTTTTCACATAATGTAAATTTATTGTTTTGAATTGAGCCCTCTCTTGTGTTCTACTATGTACATGGAAGTGTTCTTGTTTCCCCCTTTTCTCATTTTGTGTTTTAAGTTTAAAATAAATGAAAAAATCATAATGCTATAAAATGTTAAAGGCAAAATGCTACTTAAAATACTCCAAGGTTGCATCTCCATCTACTATGTTTAACACTGCCTCTAATACTGATTTCTTTGCATGACACACTATTAATGCTTTAGAAATGCATATACCAACACCTTCATATGCCAGGAAAGTGTCTTTCTAATGTGCACAGTTTTGTTAAAAAAAAAGTCTGAGAAATATGATTAAATGGGGATATAAACCAAAGTAATTGGAATGTAATAAATCAAGTGATACCTTGTTGATACCTTTGCTAGTCTCAAAAATACACAAAATCATGAAGACAGATAATGATAGTAAAACTATGAGATAAGGAACACTACAAACACTACAAACACGACAAATTAAGCCTTAACAGCAAATGGTACAAACATGTATCTTTTGACAGTATGTATGGTTAAATGTTTTCTGAACCCAAACCAAAGGTGTGGATTTAAACAAAACAGAAGTCAAAGACAAAAGGCAGATAAGGCAATTCAGAATTTAGGTGGGTGGCACTTACCTCTGGTTCACAGGACATTACTTTATCTGATTACTAAATCTCACCACTTTATAGCTCTTATTAAAATCCTAAAAAGCACCACTGCTAAACGAAGTTATAGCAAATACAAACACACCTATTTAAAGGTACTTACCACTGGAATTCATATGAATTTTTTTTAAAGCTATATGTTTAAAGAACCTAGGAGAGATTTTATGAGTCATATTTTTACAGTTTTATTTTCTCTTTTACTCTTATCCCAAAAAAGGTCTTAATGAACTTTGTAAGCATATGGTTTGTTGAACAAACATTGCCCATGTCACACGAATGATTACATACTCAAAAATCTGGTTCAGGTACAGATATGCAACATAATCATGCCTACTGCATGCCAAAAGCCAAGTACATTTTTTGTAGATTGAGAGGCAGTTTTCCCTTGGAGCCAGGAAGCTCTGGGTTAAAGATCTGCCCAAGACACATACTGGCTGGGTGAAATTGAGCTTCTGGATGTTCTTAGTAATTCTCTAAGACTAGAATTTAAAAAGAAAGTGCTGATTTTCATTAGAAGGGGGAATCTCCACACTGGGTAGTTTCCTATCCATATGAAATCACAGGTTTGGCCACATATTAATTTCTCTCTCTCTCTCCTCTCCTCTCCTCTCCTCTCCTCTCCTCTCCTCTCCTCTCCTCTCCTCTCCTCTCCTCTCCTCTCCTCTCCTCTCCTCTCCTCCTCCTCACTCCTCTCCTCTCCTCTCCTCTCCTCCTCTCCTCTCCTCTCCTCTCCTCTCTCTCTCCTCTCCTCTCCTCTCCTCTCCTCTCCTCTCCTCTCCTCTCCTCTCCTCTCCTCTCCTCTCCTCTCCTCTCCTCTCCTCTCCTCTCCTCTCCTCTCCTCTCCTCTCCTCTCCTCTCCTCTCTCTCCTCCTCCTCCTCCTCTCCTCTCCTCTCCTCTCCTCTCCTTTTTTTTTTAGTTTTTGCAAGAGAGTGGGGTTAAGTGACTTGTCCAATGTCATACAGATAGGCAATTATGTGTCTGAGATAGGATTTAAATTCAGGTCCTTTTGACTCCAGGACTTTTGCTCTATCCACTGCGCCACCAGCTGCCCCCGCATATTAATTTCTTTATTAGTTCTCATGCTACTCATACACAGCTAATATAATATTGGAGCTTTTCTATTCCCTAACCACACAGTCATGATGGTTTGGGTATTTTGAAAGAAAAGCTTATGTTGAGCTCTATAGGTTGGAATGATTCTAAAAAAACTGTAGGAAGAGATAAAAATTTTAAGAGAAAAGTCATAAATGTCGTATATGAAATACAGGGTATCTCAAAAGTCTCAGTACAATTTTAAGCACATTTTAAAGGTTAGAGATAATTAATCTCAGTGTTGGGGCAGCCAGGTGGTACAGTGGCTAGAGCACCAGGTCTAGAGTCAGAAAGACCTGAGTTCAAATCCAGCCTGAGACCTTTACTCGCTATATGACTTTAAATAAGTCATTAAGATTCTGTTTGCCTCAGTTTCTTCATCTATAAAAAGAGGATAATAACAGCACCCATCTCCCAAGGTAGTTGCAAAGATCAAATGAGATATGCCTAGCATACAGTAAGCACTATTTAAATACTAATTTATTATTATTAGTGATTCAAATCTCCATAGAAGACTGTTGGAATACCCTGTAAAGTCACAATGGTTTAGGCCACATTTCAGATCTGTAGTTTGTAGGTACTGGCTACTTACTGCTTTTGTTGGAGAACCAGTTCCTGGTATGCTCGTCTCTATGAAATATTTCCTAAGTAGATGTTTACTTAGATCAGGACTATCCATCAAAATGTATGAACAGAAGAAGGCCCCATGACGAATCAGAAATATAGCAATATCCTCATTCCCTAAAGAAGAGGTAAAAAAGAAAGCTAAGAGGGTTCAGTCTCCTTTTTTCATTCTCGGTCTTTTTTTTTTAAAGAAACCATAAGGAACTGGTCATTACCAATGGGGAGGAAATTCAACATGTGAAAGAGGAACTAAGAAAAGACATGCTCCAGTTTAACGTCTTTCTGTATATTACTTCCCCTAAAACATCAAGATCCTATTAGTGACAGAATTTTATGGGATTTTATCATTTAGGGTACCTTATAAAAACTGTTCCCATTTGAAAAAGATTATTCATGTTTCTGAATTTACCAAGTGCAAAGGAGTCAGAGAGAAAGATGAAGAGAAGGGTGAAAGAGACAGGGACAGAAGTAGAGAATGAGAATATACTTAAATATTGTAAACAGAGAAGAGAAAACTGGTTACAGATGCCTACATCTGGAGGAAGCTTTGAGAGCTCAGGAGATTGTGGTTACTCTATGGATATGGTTCCAAATCCACTAACAGTCTCAATTGCTGTTAATAGCTTATAAGAAACAACAGCCCCAGATCCTGAAGGTTTGGGAAGGACTTCAATAAGCATAATTACATACCTGACTTGATAGCTGCATAAAGTGGTAACCTTATAATGACTGGAAATTCATTCTTCCTCACTGCATAGCTCTCTGGGTCAGCACTATAAGTAAGCACTAGGAGTTTAACAACATCTAGGTGTCCTTGTTGGCAAGCGATAGCTAACATCCAATTCAACAGTCGTTGGTAGCTGCATGGACCTAACAAGGCAATTTGAAAAAAACAAAAACACATTGAATAGTCCCATTCAATGTTACCACCATGATATTTTCATTTGGGCCACCAATAAATACAAACCCTAAATTAATTGGAAGATATTGGCATCAAGTTGATAACATTTGACAGGAGTATAGATGGTTCTTCTTTTAACTACCATGATACTCTCTAAATTCTCTGTAATTATAACTGACATTCAGGAATCTTTAGGAGCTACTCCTTGAAATAACCATCACTGCCCATTTTATTTTAGCATGAAATGCTATTTAACAAGCACACTGAATGAACAGAGACTGTGTGGGTTACACTGCTGCAATATCCTCAAGTTCAAATTAGCATGACAGCTTTTTTTTTTGTCCAATCTCCATGGAAATTACCTCATTCTTTTCATGCACCCTTAGCAACCTTCATCATAACATCATCTCATCCCCAAAGCCTTGAGAAAAAAAAAAAGGTCTGAAAATCCATAGTTACTAAGGAGTTCCTAAACCTTACCCCTTCAACCTTCTTTTCTTAAAATAGTAAATTTACCTGAAAACTAGAAAGTATTTCTTGAAAAGTGAATATATGATATATGATATTTGAAATGAATTAATAATACTTCATATGGGCTACTTAATTGCTAACTCAGTTCCACAGTTTTAAATTCAACCATGTCCAGGTTGGATTGAAGAGCAGTCAATTAAAAACTATTCTCTGGTCATATGGCCAGGGTAAAATTTAGCATACTCTAAATCCCAAAGGAAGACATTCCATTAGTTTAGCTATATCTTCTTCCTTCCCATTCTTCAATTAACTTCTACTCAATAAAAGGGAGTGGTAATAATAGAATTCAACAAAGGAACCCTCAACAAGACAACTGATCCACCAGACAATGGAGGGGGGGCAGAGATCCCATTATTTAGCTCCAAAAATTATTTAAAGTTTTTAACAGCATTCCCTTCCAGTCTATCAAAGACCTACTAGAGGGTAAAGAAAGGAATCTTGCTCGGATTCTCTCTATTTCAGGTCTAAAGAGGATGTTAGGATAACCTTGAAGGATACCACTGGAGTTAATCAGAACTGAAGGATACCATTGGAGTTAATCAGCTAATAGCTTGTGGTTATTAGCAGGTTTATGGCAGACAGGCAAGGAGAGGAATGTGAAATGAACAATAGAGATAGCTAGGAATAAGGAAATGGCCAAAGATGTGTGTGGTAGATATAATTATAAATATCCAAACTGAATTTTGTCTGTACCCAGGCATAGTATCTCATCATCATCATATATTCAGCATGCAATTGCCCCAGATCAGTAATTAAGCATGTGGTTCTTCCAAGAGGTTCTATAGAGTCTGAGATGGAAGATTGTACAAAATTTAGGAACAAGGATAAATCCAATCCAATCCAAATAACATTTATTATGCACTTATGTATAGAGTTACTGGGGATAAGAGTTCCCAATAGGTGATGGCTTGGCTCAGTCATCTTTGAGTGGATTCAAACATCATGGGGTACTGACACTAACCTGCCCTCCAATCCTTTGTCAAAAGTGTTCCAGATAACTGGGTTTGTCCCAGGATAGGGAAGTATCTCTTAGAAAAATTTGAAAGCAAAAATGAGATTGGTCCAGAGACGCAGAAACAGGACTCCATTCAAAGGGGAAAGCCCTTATTCTATCAGATACATATACATATAGGCAAAAATACCAGGGTGATACTTTTTTACTGTAATTTGTTTGGGAAATGGAAACAACTCCCCCTTTAAGGAAGCAGAAGTGGTAGAAAGTGGATCTCTTCCATGGTTTTGACTGCAAGCAAAAAAAATCCTAGCAGTTAGGAACTAGACTTGGCCCATGGAGGGCCAAGTTCAAATCCTACTTATGTAATTAGTAGCTGTGTGACCTTGGGCAAATCACCTAAAATCTCTCAACTTCTATTTATTCATGTGTAAAATGGAGATCATAAATAATAATGCCTGCCTCCTTGGATTGTGGTGAAAATCAAATGAAAATAACATATAATTACATATATAGTGCTTTGAAAATCATAAATCACCATGTAAATACTAGTGAAAATTTTTTAGTATTAGAATAGAAGTATAGCAACAATATTATAAAAATGAACAACTCTGAAAGACTTAAGAACTCTGATTGTTGAAATAATCTAGTCATGATTTCAGTGTTATGAGTTGTTTTTTATTTTTTTTAATCAGGAGGGAGAGAGGTGGAAAGGAGTAAATAATTATTCATTCAAGAATTTGATTATAAAAAGATTGTAGTTGTGGTAAGAAGTATTTATTTTAGTTTTGTTTTTTGCAAGGCAAATGGGGTTAAGTGACTTGCCCAAGGCCACACAGATAGCTAATTATTAGGTGTCTGAGGCCAGATTTGAACTCAGGTCCTCCTGACTCCAGGGCTGGTGCTCTATCCACTGCACCACCTAGCTACCCCAGAAGTATTTATTTTAAAAAAAGAAAAAAAAGGAAGATGAAGAAAAAAGAGAAGAAGGAGGAGGAGGAGCAGAAGAAAGAAAGAAAGAAAGAAAGAAAGAAAGAAAGAAAGAAAGAAAGAAAGAAAAAGAAAGAAGAAAGCAACACTACAACTACTACTTTGGCAATAGTTCCCAAAATGGCTATCACACAGCAGTTTACAATTACAAAGTGCTTTACACAAATGATCTCATCTTAATCTTAGTCCCTGACCACTGGATTTCAATAATGATAACATTAATCATAATCATAATCATAATCATAATCATAATAATAAATATTGATTAGGGTTTACTATGTTCCAGGCACTGCGCTACAATTTACGGTTATAATCTTACTTGATATCTAAATCATTTACATTTGTTCTCAATTTTTGTAAATTAATATCAGAAAGGTGTCTGACTTTGCACTTTCCTTCAGAGGGGAATTTTCACAAACAAGATCTTTTTTTTACATTGTTTTGCTAAGGGGTTTGGATACTCTGAAACATTCTAATCCTGAAGAGTTTGAAGAAAAACCAATTTAAAAACTATCTAATGATATTTGTAGCTTGCTGGCGAATAATAATACCAATAATCACTCATAACTACCCTATGAGGTGAGTATTCCAAGTATTGACAGCATTGTTTTACATAGGAGGAAAAGATTAACTATATGTTATGTATAGAGTTACTTGGGAGTTTGGATATGAACCCAAGTTTTCTCCAATTTTCTTTCCAATACCTCATGCTGAATGCTCATAACAATACTTGAAAATTTACCAGTACATTAGGATGAAGTCATTGTATGTCTGTTAAATAGCTCCTGAACAACTTACCCAATAAAGAATCTAGTAATTCTTTTACAACATCCATGTGTCCAAAATAAGCAGCAACCACAGCTGGATTATCATCATTTGGCTCTGTGGGTAACTGAACAAATTTTTCTTTGAGGAGGTACCTCACTGCTTCTAGATCTCCATAGGCTGCTGTGATACTCAAAAGTTGGCACTAGGTGAGAACATAAAGAGAACCAAGCATAAGTTTCCTTCTTAAAAAGCCTGAGGTTACTTAAAAATCATCTCACAAACTGGTTGATAGCAACAAGAAACAGGTTGGTTATGGTGGATCAAGGACCCAGTAAACTTTTCAGAAAGGTGTTGAGAGTGGCTGTAGAATTATCTCTAGCTTAGAACAACCCACTGGATTTAAAATGTGACCACATGGATTTACATCTTAGCATTTTATTTCTTCACATAAACTTTAAGATCTCCTCTAGAGGGGCAGCTAGGTGGAGCAGTGAATAGAGCACTGGCCCTGGAGTCAGGAGTACCTGAGTTCAAATGTGACCTCAGACACTTAATAATTACTTAGCTGTGTGGCCTTGGGCAAGCCACTAAACCCCACTGCCTTGCAAAAAACAAAATCCAAAAAAAAATCTCCTCTAGGTCTAAATCTTATGATCTTGAAACCAGTGGTGAAGACATCTATGAGCAGTTTTACTTTGCAGTTATCTGAAAGATTTCATTTTAAATTTGATTCACTTCAACATATATTTATTAAGTACCTACTGTATGAAAAACACAGTGTTAGGTTTTTTCCCTTATGGAACTTAAAATCTGGGGAAAATTTGTAACATATTTAGGAGACCTGATCCTTAGTCAGCCAGTCAATTAGTTACAGGTCTAAGACCCATATCTTATAAAAGAACTAAGTAAGTCACCAAACCACAAGCAGTTTTCTCCAGTACTTGTATCTTGGAAGCAAGCAAGTTACCAATCACTTGCTTTCTTTTTATTTATTACTTCACCCAAATCTAGTCTAAATGTCATCTAAATTTATTCCTGAAAGGTAGATGACAGTAATATTTACCAGTTGCTTCCTCTTTTCCTTCCCAAGGAACACAGACCAGAAACCAAAATTCCCCTTCTTTGGGTCTTAAGAAAATGGAATTTCCCTCCATCTAGACAATTAAGTTATTAGTCTAACATAAGTCTGAAATTGTAAGAGAAAGATTTAATTCTTAGTATGTAGATTAGGTGATCCTTATTTGTTTTGTTTTAGATATGCTAGGAAAAAAATCTTCATCTTGACTTCTAAAAAGTCCCTTACACTAATTACTGATGTTTGATATCTCACCATTAAAGATTTCAATCATTTAATTTAGTTCTTTATTAAAGTACAAATATTCCTGAAAAGAGATTTATACACATTCAAGTACTTTATTCCTTAGGAATAATAAAGTTATGATTGATTCCTAAGAATTCATTTATAGGGTCTAGGTTTGAGAGTTCAGAAGGTGGAGGAGAGAATAATAATAAAAGTAGAGTTGTAATAATGCTCATCCTTCTTGACCTCGTTCTGGTAATAATCTTCTAATCGATATCCTCTTCTCTTCAAGTGTTTGTTATACTACTCTATCCTGGTTTTCTTCTTACTCATCTGATTTTCCCTTAGTTTCCTTTGCTGGAGCTTCATCCAGTTCTTGTTCCCTTCAGGTAAGTATCACCTAGGATTCTGTCCTGGGCCTTCTTCTCTTTTCTTTCTATCTTATTTCATTTATGATCACATCAACTTATATCTTTGTGCTAAAGATTCTCAGATCTACTTCTCTAGTCCTAACTTCTTTTCTAACCTCTTAATTTATTTCCTACTGCCCATTAGATATCTCAGACTAGATGTTCTGCAAACATTTTAAACTCAACATATCCAAAACTAAATTCATTATCTTTCCTCCTCAACTCTCCTCCCTTCAAAATTACCCTACTACTGTTCAGCATCTTTCCAATCTCTCAGGCTTAAAGTCTAGGTGTCATCTTTGAATCTTCACACTATGTCACCTTCCATAATAAATCTGCTACCAAGACCCATTTTTTTTTACCTTCAAAAGTCTCTCACATATATCTCCTTCTCTCTTCTGACACTGCCACCACCTTTGTGCAAGTCCTTATCCCCTCACATCTGGCTATTTCAGTGGTCCACTGGTTGGTTTTTCTGCCTCAACTTTCTCCCCATTCCAGTTCATCCTTCACTAAACTGACAAATTAATCTTCCTAAAGCTCCTATTTGACCATGTCACAATTCCATGGTTCCCTGTCACTCTCAGGATCAAATACAAAATGTTCTGTTTGACATTCAGAGCCATTCACAACCTAGCCTCCAACCAACTTTACAATTATCTTAAACTGTAGATCCCAACATATATTCTTCAATGCAATGACAGTGGCCTTCTTGCTATTCCTTAAAAAAGAACAAGACATTCCATCTCTTCTTTCTGGGCATTTTTACTGGCTTTCCCCCTGACTGAAATATTCTCCTCTCTATCCCTGTGTCATGGCTTCCTCCAAGTCCTGGTTACAACCCTATGAGAAGCCTTTTCTGATCCCTCTAATACTGGTGCCTTCCTTACATTGATTATTTCCAATGTGTCTGGTATATTTTTACACACATACACACACACACACACACACACACACACACACACACACACACACAAAATACCCATAGTATATAGATAGAGATAGAGATAGATTAGAGATATAGATAAATGATATAGATATAGATATAGATATAGATATAGATATAGATATAGATATAGATATAGATATAGATATAGATATAGATATAGATATAGATATAGATAGATATCTTGCTTGCATCCAGTTGTTTTCTTGTTGTCTCCCTGGCAGACTGAGCTAATTGAGAGCAGGAATTGTCTTTGTATACTCATTGCTTAGCCCAGTATTTGACCCATACTAGATGTGTAATAAGTGCTTGTTGACTGATTGGCTAAGTTGAAGAAAAACTTGGACAATTTTATACTTTTTACTGAACCATTCCTAGTAAAAGGCATACTCTTGGTAGAAATAAAATACGTATTAGTGAACTAACTCCCTACTAACAAACTGTCAAATTCAGGTTCAGAAGTAGACCTCAGGAAGTAGTGGAAACAAAGTTTACTTGGGATGAATTTTGTTGTCTATTGTTGGCCCTAAAAGCAACAGAGAATCACAAGATTTCAGAGCAGAAAAAAAGCATTTTTATTGAAAAATATTCTTCATTACAACACATATCTCAGGTGGTCATCCAGAGTCTTTGTTTAAAAAAAATTTATTCTGTCCCTAACAAATACCAAACTAAATGAGCATTTTTATATAAACTGTAGAATAAAAAAGGAACACAAAATTGAAAATCTCTAGTATATATATATATATATATATATATGCATATATATATATATGTGACTTGATTTTCCTTTTAAACATATCATAAATTGAGTATAGAACTTTCAAAATTGTCCTGCTTGTTTGTGTTTCCTTCTGGAATTATTTCAGTTCTCTCTTGTACATCTTTAGATGTATTCCTTTTGATCATTTTCTACTCTCTAAAATGATAGAACTTTTCTTTCTTTCTTTCTTTCTTTCTTTCTTTCTTTCTTTCTTTCTTTCTTTCTTTCCTTCTTTCTTTTTTTGGTTGGTCAGCCTATGACTAACCTCCCTCCCAGCTCACTTCAATTGAAAAAAAAAAAAAGAACAAAAAAAGAAACCTCCTATTAACACATATGCACAGTTCAGCATAACAAATTCTCATATTGGCATGTCTGAAAATAATTATGCCTTTTCTTCACTTTGAGCTCATTATCAGTCTCTTAGAATTGTGTATAGATGTGGCTAAAAAAAATGATCACTCTGTGGTCAGTGTAGTGACAAGACATTGAATTTGATTAGACTGCTCTGCTGATTATGAAAAGTGATTTGGGGGGAGGGAAGTGTGAGAAAAGAGAATTGCATTGAATTCCTTTAATCCCACCTCCTTTCACTGATGAACTTTAAACTCATAAATCTTGCTGTTCTTTGACTGTTGTAATGAAGGTATTTCAAAATGCAACATCCAGCAGTTTAGCCCACAGATGATTCAATTTTGTAAAAGTTTGATTCTCCAAAAGAAGAAATATCATAATAGGCTATGAATGTAGGAGAAAAGTAGAATAGGTGGGCTGTTGATTCAGGTGGATCCTATGTGTCTTCCTGAGAAATTTCCAGATATCTCTAGCCTGAAATGGATTTGGAGTGGAAGGAACCAGGCACTATCACTGCATGACTCTGTGGGCAAAGCCACTTAACCAAGTCTATGTTTCTTTCCTCATCTTTAAAATGAGAAGGCTGGACCAGATTGACCATTATAGTTCCTTCTAAATCTAAATGACTGATTTGATAATTCTAAATCTCATTATCAATCCAAACACATTGACTGTTCTACTGTTCTTTATACCAAGTTTTTCTGATTCTCTGTCCTGGGTAAACATATATATATATATATATATATATATATATATATATATATATATATATATATATATATATAGTTTTCAGTTCTGCTCCAAAATTAAAGAGGATGTATTTTAATCATCTCAGAAGTCAGCAAGTGCTTTGATTTCTAAATAAAGAGACTCAGTCAGCCAAATGGTGGAAATTTCATCTGTTTTATTTTCCACTGTGCTGATTAGGGTGGTTAAAAGTGTAGTTGAGGGTAAGAGTGTAACCTTCAGTTTTATGTAATGGTTGCTGTCCCTGCCACCTGCATATAGACAGAGAATTTAAAAACAAAATAAGTATACTTCAGAGGGAGAGGAATGGGAGATGAAATTACTACATCTTAGGAGCAAAAATAGTCAAGTGTATCCCAAGTGATATATTAATGTAATTATAAAAACAACATAATGGGCATTCCATCTAATGCAGGACCCAATACTCCTGTAATCTATAATCTAAATTCCAGGAAAGCACTTGCATTAGCTGAGATGCTATTGTAATTGATTAAATGGTTCACCACAAGCAACAACCAGCAGTCTAGACCACAGATGATTCAATGTTTAAAAGCTTGATTCTTCAAGGTGGTAAGTAATATCATAATAGATAATGAAGGTAGGAGAAAACTAGAATAGGTGGCTTATCAGTTCAAGTGGACCCTTTGTGTCAGTCTGAGAAATTTCCAGACATCTTTAGCCTGGAATAGGCAGTCTGCAAATTTAAATAACACTAGTCTTTTAGAATCAAATGGGATTATATTCATCTTCATGATCTAGTGGTGAACTTTACTTTGAATTAAGTAATTCTCTCTCTCTCTCTCTCTCTCTCTCTCTCTCTCTCTCTCTCCCCCCACATAGGGAATTCTTCCATACAAATCTTCTGCCTTCTTTTTCTTTGTCTAGAAATTTTAATTACATAAATAAATTTTCAAATACCAATGAGAAGATAAAGACAGAGTCACTACATTGCTGACTTTTTATTGGGAAATAGATATGATTCCTCCATAATCTTATTCCAACTTCCTTTCTAAACTAATTTATGCCACTGTCTTTCATATTCTCCATGGTCCAGTCAAATAAATGATCTATTCAGTTTTCACCAAACTTAACATTCCATCATCTTCTGTGCTTGTGACTTCACATTAACCCCTACACTTGGAAAACAACCTTCTTTATATATATGTGTGTGTGTGTGTGTGTGTGTGTGTGTGTGTGTGTATGTATGTATATATTTATATATTTATACACACACACACACACACACACCTCTTAGAATTCTTACTTGTCTTCATTGCTCAATTGAGATGACACCACCTACAGGAGGCCTTTCCTAATCTCCCCAATAGTTAATATTCTTTTCCACATCTAATAACTTGGTATTTATGTAATAGGACCCTCACTCCTCCCACTTCCACCCACACTAATAGAAGAAATCTATGGAATAGCAGCTAATACTACACTTGTTTTCAGGGAAACACTCCTAACATTGTAGCACCTGAGTACCCATTGACATGCTTCCCATTAATAGATCAACCAACTTAATTAACTTTTCACAAAGACCTGCACAAAAGATAAAAGTGATAACAATGATGAAACACATCATTCCATCCATAAACCTGGAGGAAATTCTTCCCCAGAAACACAGAGAATCCTTCGTGAAAGGGGACACAGATTTAAAAATTATTATTGTAAGGAACAAATGTGGTCAAGACACTTCACAACTCTAAAATGATTGCTCTTGGTGTTCTTTTTCCATGATTGAGATTGTCCTCATAGAGTTTACTAATGAGTGTTAGTTATCTGGCTTCACTGTTAAATCAGGTTGCACTGCCTTGATATTTGGGGGGGGGGGCAAGGGGGGAATAGAGGAAGTGCTGCACTTTTTCAAACATGGCAAATACTCTTAACCTAGGATTTGCAAAAGCTTCCCGATTTCAACTCTATTGGATGGGCTAAAAGGATTTTTTTAACTTCTCAGACAACAGAAAGGTTTAACTTCCCTTTTTTCCATACATATCTGAGGTCTTTTCTTTGACTGGCAGCCTTCCTGATTCAGACCTACAGGATGTCCAACCCATAAACTTACCAAAGCCTCATCTCTGTAAAATAAAACATCACTAGGCAATGGATATTGATCTGATAATCCCAAAATGGCCCTGGGATTCAGAGTTCCCACTTTTTAACTCTAAATTCTCTTGTTGGTCTCATCCAAAAGCTAGGAAGCAAGACCCCAAGGCCCTAGGGAAGTGCAATGGTTCTGTTTAAATCCAGGTCTCATATTTGATTTTGTATCTGTCCCTTTCAATCAACAAAATTATCTAAGTCTGAAAGGGGCATACCCTGTCCCCTACATCCTAGACTCAGAAGGGACTTCAGAAGCCACCTAGTTCAACCTCTCTTGGAAGAAGAATCACAACTACTACATCACCATCAACATTATTAGTAGCAGCAGCAGCAGCAGCAGCAGCAGCAGCAGCACCAGTACCAGCAGTACCAGCAGCAACAGCAGCACCATCACAACTAATATTTAAATAGCACCCATGGTGTCAGGCACTGTTTTAAGTACTTTACACATCTCATTTGATCCTATAGGATAGGAGGTAAGTTGTATTTTGCATGAATATTTCTAGTGAAGTGCAACCTTCCTAAAGCAGGTCATTGCATTAGAGGATACCTTGAGATGGGATGCTTTTGTTTCCTCAAGCCTAAAATTGCATCTCTGCTACATCTAGTCATCATACCTATTTTGATTCTTTAGAACCAAGAAGAAAAAGCCATTCCTACTTCTAAATGGCATCTCTCCAAATAGTTGGCAGTTATTATTGATCACCATTACCATGGAGCTGTCCTAGGAGCTTCAAGCAACCTCTTTTTCAGATTAAACTTTTTCAGTTTCTTTAATTGAGCCATCACGTTCTATAGTCTAAAGGTTTGAGCTTAAATCTCACTTTTGATAATGTACTTTCTTTAAAAAAACTGTTGGGGGGGGTGCGGCTAGGTGGCATAGTGGATAAAGCACCAACCCTGGAGTCAGGAGTACCTGGGTTCAAATCCGGCTTCAGACACTTAATAATTACCTAGCCGTGTGGCTTTGGGAAAGCTACTTAACCCCGTTTGCCTTGCAAAAATAACCCTAAAAAAACTGTTAGGGGGGCAACTAAGTGGCACAGTGGAGAGTCTGAAGGACCTAGTTCAAATCAGACACTTCTTAGCTCTATGACATTGGGCAAGTTATTTAACCCTATTGCCTTGCAATTTTTGCTTATTTGTTAAATATTGCCTAATTACATTTTAAAAATTATCTTTTCATGTTCATAGTCTAAATTCTCTCCACAATAAAATAATGTACTTTATTTGTGTCTTTGGCTAAATCTTCTCTCCTCTTTTTGGAAACTGTTTATACCAACTCCTTTTCCCATCCTACAATACCTCTCAGGTTTTCTACCATCTTTAAAAATTCCTGACAGTGGCACACAAATCATAGGTGTGAGTTCTTTTATTACCTAAGATTGTAAAAGTCATCTGGGTCAAGTGACTTGAACTCCAAGGTAGCTCTCTTGAAGTTCCCATCCTATACTGAGATATCAACTCCCTCTTCAATATTTTGGTTCTGTCCTTTTGAGTCCAAATATCATTTTCTGTGTCAGAGAAAATGGAAGCAAAGTTAAGAATTGAGCAGTTCTGCTTTCTTTGTCATGTTTTTATCACCTCATTCAATGGCTAAGCAGGAGACCTATTTCTAACTTTGATCCTCTTCTTTCTCCCAAAAAACTCACTCCCAATTGCTCCCTTTTTGATATCCCTTTTGCCTTCATTTCTTTCTGAGTTTCAATTCATTGTGAGACAGATTCATCTTAATTTTTTTAAGATTGTCCCCATCTTCTGTAACCATATTCCAAAAATTTAAATTGTTTGGTAGCTCTTCTGTATAGAAATTGGGTCCTTTTCCTTTTCAGGCTTGTTTCTCTTTGGGTCTTTCAAACTTAACTTTCCAGAGCTTCCTATTCCTGTTGGTACACAGTAGGCATTTAATCAATGTTTATTGGCTGAATGATTCCACCTGCAGAATTTTTATCTTTATTTATTTATTTATTTTTTGCAAGGCAAACGGGGTTAAGTGGCTTGCCCAAGGCCACACGGCTAGGTAATTATTAAGTGTCTGAGACCGGATTTGAACCCAGGTACTCCTGACTCCAGGGCCAGTGCTTTATCCATTATGCCACCTAGCCGCCCCTAGAATTTTTAACTATTATAGACTGATTCTACTTAACTTTTCTTAAATCCTTTGAAATCTGTTTTTACAAAAATCTAACCTGCATGTGACTCTATTCCCATTTTTCTTCTCTATTGTAGACTCCAAGGCAAAATATCTCTTTTCTTTGAAGACTCTCACTTTTGCCCTAGCAATCAGTTCTTCTTTGTTGACAATAATCAGTTCAAGAATAAAAATTTCCCCTTATTTTGCCACATTTTGAAGAATAATATTATCCATAAAGCTATTCAAGAAATTATAGGTAGGTATGCTTTTGGCAAAAAGATCATTTCAGTAGAGATCCAAATAACTGAAATCCCATTATTATACTACTGACTCAATTGTAGATTTCTGATTGGTTTCCCCAAATCTTCATCCATTTCTTCTGTTTGTAGTATTCACTAATGATAATATAACTTCTGGTTTTGCTTAGCTGATCTTTATTCAAGTGCTTACCATAATGTTAATTCCCCTCTAGTTACTAAATATAGCTTGCTAACACTATTACTGAGCCCTGTATTTTATCTATCCTACTTCTTGGCCCTGCATTATCTATACCATTTCCTTGGAAGAAGGTATACTTTTCCAGAGCTATCTTTCAGTCATGAATCTCATTCTACTAAGTTTCTAATATGTATAAATTCAAATTTGCTCTCATATTAAGTTTCTAACTCAGTCTTGTTATCTTTGTACCTTTGTACATAGGTATCTAAAGTCAAGGAAAGTTTTACTGTTGCATTCTTTCTTGACTTTCTCCTGTGATCCATGTCTTGCCACTGGACCCAGATGACTCTGGAGGATGCAGTGAGCCTGGTGACTTTGCATCTCTTCAGTTAAATCCAGCTCATTTGCATGTCATAGACTTCTTTGAGAATGTCATCAAATCTTCCATCTTTTCTGAATCCCTTAGCTTTTAGAAGTAGCAGTGATCAAATATCATCTCTAGCAATAAAAATCTTCAGTTTCTGGCCTGAGTTCATAATTTTAAGAAATGTTTTGTGTGTGTTCCTTCTGGTTGTTAAGTGGGAAAGTAGTTAAGAGTCCTGGACTTGGAGACAGCAAAACTTAGATTCAAATCCTTCCTCAAACTAGTGATGCTGAGCAAATCACTTAAGCTCTGTCTCAATTTCCTTATCTTTCAGTGGAGGGGTTAATAAAAATATCACCTACTCTCTACTCTAACACTGTTATAAGAAGAAAATGGGATAATTTTTATAAAGTACTTTGCAAAGTTTAAAGAGTTATGTAAATACTAGCTATTAATATTATTTTGGCCTATAGTGATCATCATAAGCAGTGAATCCTTATCATTTTTCTCTTCTCTTTTTTCTTTTTTTAATCATTATAATTTTTGACAAGTCTTGTGACAATGTCCATTATGTGCTGGGTACGTCCACAAGAAGATAGCAAACCTCTTTGGTGTTATCACAACAACCAATAACAGGGAAACCCCAGGCACCACTCCTCATCCCTTCTTCCTCTGACCCTGACTGGCTACTTTTTTATCTGACAACCCCAATGGGGAAATGTCACCATTTGGAGAACAAGCAGTTGGTTCTTCAGAGAATACAGCTCCATCCTCTTTGGCAAATTTTATCAGCATCTTAGCTCCAAATGTCCTGTACTCCTCTTTGCGTTCTCTGCATGTCATTCTTTCATGCTTCAACTTCCTGACACAATTTAGAATCCCCTATCTGTCTCTTTGGATCCTTTTCTCACTAAGCTTTTACTCTGAAGTCCCCTTCACCATGGAATAAGGACTTCAAGCCTGCCCCTCCATCTAATCTATAAGTTCCATAAAGATAGGAAATATGAATTATTCCTCTTTTTATCCCCAGTGTCTGTTTTTTAAAAAAAAAAACAGCAAAACACTTTATTTCCCAAACCATAACTGATTGTTTTTGGTCATCACATTTTAGAATCTGCTATTCTACTTCCACAATGTTTTCTTTTTCCCCTGATAATAATCATATTATAAAAGAAAACAAAGACCACCCTTCTCCCCCCAAAAAAGAAATCTCAAGAAAAAAGAGTGTCAATTTGTAAACAGACACTATCAGTTCTATCTTTGGGGGATGGAGAGTATTCTTAATCATACCCAGAACCTTATTTTTTTGTTTTGTTTTGTTTTATTATTTTGCAAGTGACTTTAAAATAGCTATCAAGTGTCTGAACTTGGGTCTTCTTGACTACAGGGTTGGTGTTCTGTCCACTGTGCCCCCTAGCTGCCCCTACACCTTACTTTTTAAAGGAAATATTTTTAAAATATGCATACCCTTTGACCCAGCAATACCACTACTGGGTATATATTCTGAGGAGATGAAGAAAAAGGGTAAAAACATTACTTGTACAAAAATATTTATAGTAGCCCTGTTTGTGGTGGCAAAGAATTGGAAATCAAATAAATGTCCTTCAATTGGGGAATGGCTTAGCAAACTGTGGTATATGTATGTCATGGAATACTATTGTTCTATTAGAAACCAGGAAGGACAGGATTTCAGGGAAGCCTGGAGGAATTTGCATGAACTGATGCTGAGTGAGATGAGCAGAACCAGAACAACACTGTATACCCTAACAGCAACATGGGAGTGATGATCAACCTTGAAGGACTTGCTCATTCCATCAGGGCAACAGTCAGGAGCAATTTTGGGCTGTCTGCAAAGGAGAGTGCCATCTGTATTCAGTTAAGGAGCTGTGGAGTTTGAACAAAGTTCAAGGACTATTCCCTTTAATTTAGAAAAAAACAGATATCCTATTGTCTGATCTTGTTACCTCTTAGAATTCTTGTCTCTTCTCTAAGGATATGATTTCTCTCATCACACCTAATTTGGATCAATGTACAACATGGAAACAAGGTAAAGACTGACAGATTGCTTTCTGTGGGGAAAATTGTAAACTCAAATAATATCTTCAATAAAAATTAATTTAAAAAATATTTTTATTCTTCCATATTACCTAGAGAAGGAAGAGGTAGTTTCATCTCTTCTGAGAAACCAGAAGCCTCTTTGAGTAGAGGTTCCTTGGATATGGTAGCAATATAAATCTCTTGTACTCAGTGCTGGTATACTTTTTGGATACATGTTATACTACCCAGAAAAATATAAGTTTCTTGGGAGAGGAGCTAATTTTTTTCTAACTTTATATTCCTACCCCATTATACAATATATGCAATGAGCATTTAAAATATGATTAATTAAATTGAATACTCAATGTCATAGATTAGTGTCTCTTATGAAAAAAACTAAGAATGAGTACCTGAGTTCAAAATCTAGCCTCAAACCACTTAATAATTACCTAACAGTGTGGCCTTGGGCAATCCACTTAACCCCCATTTCCTCAAAAAAGAAAAAAAAAATAAAACCAAGAATGAAAATTAGCATGGTTTAGGAGGCAAACCAAGTCAGGCTCCTCACTATGCTGCTTGAGTAGACCAATGCAAGGTACACTAGCACCTGGATGCCTTTCCCCTGCCTACTGTGCCTCTTTGTTCTTCATGCATTTAAATTCTGCCCTTCTGTTAAGGCATAATAACATTCTCTATGAAATCTTTCTTGATTGTCCATGTTTAGTCAAGAATAATGGAGTAATAGATTGATCCTGTCAACTCCCATAGCCTTTATTGTTTATAACCTTCTATCAGAGTGTTACATCCTACCAAGTACTATATAATTTTTTTATGCATGAAGTATAGTGACTTATACCATGTTGGTACTTAATAAATGTTCACTGTTAATGATTACAATGTTAATGATAACAGTCAATCAAAAAGTGAATGTAAGTCAGCATGATCCTAAGCTCTGAGACCTAGAAGAGAAAATGGAAAATTTTTTCTAATTCTATTCTTAAATATTTTCTTTCTTTTTTCCCTTAGATCTGTCTAATTCTGTTTCACATATAAATTATTCCTGGATTGCCATCTCCTTCTCTAACTTTTTTCTGCAACTGAGAAATATTTTTAAAAAGTGAATTGGGAGAGGCAGCATGGCATAGCAGGAGTCAATAAGACTTGGGTTTTAAGTACTACCTCAGACTCATTCTAGCTATATGACCCTAGGCAAATGATTTAATCTTTCAAGACTCTCTAGGTTTGCATCAGTAAAGAGAATTTCCTTCCTGGAGTTCCCTACACCATTGAAATCAGAGGTCTCTAACAAAAACACGAATGAACCCCCTCCACAAACAAAGAAGCAAACCATTCATCCAAGTAAGTTGGACTACTTAAATGAACAACTAGGGCACATTATACAATTACCAAATAATTTTTAAATTTCTTAAAAAATTATTCATCTATTGCCGTCAAGAAAACTTTTGAAGATAATTTACTGGATAATAAAATAATGTGGGAAAAGTTAATTCATTAAGTATACTTTCATCTCTGAAAAAGGGTAAAAACATTCATAGCATCCCTGTTTGTGGTGGCAAAGAATTGGAAATCAAGTAAATGTCCTTCAATTGGGGAATAGCTTAGCAAACTGTGGTATATGTATGTCATGGAACACTATTGTTCTATTAGAAACCAGAAGGGATGGGAATTCAGGGAAGCCTGGAGGGATTTGCATGAACTGATGCTGAGTGAGATGAGCAGAACCAGAAAAACACTGTAGACCCTAACAGCAACAAGGAGGTGATGTTCAACCTTGAAGGACTTGCTTGTTCCATCAGTGCAACAACCAGGGACAATTTGGGGCTGGCTGTAATGGAGAATACCATCTGTATCCAGATAAAGAGCTATGGAGTTTGAACAAATTTCAAGGACTATTCCCTTTAATTTAGAAAAAAAAACAGATATCTTATCATCTGATCTTGTTATCTCTTATACTTTTTGTTTCTTCCTTAAGGATATGATTTCTCTCTCATCACATTCAGTTTGGATCATTGTACAACATGGAAACAAAATAAAGACTGACAGATTGCTTTCCGTGGGGAGGTGGGGGTGGGGGGTGGGGAATTAAGATTGGGAGAAAAATTGTAAAACTCAAATAAAATCTTTTTTTTTTTTTAGTTTTTTGCAAGGCAAATGGGGTTAAGTGGCTTGCCCAAGGCCACACAGCTAGGTAATTATTAAGTGTCTGAGACCAGATTTGAACCCAGGTACTCCTGACTCCAGGGCTGGTGCTTTATCCACTGCACCACCTAGTTGCCCCTCAAATAAAATCTTTTAAAAAAAATAAGTATACTTTCATCTCTCAAATGTGAAATACATACCCATCAATGCAAGGGGAGGGTCTCAATATAACCTATTTTGTGGACCAATATCCCAAGCACAAATGGTAAACTTGATACCCATTTTAAAATTTTCCTAAGGGATAATGACTTTACACAACTGTGCCAATACAGTAACATCAAATCAAGCTTTCTAAGTTATATGAAATAGTGACTAGTTCCTCAAGATGTCTGCCATGCATTTGAGGTCTAAAGCATTCTCCAAAGTAGTCAGTTAGAAAAACATCCCTGCAGGTCATATGTTGACTTAGAAAAACCACAAATTAACATTACCTATGTTGTATTGTATTTTTATTTCATTAAACATTATCCAATTACCTTTTAATATGGTTCTGGGTATGATAGGGAGTTAAGTTAAAGTTATAAGTACTAAAAGTTAAAAGTCACATTTGATCATTCTACATTCTAGGAAGAACAATAACTTTTTTTCTGAGTATTAGAATGGAATTTCAAGTAGCTCATGATGCTTTCACTCTTTAAAGTATTTTATGAAATCGAGAAGCTTAAAATGAACTCAAATACAAAAAAGGGAACAGATGGACAAACTGTGTTATAACCAATGGTTCAGTATCTCATGAAGAGCTAAATTTTATTAAATATATCTTCCTGCTCATCTATCTGACAGTAGAACAGGACAAAACATTTAGTCTTGCTAATAGTTCTTTCCACAAACTCCCTCCCCACATTCCACAAAAAAAGTGTTATGATAACCAAAGGAGTTTGTGAGTATCTTTCATATCAAACAATGAATTCCCCAAATTTGAGAACATGTAGTATTCACCCTACCTTTTCCAGATGTGATATGCTGTCTTCAAATACTTTAACCAGCTCTTGGACCTTAGTGGATTTTCCTTTTTTGTATGCTGCCTGAATGCTTTCTATCATAGGGGACTGGTCTATGGAGACATTGCCCAGCGTGGACTGTTTGCTGCCCATGTCCACAGGACCTGTGATTTAAAAAAGAACAAAACAACGTTTATCATCACCGCAGACACTGCACTAATGAATCACAGCAAAGGAAAAGCAAAGGGACAATCTTAGTTATGTAATTTTTTGGTGCATTAAAAATTAAGATGGAGCAATCTTAAATGCTTTCCATTACCAAGGTATTGCACATGGAACCGATTACTTTTCAGCAGGGACTTGAGCTGTTTCTAGAAGGTGATGACTTCCTTTATCTCCACTGGAGGTGATTTCCAAAGGGTGGTTCCTTAGTAACTAAAAGATCAGAAGATGCTGCGGCTGAATTCTGATTCACTGAAGACATTTGGCAGCTGAATGCAGCTCTTTAAATAAACAGGCAAGAATGCCACCTGGAGTAGTTTAGAGGAATTGAGTTGGTTCTGTTGACAAAAAATTCCTTTGAAATTACCATTTTGATGATCTGACCGATAGGATTTATTTGATAGATGAAGGGAAAGCATTGTCTTAGGAGTTTCCTCTCCCTCCTGGTCCTGCCCTCCACTTTAAAGCAGATATTCATGTGATAAAATCATATGCATGGTGATGGAAGACAAACTGGATCTTGGAATGTGAGTATTTGGATAGTTTCCTAAGGTCCCTTCTTCAATAGAAACAAACATCTAATGCAGCAAATAGGAAAAACACAGAAATGGGAGTCAGGAAACCACTGTATTCCTGACTTAACAAATCACTTAACCTTATTGAGACTCATTTTGTTCCCACGGAAAATAGAGAGGTTAGACTAAATAAGGCCTAAGTGTTCTCTCTCTCTCTCTCTCTCTCTCTCTCTCTCTCTCTCTCTCTCTCTCTCTCTCTGGATAGTGTACTGGAGTGAATTCTTAGGCAAATAAATTATTAAATTGTCAATGTGAACATTTACACCTCAGGAATTATTCTATAAATCATAGCTCGATTTTTTTGTTGACTGTCTAGACATTAAAAAGTGTTAATAATGCAGATTAAAGTTAACAGTGTCAGTGCATACATTTCCAGAGTCCAAATTATTTAACATTTTACCAGTAAACCCCTATATGACTCTATAAACATTGCTAGAGCTCATCAGTGGTACCACAATAGAAGACTAAGAGAATGAAATCATCATCAAATGGGAGGCCTGGTGACTGAGGGCTAACAAGACAACCATAGAAATGATGATGATGATGATGATGATGACACTTGTGTAACACTCTGAGGTTTGTAAAGTGGATCAACAACCATTATTTTATAAAAGCTTCACAGATACAAGTGGTAGCTTCAAGGAAGTTTGAAAATGTACAAATTTACCAGGAGGGCAATCTGTAGGAAGCAAAATGATGGGACAAGTGAATAAGTCCATAGGAATGACTGCCAATGTTCTCCTAGAAGAGAGTCAGGTCAGACATGTAACACAGTACACTTGTCAAGAGCAGAAGACCTGGTTTAGATAGAAGACTTAGCTTTTCTATATTACTAGATGAGGGATCTCAGGAAAGTTGTTGCACATTTAGACATTATTTTCTTTATCTCTAAAATGAGGTGTTATTTGGATATCACAGGATTCTTGAGTGAGGATCAAATAAGAATGTATGAAAAGCTTGTTGTAATTACCATGAATTGCCATAGAAATATGATTTATTATTATAGGTATTTGGAATCATAAGGGACCTTAAAAGCCATTAATAAAATTATTCATTTTCCAGATTAGAATGTTGAAGTTAAGAGAAGCTAGATAACTAGCTAGGTAAGTTGTGAGCTCCATGAAGCCAGGGAGCCAGATCTTTTTTTAATATATGTATCTTTTCTGGTCCCTATGAAAGAATTTAAAATATAAAAGCAGCTATAAACGCTTGTTAAATTCTGAAGTTAAAATAATACATAAAGTACTATTAAAACCTTCAAGTAGAATAAATTAGCAATTAAGGTTACACTACTTTAAAAAATTGCTAGCATTTATATGGTGCTTTAAGATGTGCATATATATGTATGTGTATACATATATATGTATATACATTTTTTTCATTTGATCATAATAACAGTTCTGTGTTAGGGACTGTTATTATTTTCATTTTACAGATGAAAGAACTGAGGTTTAGCCATGTTGAATGACTTATCCAGAGTCACACTGGTAATGAGAATGTGTCAACCCCAGGACTTGACCTCAGATCTTCTTGACTCCAGGTTTACCACTTGAATCTCTTTGCTACATGATGAGTTAATGGCAAAGTCAGAACTAGAGAATTCTGGTCACCTGACTCTTAGTTTCATGATTTTTTCTAACACACTATACAATCTTTTCCATATTTAAAGAGATGAACTCTGTTTTCCACTACCATCACAAATTAAATGATCAGAGAGCTAGTTTCCAAATGTTCTTGCACAAAAATGGGTGGTACACCATGATGTCACCATCTTAAAGCTAGTCATTTTACATTTACAAAGCAAAGTTGCCAAAAGAGATAAAAGGCACTTAATAATTTAATTTACTTCAGACTTTCAAAATCTAAACACTAATAATCCTCTGCTTTTAAAACCTGACACTCTGGAAATCCTTATAATAGTTACTATCACACAGTTACCATTTTATTATTATTATTATGAAGTATTAAGATGGGCTTATATAAAGTAATTTTTCCCTCTCTAGTGGCGAGCTTTTGGGGATCTGAGAAAAGACTGGGTTGAGATTAATATATTAGTAACTGTAAATTTAAATAATGCAATTTCAATTACCAACACACACTGAACACTTAATTAATTATTTACTCCCTCTGAAGACACTGAGATATCTGAGACAGCTCCAGAGATTCCACACCATTAGTATGAACTTGCATCTTTGAATTCATATATACTTTCTGATGATGGAGGGCAATTAGCTAGAATGAAGAAAGTTTATTTTCAATTAAAGCAATGGCCTTCAATAGGCTATATTTCTTATTCTAGATTAAGGGAATGCAATTTTATTTTTTTTAAGACATACATGAAATGAATTTTTCTATCCATTCTTTAAGATTGTGATCTAAAATTCAGATTCTAAGTGAATATATTGCCTACTAGAGAATAAGGTTGCTTTTATAGTATTTGGAGATATGCAGCTCTAAGTTATAAATCAAATGATGTAGGGAATGTTTCAAATATAAGATCAGGAAAACCTTTTATATTCAGAGATATTTGACCATGATGATCTCTACTCTATGCCCCACTTCCTTCAATCTCTCCCTGCTACGTGGCTTGCAAGTTAGAATGATTTCTATTAAATCAATGCCTTGTTTTTCAACAAATGAAATTTGATGCATATAAAACACTTTGTTACTAAGAAAGGCTGTGCAAATATGTTACCTTATTATTGCTAAATTAAAAAAATAAGCCCTTTCATCTTTTTTCTAGATGTTGATGCAGAGGTATTTCCTCAGTGTCAGCTGATTGTCTAATCCAATTTTGCTAACCAGCAAACATTAAAGGAAAACATCAATGAAAACATTCATTTCCCAACCGGGTATCCTACCCAGCCAACTCTATTTGAGCACATTAAAACATAAATACAGTTGAGTTTGTATGTTTCAATTCTAGATTTAAAGATTGTTACATCATGGTTGAAATATAAATATTATTCTAATTGCAATTATGTAAGTAGTCATGTTTCTAACAGTTATCAACTTTATGGGAATAACAGTATTCTGTATGCTAAAACAGGAAAATAATATTAACTCTCAAAAAAAATCTAGAAATTATAATGTGGAGTTCTCCAGCACTTTCTTTCACAGGCATCTTTCACACATGAGGGTGAGAATTTTTTCTGTGGAAACAAGGACAAAAATGACTCAGAGAAGCCACAAGAACCAAGCTCTTTTTGCTATAAATGCTAAAATTAAATTAGTTTTCAAATGTTAAAAAAAATTACTAGATCAGGAGACAATATGCATTCATAAAATTCTGCTTAGATTTTTAATTTTTCAAAATATTGAAAGAAAAGCATAACTTATTTATTAGAGTTACTATGATTAAAACTTTTTTTCCCTTAAAGCATCAATTGGGAAAATAATATTGAGAGATGAGCTTTTTGCCATAGCAAAGAATGCTGAAAATTGAAGGGAATATAATAATAATAAAGTGATTAATGACAAATTCAGAATCTTAATGGGCTTCTGCTTTCTTTAATGATGACTATTTAAATGACATACTAAGCAATCTAGTACATTGCTGACATTTGGGAAATTTAATTTAATTTAAATATTAGCATATGTATATATACAGGCTTATTAATTATTTAATTATTTCACCATTATTTAGAACAAATGATCTTTATCCTTTAACATTTTACATGAGCAAGCACAGATCCATAACTAACTATTCATTATAATAGCATCTCTTTCTCTAGCTTCTTTTATTCTATTCCTTTTAGAATCAAAAAGAAAACAAATCTTAAATATTTCAATAGTATAGATACAGACCAAAGAATCTCTTGGCAACTATAATTTCACAGGTTGCAAATGTTGACCTTAATTTAAACAAATACCAATATATATAAGTTGAAAAACTCACATAAAGGAAACCACTTATGTAACAATTAAAATACTATTTGTCAGTTTAAGAAATGTTACCTTGTCTATAAACAAAATAAATACAAATTACTTAAAATTTATGTAAAGATTTTATGTAGAGATATATGTAGTAATATAAAAATAAAATATAGCCATTATGCTGCAAAAAAAGATTGAACAAATAAAGCTACATTTTAACTTATTACTAACCTGGTCATAATTTTTTTAGATAGTTTCTAAGTTGTCTTCCAGAAAGTATCAATGTATTTAATAGAACTCTGAGGGTTGCTGCTGCTGCTGCTGCTGCTGCTGCTGTTGCTGTTGTGGCTGAACCATGATAGCCTCCCATTGTAGTCAGAATTCCCTTTACATTATACTGCAGACCCAAGTCTAACATCCCTTAGCTAGAAGAATATCTCTTTCTTTGTCTGAAGTGACTACAGAATGAATTTTTAGCTTTGGCAGCAATTTTCATTTCCATACCCCATTAGGTGAAATCCAACCCTTTAGTTCTTCAGGAAAGACTCCCTCAGAGGTTGGAGAGGGAGAGGGGGTGGGGGCACAATATCAGCTCCAGGGTGACCTCAGATAATAATTCCTCAACAGCACCAGATGGTGGGCACTCTGTTCAGTCAGATTAACCTTTGACTGTTTTGACTTATAGTGAACATCACAAAATAAGATAATTATATGAAAAAATTCTAAATGGGTCTGTATCAAAATATTTAAAATTATGCAGTAAAGCAGATACCAAACCATTTTTTTTAATAAATAGAAAAATTTCACAACACACATTCATAAATTTTTATGTGTATGAGTCACCACAGAATCACTGAGAAGGGCTTACTTCTTGGATTTTTTTAAGACTATATTTAAAAATGAACCCAGGAAAAGGGAATAATTCTATTCTGGGTCAAAAGATATTGAAAGAATTGCCTCTTGTTGAAACAGTGGAAGACAAGTGGTTGTGTAGAAGAAAAAAAATCCTACATACACCAAGACCTGTGATTTCTTTCTGAGGGCCAAATGCAGAGAGTAAGGAAGAGTCTAGGATCCTAAATGTGGAAAATAATTCAGTGGGTACAAGTGTCTCATATATCAGCAAAAATGTAGCTACCCATGTGCTATTTTGCACACACACACATGCACACGCACACATGTGTGTGCATGTGTGTGTGCGTGTGTGTTTATATAAAGCTTATGATGTCCAGGATGAACTGCAGTAACAATTTTGGGACATACTGTACTTAAACAACAGGACAATATAGTATTAGCATTCATTTTTAAAAATTGAGTAATGCTTTAAAGGTCAAAGCAGCAAATGTTCTGAGTCTTGTAACACATTTATCAGGATTCTTACCTCTAAATCCAACTAGTTGTACATACAAACATTAAAGCATCTCATTTGTTTTAAAATTCCTGTACCAGAGATCATGTTTGTTATCCAGCAGAGGACTACGGAAGGAAGAAAGGAGAGAAGGGAGGGGGAAAGAGAAGGAAATAAATAAGGAAAGACAAATAAAAGAAGAACAAAGAAGAATAGGAAAACATAACTGTCAAAAATGAGAAAGGAATCATTCCTTTGGGGGAAATAAAAGTCACATAATAATAGCTTTTTTGCCAATGTTCCCTAATGCACTCCTGTATCAAAGGTCTACTATATGACTAACTAGGAAAGATAATCTCAGTCCTAATCTCTGGGAAATGAATTATGGTTCCAAATTCCTAAGGGCTCAAAACATCTATCTTTCATTTGTAAACAAATGTAAGATACTTGTCAAGGAAGAATTGATGTGAATTAAGAAATAGTCAAGATTTGTAAGAATAATAATTTACATTTATACAACTAATTTACAAGATAAACTACAGATTCTAAATCAAGAAAGGAAATTTGATTACATAATTTATCACTAAGACTTGATGGGATGATAGCCATAACTAGACAATGGTCCCGGAAGGATAAATTTTATTATTCAAAAGAAACAGCACAGTTTTTGTTAGAGTTTATCATAATATAAGAAGATACACTAATATGAAAAAAGTCCAGGAACTAGTGAAGGAGGGGAGGGGATGCATGGTGGAAAGCATTTGAGTAAAAATCAAAGTGGACCAAAAAAATAATATTATCATCAGAATATACCATAGATGAACTGAGCAAGAGAGGAAAAAAGGAGATAGATGAGGAGTTTTGGGAAACATCACAAGGCTGATATAGAGCCATGAGATAGTAATATGAGAAAGTCAAGTGAACAGCATTTATTAAAAACCTACTTTGTTCCAGGCACTATACTAAGCACTACAGATAAAGGGAAAGGCAAAAAACCCCCAAAAAACTAAAAACTAAAACAATAGTCTGCACTCAAGGAACTTGCAGTCTAATTTATTTATTTATTGAAATAATTGTTGAAGCTCTCTGTCTCTGACAAGAGCAAAACAGCAAATAATTTTTTGACATGCTTTGATGACCAAAAAAAAAAAAGTGGAGAACCAGGGGTGGCTAGGTGGTACAGTGGATAGAGCACCAGCCTTGGAGTCAGGAGTAGCTGGGTTCAAATTCCACCTCAGACACTTAATAATTACCTAGCCCTGTGGCCTTGGGCAAGCCACTTAATCCCATTACCTTGAAAAATCTAAAAAAAAAAAAAAGTGGAGAACCAACAAAGGAAAAGACTATTTTTGGATATGTTCTAACCAATAGAGTAAAACTATCTGCTGGGGAGGAAATGATGGGAATTGGTGAGTAAAATCAAAACTGTCTTAGAATTTAAAGGATAGAAAAGCCAAGATCAAAAGTTAGAAAGAAACAAGAAACTGAGATTTGACGGAAGCAGATTTCAAAGAATTTGGAGGAAGAACAGGTAGGATACTATGTTTTTTTAAAACTCTCCCAAGGAAGTCAAATAAAAAAGGATATAAAGTTCTGAAGATGGAAATTCTGAAGACACAAAATAAAATAATTATTATAAGGATTAAAAAAGGAGTTGCCTAATAAGACTATGTGAATGCATAAGAAACTCAACAACTTTTGAAGTCACATATAGAAGATGAATGTAAGTACAGATAAAAGGATGAGGAAAAATGTGGCACAGTCTAGTAACAAAATTTTCAGGTGCTTGAAAGCACAAAATGGTGAGAAAAGACAAGAAAAATTTTTACTAGTTTTTTTTGTTTGAAGTTATATTGGGTAAAAGATGAGGATCCTAGAAGCAATAAGACTTCTAAGGCAGTAGTATTCAGTTGGGGGATGGTGATAAATGATAAAATTAAAATTAGAAGGCAAGGTCACTCATTTCAGCTTACCATAGTACAAAGTAACACAATAGAAGATAGACTTCCTGACAATAATTCTCAAAATAGGATTTGGAAACTTTTAATAGCCATATGAAATATTAGTCCAAATCAGGTGGAACAGTAAAATGGTTCAACTATTCTGAAAAAGTTTGAAATTATTCTAAAAAATGTGATTAAAATGTCTACACACTTTGACCTAGAGATCTCAATGTTAGGAATATTCCAAGGATAACAAAAACAAAAAATGATTCCACATAAACCAAAATATTCATAGCATCACTTTCTTTGGTGGAAATAAAGTAGATAAACAGTGTCAGGTGGCCAGCAAGATGGCAGATTAGTTACTTTCTACAAATCTCTTCAACCCCTCAGCCTTCAAACAAAGGAATTATGCACCACATATAAAGTAATTGCAGTTGATTCCATAAGAAAAGACTAAAGAATTCCATTCCCTATTACTTAAGAAAAAATTAACACCAATGAATCTTACTCAGCACTTCCATTCCAATGCTCTGATAGGCAAATACAACTGTGGCTTCAATGATTCTTTCAAAACCCCCTGCAAAAAGCAACAATTGCTCATCTTTAAATGAGGTCATTGGACTAATCTCTAAGGTCCCTTTTAGTTCTATCAGTTTAAGGTCTCTGTTAATAAGAGCTGTTAGAAAAACTGGAAAGTTAGATGAGAGAAATTAGTTTCAGGTCAATATCATAGACCATATACTAATGTCTTGGGAGTAACAAAGAATTAGAAACAAAATTTATACCAATAAAGTATGATAATCTTTTCTTTTTTTTAAGTCTTTTTTCTTTTTTTAAATTTCAAGTTCTCTTCTCTTTCTATCCCATCCTACCCATTAATAAGGCAAAAAATAAGATATGCATCATATGTATACAATTAAGCAAGATATTTGGCTGCATTAGCCATGATAAAAAAAAAGTGATAAGAAAAACTAAGAAAGGAAATAATAGTATGCTTCAATGTATACTTGGAGATCTTAAGGTGGAAATATCATGAGTTCTCTGTAATTGTTGTACATGCTGTATTCATCAGAATTACAAAGTCCTTTATAGTCAATTATCTTTATACTATTTTTACTGTGTAAGTTATCCTCCTAGTACTGCTCACTTCATTTTACATCAGTTTATACAAATTGTCCCAGGTTTTCTGAAATTATTTCCATTATCATTTTTTATAGTATAATAATGTTCCATCGAATTCATTTATCAAAACTTGTTCAGTCATGCCCAAAGGGATGGGCATCCCCTTAATTGCCAACTCTTTGCCAAAAAGACCTGCTACAATTTTTTTTTAATTTTAAAAGATTTTATTTATTTTGAATTTTACAATTTTCCCCCTAATCTTGCTTCCCTCCCCCCACCCCACCCCTCACAGAAGGCTGTTAGTCTTTACATTGTTTCCATGGTATACATTGATCTAAGTTGAATGTGATGAAAGAGAAATCATAACCTTAAGGAAGAAACATAAAGTATAAGAGATAGCAAAATTACATAATAAGATAACAGGCTTTTTAAAATTAAAGGTAATAGTCTTTGGTCTTTGTTCAAACTCCACAATTCTTTCTCTGGATACAGATGGTATTTTGCAGATACCCCAAAATTGTGCCCAACTTTTGCACTGATGGAATGAGCAAGTCCATTAAGGTTGACCATCACCCCCATGTTGTTGTTAGTGTGTACAATGTGCTGATTCTGCTCATCTCACTCAGCATCAGTTTACTATAAATATTTTTGTACATATAGGTCCTTTAACTTTTTAAAAAAATGTTCTTTGGGGTATGGATCTAATAGTAGTACTGCTGGGTCAAAGAGTATGCAGTTTTATAGATCTGTGGGGAATAGTTCCAAATTGTTCTCCAAAATGATTAGACCAGTTCAAGACCACCAAGAGTGCATTAGTATCCCTATTTTCAAAGTGGCACATTGTTAAGAAATTGTGGAACATGAATTTAATGAACTATTATTGAGTCACATTTACTGATAAATATAAAGGATAAAGAGAAGTATGAAAATACATATGTTTACTGTTGCAAAATGAAGCAAGCAAACCAGGAAAACACCATATGTAAAGACTACAACAAAGTAAATGAAAAGAACAGAACAAAACATGATGTTACCATGATCATACTTGTCCTTGAAAAAGATATGAGAAAGCTTGTTTGTAAGACAGAGGAGAGGGAGGAACAGTTGTGAAATACTGCATATACTTTTTAGGTTTTTGCAAGGCAAATGGGGTTAAGTGGTTTGCCCAAGGCCACACAGCTAGGTAATTATTAAGACTCTGAGGCTGGATTTGAACTCAGGGACTCCTGGCTCCAGGGCTGGCACTCTATCCACTACGCCAACTAGCCACTCATGCCTATACTTTCAAACTTCGTTGACATATTGGCTAGTTTTAGTTTTGAACTATTTTAGTTTTGAACTGTTTCCCCCCCCTCTCCTGCTGGGTGGTGCCATAGAGAATAGAGCACTGAGACTGTTGTAGAGAGACCTAGACTCAAATACAACCTCACACTTTCTTGCTGCTTGCCTGTGGACAAGCCATTCAACCTCTGCTTGCCTCTGATTCCTTATCTTAAAAATATAGATAATAAAAGTATCTCTTTTCCAGGGTTGTGAGGACTAAATGAGACAATATATTAGTTTTTTCCTTCATTCTCAAGAAAGATCATGACATCAAGGAGGTGATGCCATAACACACAAAGGAAGTGGATTTAAGTACAATATATAAATGTGATGGTGGTGGTAGAGATGAGATATATTTAGAAATGATGTAAAAACAAAAAATCAATAAAAGTCTTAAAGTAGATGACTACTGTTTGGGAAACAGCTAAATAAAATGTGATATATAAAGATAATGAAATATTAATATTTTGTGACAATGTAAGAAGAACAATATCAATTAAAAGTTGAACATTGCAATTATAATAACCAAGTATGGCTCAGGAAAAGAGGTGAAGTAATGCCCCTCTTCCAAAATCTTTGCAGAAATGAGAACCCATAGACTATAAAACTATTAACATGTTTGATATTTTGGTTAGTTTTTCTGACCTGGCTTACTTCTCCCCTTTTTTATTTTATATTCTAAGGGATGTATTACTTAACAGAGGAGTGGTATATCTGGAAGTGAAAGTGAAATTAAAAAAACCCCAAAACATAAAAACATATTGACAGGGGTCAACTAGGGAGAACAGTGGACAGAGTGCCCAGGCCTGGAGTCAGGAGGATCTTCAGACATTTATTAGCTGTGTGACCCTGACTAGTCTTATTTTAAACTGCCTACAAAAAATCCCTCAAAACCAAAAAACATATTGATAGGCTAGAATACTGTGTCAAGTGGAAGAAGATGCAACTTGCTGGGGATATATGTAAAGTTTTTCACTTGGTATTTGAAAATCAACTTCATAAGCAAAAGATAAGGGAAGTATTGCTAGAAAGCAACCTATCTAAAAAATCTGGTTATATCTACTCATCCCTATTCCCAAATGCAGGCCTGTTTGTTGTTGCTTAGACCAGATACTCAATTTCTAATCTCTGTTACTTTGTGTTGGCCCCTCCTTATAAATGGAATGCTCTACCCTCTTTAGTTCTGTCTTTTAATTTTCCTGAATTCCTACAAGACTCAACTCAAATCCCACCTACATTAGGAGACTTTTCCCAGCCTCTCAACTACCTCTATGATTCTTTCATCTCCTCAGTGTATAATTTACTTTTTAATAACATATTAATTACCCTATTAGAATGTCAGCTCCTTGAGGGAAGGATCTATTTTTGCCATTCTTTATATTTCTAGGGTATAGCACAGTGCTTCACAAATAATAAGAACTTCACATAGATTGTTAATCAATCACCATTTGTTAAGTACTTACTTTGTATCAGGTAGAACTTCTACCAATTGAGCCCATTAGAGAACATGAGTCATCATAAACTGATTGTATCAATAACACTGAAAACCCCCACACTAGATCAAATGCATAGTTTAGTGTGTCATAGACCCTCTCTTTTAAACTGATGTAAAAGCTACCATCTTCAGAATAACCCCTGGATATCAATAAACTAACTTATTACCTGGTTAAAACAGCAGCTCAAGGTTTCATTTTTGGCTAACAGGCCCATATTTGAAAATAAAGGAAAAAGTCACAGGGAGCTCCCAATTAAAAGGAAAATTTTATTGATAGTATGGGTAAAAAAACTCAGAAATAATATTTGGAGTCAATTGTACAATAATTGCTCTGAAGTCCCTGATGGGGACAGTTATAGTAACATAGTAACTAAAGAACCTACCAAGCAATTCAGAGTCCTCTCTAGGGATAAATGACAAGAATACTATACCTAAAACTGTAAAATGAGAATTCTGATGTTGAACTCATCACTAAAAGATAGATGATGCTAGGGGCATACAAAAATTTTTTCCAGCTTAGGAAAAACCACCCCAACAAACAACTCTAAGTCACTTCTCAGAATGGAAAAATTTCCTGAGGTCAAAAGCAGACCTAGTCAAAAGAGGCCTGTCTCAGCAGCACCTATTGTATAAATTCATTATATTCTTTACTTTTTCATGATTGATTGGATGAAAAGGGCATGTAGGAGCTGAGTTTTGTAATTCTAAAAGAATTCCTTAAGAAAGCAAGTGAGTTGGGGCAGCTAGGGGGTTCAGTGGATAAAGCACTGGCCCTGGAGTCAGGAGTACCTGAGTTCAAATCTGATCTCAGACACTTAGTAATTACATAGCTGTGTGGCCTTGGGCAAGCCACTTAACCCCAATTGCCTTGCAAAAAACAACAACAAAAAAGTTAGGTCCTATTAGGCAGGGGGACCAACTCAGCCTTAGGCAACAACACAATCTGCTCACAAAAGGCACTAAAAATTTATGGATCATTTCAATTTATCAATTGAGGCTTCCAAAGCCCTACCCATCTTATTAGAGAATCCATTTTGCATTGCTCTAGATTAAGAGTAATAATCATACTTCATCTGTTCAGCAGCAACTAGCTCTGTTTTCATTTGGTCTGACCTATCTTTTAGTATCTTTCAAAGGTTCCCATTTACTTCTGGGCTTCCCTCCCATTTACATTGTATTATATATCTTGTGTATAAATAGTTACTTGTATGTTGCTCCCTCATTAGAATGAGCACTCCTTGTGGACAAGGACTGAGTTAACCAACAACATCAAGGCATGTATGGATGCATGTATGGATGTATGTATTTATTTTTAAAACTTTCTTTTTATCCTCAGTACTTTGTGCCATGTATTAACATGCTTTCTGATTGAGTGACCATGTTGAATTTACTTATCCTGAGATTAAGTTTTCTTAGTTGTCATTTCCAGTCTTATAAAGATGAACTCCATGGGCTCTTACTATCACTCACACATGAAACTGTATCTCCTTTCTGTCTTTCTTATTGTCTGAACCACACCTCCAATGGTTCTCCCTCCATGAAATTATTGCTTCTCCAGCTTCCCCTTAGAATGCCCAAATTCCTTCAAAACTCAAGGGTCAACTTCTACATGAAGACTTTTCTGATCCCCCAGGTCCTAATACCCTTTTTTTCCTCAAAATTACCTTCTATTAATTTTGCATAGACATATATACACACACATATCTCTAATAGAATGTAAACTCCTTGAGGGGAGAAATAATCTAATTTATTTTTGTCTTAATATCCTCCCTACCCACACCCCCACACACTTCTGGTGCAACGCCTTTCTTGATGCCTGATAGAATGATCTAAAAATGAAGCTATAGGGGGCGGCTAGGTGGTGTAGTGGATAAAGCACTGGGCTTGGAGTCAGGAATACCTGGGTTCAAATCCCGTCTCAGACACTTAATAATTACCTAGCTGTGTGGCCTTTGGCAAGCCACTGAACCCCTTTGCCTTGCAAAAAAATCTAAAAACAAAAACAAAAACAAAAAAAAATGAAGCTATAAAGATAGTAGTGGTATCTTCTTCATAAGGTTATTGTGAAACTGAAACTAAATTAAATATATCTATATATCTATATAAATTGATAAATTGACTTCAGTTAATATTATTAAAAGCTCTTGATAAATATATGGTGTTATTGCCAATGATAATAATAATTATTGTTACTGATTTCCTCTTCTACTAAAATTGAGAACAAGATAGTATAAACCTAGAAGGAAAAGATTTAACCTTGAATATCATTAAAGATCTCTGAGCTAAATATTACAATACTCTTTTGTGTCATGGCATTTACAAATAAACATACACAGAAGTATATATGTACACAAACACTGAAAAGTTGATTTGGAGCTTGTAGTTAGAAATACTGAAAACTCATATATAGTGATAGGAACTATGATACCCCGAAGAGTGCTACAGGAGCCTGAAGACACAGAATTGGAGATGAGGGAAAAGATTCTAGGGTATTTTTAAGTTACAAAGCTCAGATCCCTCCAGTGAGTAGTTTTTGTAAACTTGGCTAACTTAGGAGACAGAGAGAGTTCAAGAAATACCAAGGGAATCTCGGGGAATGCCCATCCCTGTTTATCTTTCAAACTCAGAGGGACAATCATTTGTCTTATATGTTTAGGGTTTTTTTTTGTCATGAGGTAGGGAAACTAGTCAGTAATGACCTCTTGACCCTGACCATATCCTAGAATCTTTTATTGGTTGAGGGATAGAAAATGAGTCAGTCTAAAAATTAAGACACACAGAGAAGCAAGTTAATAATGACTCTTGACCCTGACCATTGCTAAGATTCTTTTACTGGTTGACAGAGAGTGAGTCAGTCTAAAAATTAAGACTCAAGCAGAGAAGCTAGTTAATGAAGACCTCTTGACTCTGACCAATGCTAAGATTCTTTTTTTCTGGTTGCCAGATAGAAAGTAGAACATTATAAGCGCATGTACTTTCTTCTTCACCTTTTTTCAAAAAGTTTGTTAGATATTATATAGATTAGTCATACTCAAATACTAGTATTATAATTTAAAACAACTTCCTTACTGATGGATATAAGAAAAGTGAACCCAAGGCATAGTGGGATTAGATGGAGCAGATTCCCTCTTGAGGACTCTAGAAACCTTGGGAATGTATTAGGGAGTGAAAGTGCTCACCATTAACCTTAAGGCCCAGGATTGATATCTTCCCTAAGCTATTAACACCAAATCCTATGTTTCTGTTACTTCTGGTTTTAGGATCAACAAGATTACTGGATTAATTACCAGTCTCGTCACCCTAGGAAGGTAGATTCACTTTAGTGGAAAACACAATTTCTCGAGTTAGAAGACCCCACCTAATTACTATCCCTGTTACCTTGGCATAAATTACTTGATCAACTTAGGTCTCAATTTCTTCATCAGTAAAAAAAATAAAAGGTTGGCCTAGCTGTTCTTTTTTTTCATGTATTTTCATTTTTTTGTACATTTCTTTTTTAAAAGATTTTATTTATTCTGAGTTTTACAATTTTTCTCCTAATCTTACTTACCTCCCCCACCCCCCACAGAAGGCAATTTGTCAGTCTGTACATTGTTTCCATGGCATACATTGATCCAAATTGAGTGTGATGAGAGAGAAATCATATCCTTAAGGAAGAAACATAAAGTGTAAGAGATAGCAAGATCAGACTATAAGATATCAGGGTTTTTTTTTTTCTAAATTTAAGGTAATAGTCCTTGGTCTTTGTTCAAACTCCACAGTTGTTTCTCTGGATACAGATGGTATTCTCCATTGCAGACAGCCCCAAATTGTCCCTGATTGTTGCACTGATGGAATGAGCGAGTCCATGAAGGTTGAACATTACCCCCATGTTGCTGTTAGGGTTTACAGTGTTTTTCTGGTTCTGCTCATCTCTATCAGCATCAGTTCATGCAAATCCCTCCAGGGCTTCCCTGAATTCCCTTCCCTTCTGGTTTCTAATAGAACAATAGTGTTCCATGACATACATATACCACAGTTTGCTAAGCCATTCCCCAAATGAAGGACATTTACTTCATTTCCAATTCTTTGCCACCACCTACAGGGCTGCTATGAATATTTTTGTACAAGTGATATTTTTACCCTTTTTCATCAGACCTAGATGTTCTTTGAAAATCCTTTAAACTCTAGATCTATAGTTGCCATTTGTTTTCCAAAACTGTAAAAAAATCATTAATTATACCTTCCCCTCCTCTACTTAATCTTTATAATTTAAATATTTGAGAGAATGTCTAATAAAACACTTTGAAGTTTTAGCAAGTACTACAAAAATGTAAAGAGTATTTTTAAAAATTTTATCAAGAAAAAGAGCTTATGTTCAAGTTAAAGCTTTTAAAATATGCTCAGAACAGATAACTTCCAGACACACAGAAAACAGTTCTGCTAGCTATGACTATAAGCATCACCTATAGATAGAACAGGAGATTGGAATAGATGATTACAAAAGACACCTTCCCAATTCAAAAATCTATAATTAAATTAAAATAAGATCCTTCTGTCCTATTCTATCTGATATTTATTAAGGCCTTTGGAAAAAATAATGTTATTGACCTTCATATAAGATGATGTTAATGATTCCATCATCAGTGAGACATGAGATATAAGTTGTTTTCTTTTTTCCAACTACATCATGAAAGCCTTTCAACATACATTCACCTGTTTATTCTTGTTACACATTTTTCCACCACCCCACTCCCATACCCAGCAGCAAGCAGTCCAGTAAAAGTTATATATGTATACCCATGTTCAATATGTTCACATTTTAATCATTTTGTGTATGAGGAATTAGGACCAAGGTAAAAGAAAAAAACCCATGCGAGAGAAAGGAAAAACATAATCTGAGGTTTTTTGTTGTTATTGTTTCCCTCTAGATGTAGATGATGTTGTCCATAACAGGTCTTCCAAGGTTGTCCTAGATCTCTGAACTACTGAGAGGAACCACATATTCATAGTTGATCAATTTACAATGTTGTTGTTAATGTGTACAAAGTTCTTTTGTTTCTGCTCCCTTCACTCAGCATCAGTTTGTGTAATTCTTTCCATTCATTGTTTCTTATAGAACAATGTAATGCCATAACATTCATATACCATAAATTGTTCAGCCATTCCCTAATTGATGGACACCCACTCAATTCTTTGATACTACAAAAAGAGCTGTGTAAATATTTTTCATCATGCGAGACTTTTCCCATTTTTTATGATTTCTTTTGGATATAGGCCTGGTATCGGCATTTCTGGGTCAAAGGGTATGATCAGTTTTATTGCACTTTAGGCATATTGCTCTCTAGAATGATTGAATTAGTTTACAACTTCACCAATAGTGCATCAATGTCACAATCTTCCCAAACCCTCTCCAACATTGATGATTTCATCTTTTTTGTCATCTTAGACAGTCTGATAGGTGTGAGGTGATACCTCAAAGTTGTTTTAATTTGCATTTCTCAATTCAATAATGCTTTGGAAAATTTTCTATATGATTATATATATATATATATATATATATATATATATATATATATATAAAATTTCTTTATTTGAAAACTACCTATTTTTATCCTCTGACCATTTATCAATTGGGGAATAACTTGTAATCTTATAAATTTGATTCAATCCTCTGTATTTTAGAAATGATATCTTTATCAGAACTCCTAGCTGGGAACATTATTTCTCAGATTTCTGTTTTCCTTCTAATCTTAGCTGTATTAGTTTTATTAGTGAAAAAACTTTTAATTTAATATAGTCAAAATCATTCATTTTGCAATTATAATGTATTCCGTTTCTTGTTTGGTCATAAATTTCTCCCATGACATATAGAGTATTTCTTTGTCTGTTGATTGTTCTATGAATTGCCCTTTATGTCTAAATCCAGTACTCATTCTGACCTTATTTTGGAATAGCATGTGAGATGTGGGTCTTTACCTAGTTTTTGCCATACTATTTTCCAGTTTTCGCCATACTATTTTCCAGTTTTCCTAGCAGTTTTTGTCCAATAGTGAGTTCTTATTCCAGAAGTTATTGTCTTTGGGTTTATCAAACAATAGATTATAATAGTCATTTACTACTGTTTGTTTTGTACCTATCCTAAACCACTGGTCCATGATTAAATAAAATTTTTTTGTTGTTGTTTTTTGCAAGGCAGTGGGATTAAGTGACCTGCCTATGGTCACACAGCTTGGTAATTATTAAGTGTCTGAGGTTGGATTTGAACTCAGGTCCTCTTGACTCCAGGGCTGGTGCTCTATCCACTGCACTAACTAGCTGCCCCATTACTCTATTTCTTAATAAGTACCAGCCAGTTTTGATGACTGCCTGTTTTATAATATAGTTTTATATCTGGTACAGGTAGACCATCTTCCTTTGTGTTTTTCTTCATTGATTCCCTTGAAATTCTTGACCTTTTGTTGCTCCAGATGAATTTTGTTACTATTTTTTCTAGCTCTGTATAATAGTTATTTGGTAGATTTGTTGGTATAGCACTGAATAAGTAATTTAATTTGGGTGGAATTTTCATTTTTATTATATTAGCTTGGCCTAACCATATGAAATTGAAGTTTTCCAATTGTTTAAATCTGACTTTATTTGTGTGAAAAGTATTTCATAACTATTATCATAGTTTCTGGATTTTTCATGGGAGGTTGGTTCCCAAGTATTTTATGTTGTCTACAATTCCTTTAAATGGAATTTCTCTTTCTATCTCTTGTCCTTGAACTTTGTTGTTCATATATAGAAATGATTTGTGTGAGTTTATTTTATATCCTGCTACTTTGCTAAAATTGTTAATTGCGTCAAGTAGATTTTTTTAGTTGACTTTCTAGGGTTCTCTAAGTATACCATCATATCAACTACAAAGAGTGAAAGTTTTGCTTCCTCATAGACAATTTTAATTCCTTCAATTTTTTTTTCTTCTCTTATAGCTAAAGCTAACATTTCTAATGCTGTATTGAATAGTAATGGTGATCATGGACATTCTTGTTTCAGCCCTTACCTTACTTGAAATGTTCCTAGTTTATTTCCATTATATAAAATGTATGTTGATAGTTTTAGATATATACTTGCTTACTCTTTTAGGGAAAACTCCATTTATTCATATACTCTCTAGTGTTTTTAATAGGAATGGATGCTGAATTTGACAAAAGTTTTTCCAGCATATACTGACAAAATTATATGATTTTTGTTGGTTTTAATATTGATATGTTCAATTATATTGAGTGTTTTCCTTATATTAAACCATTCCTGCCTACCTGGTATAAATTCTACCTGATTATGTGTATTATCTTAGTAATGACTTCTAATCTCTTTATAAAATTTTATTTAAGATTTTTGCATCAAGGTTCATTAGGGAAATTGGTTTATAATTTTTTTGTCTGCTCTGGGTCTTCCTGTTTTAGGTATCAGCACCATATTGGTGCTCCTATTTTTTAAAATAACTTGAGTAGAATTTGAATTAATTGTTCCTTTAAATGTTTCTGGACCTGGAGATTTTTTTCTTAGGGAGTTTATTGATGGTTTCTTCAATTTCTTTTTCTGAAATGAGGTTAAGTATCTCATTTCTTCTTCTATTGACCTGAGTAGTTTGTATTTTTGTAAATTTTCATCCATTTCACTCAGGTTGTCAAATTCATTAGCAAAGAGATGAGTAAAATAGCTCCAAATTATCTCTTCAATTTCCTCCTCCTTGGTAATTAGTTCATCTTTTTATTTTTGATACTGGTAATTTAGTATTCTATTTTTAAAAAAATCTGATTAACCAAAGTTTTATCTATTTTATTGGTTTTTTTCATAAAACCAACTCAGTTTTATTTATTAGATCAATAGTTGTGTTGCTTTCAATTTTATTAATCTCTCCATTGATTTTCAGAAATTCTAATTTGTATTTAAATAGGGATCTTTAATTTGCTCTTTTTCTAGCTTTTTTAGTTACATGCTCAATTCACTCATCTCCTCTCTTCTCTATTTTATTCATAAAAGCATTTAGAGATATAAAATTTCCTCTAAAAACTATTTTGACTTTATCCCATAAGTTTTAGTATGATGTCTCATTGTTGTCATTTTCTTGGTTGATTATTTTGATTATTTTGATTATTTCTATTTTTTGTTGTTTGATCAACTTACTCTTTAAAATTGGGTGACTTAGTTTTCAATTAATTTTTGACTTCTCTTTCCTTGATTATATGTAATTTTTTATTGCATCATAATCTGAAAAGCATACATTTATTGCTTCTGCCTTACTGCATTTGATTGTAAGATTTTTATGTTCTAGTAGATGGTCAGTTTTGCTACAGGTGCCATCCATATACTGCAAAGAAAAAGGCATATTGTTTTTTATTTGCATTCAGTTTTCTACAGTACTCTATCATATCTAAGTTTTCTAAAATTTTATTCACCTTCTTATTTATTTCGTGGTTAGATTTATCTAATTCTGAGAGAGGGAGGTTAAGGTGCCCCCCATTATTATAGTTTTGCTGTCTCTGTCTCCTTGTAATTAATTTAGCTTTTCTTCTAAGAATTTGGATGCTATACCATTTAGTGTAAATATTTTTGAAAATGATAAAACTTCACCTCCTATGGTGCCTTTTAAGAAGATGTTTCCTTCCTTATGCCTTTTAATGAAATCTATTTTTGCTTTTGCTTTGTCTGAGATCAGGACTGCTATGTCTGATTTTTTTACTTTCACTGAAGCATAATATATTTTGCTGAAGCCTTTTATCTTTACTCGGTGAGTTTTTCTCTGTTTCAAATGTGTTTCTTGTAAACGCTATATTGTGGGATTCTGGTTTTTAATTCATTCTGCTATCTGCTTCCGTTTTATGGGTGAGTTCATCCCATTCACATTTATAGTTAAGATTACTAATTCTGTATTTCCTTCCATGCTTTCTTTACCCTTTGTACTTTTTTCTTTCCTTTCCTCTCATTCCTCCTCACCAATGTTTTGTTCCCTTTCCCCTTCAATTTTTCTTTTAAATTTTAGCTTTAACTTTACTTTTACATTTACATCTGCCTTTCCTTTTATCAGAACCTTCTTCCCCTTTTTTTCCTTTTCCCCTGCCTACTTCCTTGTAGAGTTGGATGGACTTTTAAACCCAATTGGGAATGTATAGTATTCCCATTCTGGTTCAAATCTATTGAGAGTAGGATTTATTCAGTGTTCACATTCTCCCTTCTTTCCCTCTACATCTGATGTTATTTACCCTCTAGTGCCTAGCCTTCACCTAGATAATCCTTCTTTTTATCTTTTTTTAACTCTATCTTGCACCTAAAACCCCTTTGTCAAAATATACTCCTTTTATCTGTCCTGTTAGAAATACCAAACTTGAAAGTTGATTGCTTGCTTGCTTGATAGATAAGCAACATTGCTGCATACTCACTCCCCTTTTCTGTTTCATTAGAAATACACTTCTCGCAAGATGGCAGAGAGAAGACAGGCACAGTTCTAAAGTCTCCTGATCTCTTCCCCATCTATCACATGAAACAAACCTCTTAAAAGAAATCTGACCCACAAAACCCAGAAAGAAAAGCTAGGAGAAAGAACATTTACCTCAGGATTTGTCTCCCACAGCAGCTTTGGCCGAATTCGGGTGGGTGAGTCTGGGCTCAGAGGGAGGATCAGCCCAGATCAGCCAGATTAACAGCTGAATTGGAACCAGGAGTCTGAGGGCCGGAGAGTGGACCTGCTGGATCAGAGGTGGGGCTGGACGAAAGGGGCTTCGGTCTGCAGGGATGCAGAGGCACTGGTGTTGGTGCTGTCCCCCTGGAGCTCAGGGACCACGCTGGGGGAAGAGTTCTGGTGCAGGAGAGCTGCAGACACCATCCCTCAGCTCCTCTGGTCTGAGAAACTCTGAGGGCACACCTCCATTGCACAGAGGCCTCTTCTCAAACAAATGCAAACTACTTCTGCCTCAGGCCCAGGTGTGTGAGCCCAGCTGAGGAATGACCTTAGGCCAGGGTAAAGCCCACCATTGATTGAAAGCAAAAGAATTCAATAGTTCCAACTCCTCCCTTCCGGCAAAGAGAGAAGGCCTCTCAACCAAGGTCACAGACAATCCAGAGAGGGCAACCAGCACCTCCTGGCCAGCCCAAGAAACTGCACTCAGTAAAGCCTTTAGCGATCCCAAGCCCAAGTGAACCAGCCCCCCCCCCCCCCAAACTCAAGGTCTTAGCACAATGAAGAAGGGTCAGTGGAAAGGTGGATCCATAGAAAAATTCCTCAGAGAGACCTGGAACCTCTGAGGAGAATAAAATCTGGTCTCCAGCACAGAAAGACTTCCTTGAAGAAATAAGGAAGGAGCTTAAAAATTTGGGAGAGACAATTAATACCTTGCAACAAGAAAACAAAACCTTAGAAAATACAATTGGACAAACACAAAAGGAGAATAAATCTCTCAGATCATCAATTGGACAATTACAAAATGGGAATAATTATATCAGATCCTCAAATGAGCAAATGCAAAAAAGAAATTAATTCTCTCAAAACCTCAATTGGTCAAATGGAAAGCTCTTTCAAAAGTAGAATTGACCAATTGGAAAAGGTTAATGAAGAAAACTCCTCCCCCCAAAAAATAATGGAGTCTACAGAAACTAATGACTCCACAAGACAGCAAGAGTCAGTTAAATAAAATAAAAAAATAGAAAAAATAGAAGCAAATGTAAAATACCTCATCAACAAAACCACTGACCTTGAGAATAGATCGAGGAGGGGCAACATGAAAATTATAGGACTTCCTGAAAACGTCGAAAAGAAAAAAAGCCTGGACTTAATATTACAGGATCTAGTGATGGAAAACTGCCCTGATATCATGGAATCCCAGGACAAAGTGGTTATTGAAAGAGTACATTGATCCCCACCAGAAAAATATCCTAAAATGAAAACACCAAGGAATGTTGTGGCCAAATTGCAGAACTATCAGATAAAAGAGAAAATCCTGCAAGCAGCCAAAAAGAAACAATTTAAATATCAAGGAGCCACAGTAAGGATCACATAGGACCTGGCTGGATCAGCATTAAGGGATTGAAGGGCCTGGAACGAGATATTTCGAAGAGCAAGGGAGCTTGGAATGAGCCAAGAATCTACTTTCCTGCAAAGCTAAGCCTTCTCTTCCAGGGAAAAAGATGGACACTTAACAAAATGGAAGAATTACAAAAATTTCTGATGAAAAGACCAGAGCTAAACAAAAACTTTGGACATCAAACAGGAGGTTCAAGAGACAAATGAAAAGGTAAAAAAAAAAAAACGGGAGGGAAGTAAAAGGGAAAAAAATGCAATCCAGTAAGTTGAAACTGGCTATATCCCAGCATAGGGGAAAAAAAGGATTCTCATAAATCTTGAGAAATGTAACTCTAACAGAGAGAATACACCTAGCCAGAAATGATGGACATTCATTACCTATCCATGAGACTGCTATCTAATGGGATGTAACTGGCTTTAACCCCACTTGGGAGAAAGACTCTAATAACTCCCAGGAATTTTGACTCTATTCAGTAGAATATACTGAACTAGAAGGGACAGACACTCAGAATTTTCTGACTTAGATAGAATGATCTAAAAAAAACACTACCTCCCTAAAAAAGGGGGGGACAGGAAAGAGATGGGAGGAGGGAGGGGATTGAATGGGGTAAATCTCATCACACTAAGAAGTACAAAAAACCTATGGTAATAGAGGAGAAGAAGGGAGCAGAGGAAAAACAGCTGAATCTTCTTCTCATCAGACATGGCTTAAAGTCAACTTATACATACTCAGTTAACTTATAAAACATCTAACCTTTCAAGTATTAAAAGGGGAAAACGGGAGCGGGGGACAGAGAAAGCGAAGGGGAGTGGGGGTGAATAAGGGGAAATAACAAAAGGAAGGGAAGGGAAGGGAAAAGGGAAAAAGGGAAAGGGGAAATAAAGGGGAGGGTGTGATATAGGAGGGCAAACACACTGAAGGGGTGGTATTCAGAAACAAAATACTGGAGAATATGGATAAAAGGGGGAAAAATACAAACAGAGGGAAGATAGCACGGAGGGCAATAAAGAATTAGTAATCATAACCTTGAATGTGAATGGAATGAATTCTCCCTTAAAACGTAAGCAAATAGCAGAGTGGATTAAAAACCATAATCCTACAATATGTTGTTTACAAGAAACTCATTTGAAGCAGAGAGATACATATAGAGTAAAGGTAAAAGGTTGGAGCAAAATATATTTTCCTTCAGCTGAAGTAAAAAAAGCAGGGGTAGCAATCCTTATCTCAGACAAAGCAGCAGCAAAAACAGATAGCTTTTAAAGAGATAAGGAAGGAAACTTTAACCTCCTAAAAATTACCATAGACAATAAAGTCATTTCAATATTGAATATATATGCACTCAGTGGGACAGCACCCAAATTCTTAGAGGAGAAGCTGAAAGAATTACAGGAAGACATAGACAGCAAAACTCTACTAGTGGGAGACCTCAACTTCCTGCTATCAGATCTAGATAAATGGAATCATAAAACAAACAAGAAAGAAATTAGGGAGGTAAATAGATTGCTAGAAAAATTAGATATGGTAGACTTATGGAGGAAACTGAATGGGGATAGAAAGGAATATACCTTTTTCTCTGCAGTACATAGAACTTATACAAAAATTGACCACGTACTAGGACATAAAAACCTAACGATCAACTGCAGAAAGGCAGAAATAATGAATACACCTTTCTGAGATCACAATGCAATAAAAGTCATATGCAATACTGGGCCAAGGAGATATAGACCCAGAACAAATTGGAAACTGAATAACCTCATTTTAAAAAATGAGTGGACCAAAAAACAAATTATAGAAAGAATTAACGATTTTATCCTAGATAATGATAATAATGAAACAACATACCAAAACCTATGGGATTCATTCAAAGCAACTCTCAGGGGATATATTATAGCTCTAAATGCTTATATGAATAAATTGGAGAAAGAGGAAATCAATGAACGAAACATGCAACTAAAAAAAATTAGAGAAAGAACAAATCAAAAATCCCCAATTAAATACCAAACTAGAAATTCTAAAAATTAAAGGAGAAAATAATAAAATTGAAAGCAAAAAAACTATTGAATTAATAAATAAAACCAAAAGTTGGTATTATGAAAAAACCAATAAAATTGATAAACCTCTGGTCAATTTGATTAAAAAAAGAAAGAAGAAAACCAAATAGCTAGTATCATAAATGAAAAAAGGTGAATTCACCACCAATGAGGAGGAAATTAAAGTAATAATTCGAAATTATTTTGCCCAACTCTATGCCAATAAATTTGATAATCTAAGTGAATTGGATGAATATTTACAAAAATATAAGTTGCCCAAGTTAAATGAAGAAGAGATTAAATACCTAAACAACCCTATCTCAGAAAAAGAAATTCAACAAGCCATTACTGAACTTCCTAAAAAAAAATCTCCAGGGCCTGATGGATTCACAAGTGAATTCTACCAAACATTTAAGGAACAATTGGTTCCAATCCTATATAAACTCTTTGGAAAAATAGGGAAAGATGGAACTCTGCCTAACTCTTTCTATGAAAGCAATATGGTACTGTTACCTAAACCAGGAAGAGTTAAAACAGAGGAAGAAAATTATAGACCTATCTCCCTGATGAATATAGATGCAAAAATCCTAAATAAAATCTTAGCAAAACAATTACAAGTCATCACTAGGATAATACATTATGATCAAGTAGGATTTATTCCAGGAATGCAGGGTTGGTTCAATATTAGGAAAACTGTTAGTATACTCAATTGTATCAACAACAAACCTATCAGAAATCATATGATCATATCAATAGATGCTGAAAAAGCTTTTGACAAAATACAGCATTCATTCCTATTAAAAACACTAGAGAGTATAGGAATAAATGGACTGTTCCTTAAAATAATTAGCAGTATCTATCTGAAACCATCAACAAGCATTATATTCAATAGGGAGAGGCTAGAGGCATTCCCAATAAGATCAGGGGTGAAACAAGGGTGCCCATTATCACCACTACTATTCAATATTGTATTAGAAATGTTAGCATCAGCAATTAGAGAAGAAAAAGAAATTAAATTAATTAGAATTGGGAAGGAAGAGACAAAACTCTCACTCTTTGCAGATGACATGATGGTCTACCTAGAGAATCCCAAGAAATCACCTAAAAAACTACTGGAAACAATTCGCAATTTTAGCAAAGTTGCAGGTTATAAAATAAACCCTCATTAAATCCTCAACTTTTATATATATATATATATATATATATATATATATATATATATATATATATATATATCTAGCAAGAAACAGCAGGAAGAGCTAGAAAGAGAAATCCCATTCAAAGTAACCTCAGACAATATGAAATATTTGGGAGTCTATTTGCCAAGACAGACTCAGAATCTTTTTGAAAACAATTATAAAACACTTCTCACACAAATTAAATTAGATTTAAATAAATGGGCAAATATTAACTGCTCATGGATAGGTAGAGCTAATATAATAAAATTGAGAATTCTACCAAAACTAAACTATCTGTTTAGTGCCCTACCAATCAAAATTCCAAAAAATTACTTTAACGAGTTAGAAAAATTGTAAGTAAATTCATATGGAAACATAAAAAAGTCAAGAATTGCCAGGAGCTTAATGAAAAAAAAGTGCAAAAGAAGGTGGCTTAGCCCTACCCAATCTAAAATTATATTATATAGCATCAGTCATCAAAACTATTTGGTATTGGCTAAGAAATAGAGTGGTGGACCAGTGGAATAGACTAGGTGTAAAAGCAGGAGATGATTATAGTAATCTGCTGTTTGATAAACCCAAAGAGTCTGGCCAATGGGATAAAAACTCCCTCTTTGATAAAAATTGCTGGGAAAATTGGAAGTTAGTATGGAAGAAACTCAGATTAGACCAATACCTCACACCCTTTACCAAGATAAGATCCAAATGGTTACAGGACATAGACATAAAAAATAATACTATAAGCAAATTAGAAGATCAAGGACTAGTCTACCTGTCAGATCTATGGAAAGGGGAACAGTTTATGACTAAGGAAGAGTTGGAGAACATCACCAAAAACCAATTAGATGATTTCGATTATATTAAATTAAAAAGCTTTTGCACAGATAAAACCAATGTAACCAAGATCAAAAGAAATGTAGTAAATTGGGAAACAATCTTTACAACTAATGATTCTGACAAAGGACTCATTTCTAAAATATACAGAGAACTGAGTCATATTTTTAAAACAAAAAGCCATTCCCCAATTGACAAATGGTCAAAGGATATGCAAAGGCAATTTACAGATGAGGAGATCAAAGTAATCCATAGCCATATGAAAAAAATGCTCTAAATCATTAATTATTAGAGAAATGCAAATTAAAGCTTCTCTGAGGTACCACCTCACACCTCTCAGATTGGCCAGTATGACCAGGAAGGATAATGATCATTGTTGGAAGGGATATGGGAAATCTGGCACACTATTACACTGTTGGTGGAGCTATGAACTCATCCAGCCCTTCTGGAGAGCTATTTGGAACTATGCCCAAAGGGCAACAAAAATGTGCATACCCTTTGACCCAGCAATACCACTACTGGGTCTATACCCTGAAGAGATGAGGAAAAAGGGTAAAAACAGTACTTGTACAAAAATATTTATAGCAGCCCTGTTTGTGTTGGCAAAGAATTGGAAATCCAGTAAATGTCCTTCAATTGGGGAATGGCTTAGCAAAATGTGGTATATGTATGTCATGAAACACTATTGTTCTATTAGAAATCAGGAGGGACAGGATTTCAGGGAAACCTGGAGGGATTTGCATGAACTGATGCTGAGTGAGATGAGCAGAACCAGAAAAACACTGTAAACCCTAACAGCAACATGGGAGTGATGTTCAACCTTGAAGTACTTGCTCATTCCATCAGTGCAACAATTGGGAATAATTTTGGGCAGTCTGCAAAGGAGAGTACCGTCTGTATCCAGATAAGGAGCTGTTGATTTTGAACAAAGTGCAAGGACTATTCCTTTTAATTTAGAAAAAAACCAGATATCTTATTGTCTGATCTTGTTACCTCTTAGACTTTTCTTCTCTTTAAGGATATGATTTCCCTCTCATCACACCCAATTTGGATCAAGGTACAATATAGAAACAAAGTAAAGACTGACAGAGTGCTTTCCGTGGGGGGGGGGGGGGGGAGGGAAGCAAGATTGGGGCAAAATGTAAAACTCAAATAATATCTTTAATAAAAATAAATTTAAATTAAAAAAAAAGAAATACACTTCTCAAGAGCCATAAATCACATCAAATTGTAATTTGATCATAATTTTCTTTGTCTACTTTGGGTCTTCCTGGTTTAGGTATTAGCACCATATTTTTTTCATAATTTTCCTGCATGATTCTCATTTCTTTTTTCCATTTTTCTTCTTCTCTTCTTTAACTTTAAAATTTTTTTAAAGCTCCTCATGAGGGTTTGGATTTGAGTCCAACTCAGAAATTCCTTTGAGACTTCTCATGCAGGTAACTTATTACTGCTTTCTTCTTCTGAGACGGCATTTTTATCATCTCTTTCTGAGTAGTAGCTTTCTATGCTTAGTGCTCTTCTTGTTTTTGTTTTTTGCTTATTTTAGTAGTTGAGCTCTGCTCCTGAGGTATAGGGAGTATTGCCCCAAGCTTTTTGTGCTGGGGTGGGGGTGGGGGTCTGGTACCTGGTTTATGGCTTGCTGAAATGTTGCCTATGCATTAAGAGGTCTTTTCTCCTTTATGTCCAGGCTCTGACTATGCAGTGATTTGTTCCCAGCCCAGTCCTGTCTATTGCCCCAGGTTTCCCAGGGTTTACACTTTGTTTGGACTTGGGACCCTTCCTGCTGGTCTGTTGTCTACTTACAAGGACCTGGGCTATGTTGTGGCTAGAAGCCTCCTACTGACTTTCCCACTCTTCCACCTAGTTGGACTCTATTTCCCTTTTCCCCCTGAAGTGCTAGACCTTCACTGAAGATCCTCCACAATGTCTACAGTTGAGAACTTGTTCTGCTCTTTTGTTTTTGGTGGGATCTATAGTTTTAATGTACGTAGAGAGGTTTCACTTAACATTGTGTAGGGAAAAACTCTGAGAGTATGCTAGCTTCATGCCACCTTCTTGGCTCTGCCCCAAAAAGTATGATATAAGTTGTTTTCACAAGACAAGAGATAACTTGGCACTTGCCAGAAGCATCCTGGATAGCTTTTAGGTGTGCCTTGAGACTAAGGAACTGTGTAAATCTAACTGCATCTTCAGGGAAAATCAAATTCATAGCCAGTTGAAGTCACTCAATGATCTAGTCACAGTCTGGGGGTGGCATTAATTTCTCAATTTTTTTCATAATATCAATTTTTTTGTGATTCAAAAGACATAGTTTTCTACTTACCACTTCAATAGAAAAATGGAAAGAATACTTGCATTTAATAACATACCAATAAGAGGTGTTTTTAAGAGGTGTCTTTTAATAAATAAAAAATTCAAAACTATAATAAATGGTGGATTTATTTCACTTCAGCAAAAAATTAGCTAAGTTTCTATAATGTGCCAGGCATTATCCTAGGTCCAAGTGATACTGTGTAAACAAAAACCAAAATAGTCCCAGCCTTCAAAGAGTTTATATCTTACTATAGCAATATAATATGTATACAGTATATTATATACAATATAATAGATAAACATAGGCAAGATCAATTAAGGAGGAAGAGCATTAACAAATGGGGAATCTAGAAACATCAAAGGAAGGTAAGAATTCTGAGAAACAAAGATAAGGAAATTCTAGGAAAATCCAATAGAGGAAGTGACTGCTAAGTTAAACCTTGAAAGAAGGTAAGAATTCTGAGAGGCAAAGATAAGGAAGGAGTGTATTTCAAGTAAAAGAGAAAACTTCAACAAGAGCAAAGGAATGAAAGACAGAACGCTGAGTTTGAGGATTTTAGAGTGAAAAAAAATGGAACTAGATTGGGGGCAGCCTTTAAATCTAGACAGAAAAGTTTTATTTTATCCTGATATAGTAGGAAAACACTGGCATTTTTTGAGGAAAGTTCTAGCAAGGAAATAACAGTCCCAGAGAGGATAACATATCAAGATTTCCTAGGGAGTCAAGGATATTGATAAGACTACAGCTTAGGTTCCCTGACTCCCATACACTCTTTTTATCTTTAATTTAAAAATTAACCAGTTACCACACCATCTAGAAATATTTTTTATAAACCACCAATGATCTTTAGAACCTACTTAGAGAATCATCCCAATCAATAAGTATTTACTGAGGGTCTGTAAGTTTTTAGAGCAGCTAGGTAGAGCTCCCAGACTGGAAGCAGGAAGACTTGAGTTCACATTCAGTTTCAGATACTAGCTGTGTGATTCTCCTCAAAATTATCAAGTCACTCTTGCCTCAGTTTCCTCATTTGTAAAATGAGCTGGAAGAGGAAATGCAAACTATTCCAGTATTTTCTTCAAGAAAACCCCAAATGGGGTAAAGAAGAGTCAGATACAACTGAAAAATGACAACAACAATTTCTTAACATTGTGCACAGTAATGAGAGAAAATACTATATATAGTCCTTGACTCACCAGAGTTTACAATACAACCGAGAAGTCTAACATACACTAATTAGAAAACAGTACAAGATATATATATATATATATATATATATATATATATATATATGTATATATATATATATATATATATATATATATATGTTGTAGTACACACTATAAATGTGATAGGATTTGAGAGGGAGAAAAAAACTGTAGAAGATAGTAATTTATAAGTAGAAAAGTAGAACATAGGCAGGAGGGAAGAGGAGGAGGAAGTGAAGGAGAAGCCCTACTATAGAAGGCATTAGACAATCTTTCCAATTTTTTAATAGTACAGGTTATAGCAAAAGATGTCTGGTAGCTCTGGGACTCCCATCCACCAGCCCTGTTCCCCTGGTGTCTCCCACTGAACTTATTAGAAATTGGTGGCAAGAAGGATGATAATGGAAGATAAGATGGGAAAAAAGGAGTGCTAGGCCTCCTCAGTCATGAGACGAAGCAGGTGGAGGAGAGGCAGAGACCCAGAAAAGTCCAGCATGTGCCTCAGGAGCATTATGTCCACTTCTATAAACATTATTACTGGAGTTAGAAATCCCTTGGAGATCCTCCAAACCTTCTTCTACCCTTCACCCCCTCACCCCTCCCCTCTCCCTGCCCTCCTGAGCCCCCATCTCCCTCTGCAGGGGCTGGATGACCAGTCTATACCCAGCATTGAAGTCACCTCTTCTACATAGCTGCTTGGCTCTGAGCATTTGATGAGGCTCTGGGAGGAGCAGGAAAAGATGGTCACTGACCCCCCAAGAAAAAGTCCAGCATTAGATGAAGGTAGGGTGCTACTATGAGGCTCTTCAAGAAAGATGGCACATTTCCAGTTAAACTCTTTTTATGATATTATAGTACTTTTAGGTCCTCTTGTCCTCATTCCAAAGTAGCATGCTTGAATCTTTGAATCAGTGAAATCACAGTTGGGGAAAATTGTTTTTTTGGGAGTTTTTGTTTTTATTTTTGCAAATGCTCAGCAAAACAGGTCTATAAGTTTAGTAGAACACAAGGAAAAAACCCTTTTGGAAGGGTTTTTGAACTGTGAACCCAGAGATTAATTCAGAGATTTAAAGAAAATGAATGATGTGGAAAGTGACATTGTTGATATGAGACATTAAAAATGACATGCAAGTTAAAAGAAAACTCAGAACTGCTCATAGGCAATCAAAACCAAAAACTTTAAATGTTTTAAAAATAGATTTTGTAAATGACCCAAAATCCAAAGACAATTTCCTCAGTGAGAAGAAACTATGAGTTCCACTCAATGAATTAGAAAGAAAAGATTTTTGGAGGCAAACTACATAGAAAATCCGATATTTGCAAATGGAGAAGACAGGACAGAACCTTTTCTGAAGAAGAGAAGGAAGATCCAAAGACAAGTGTGACCGAAACAAGAAAAGACTCTCTTACTCAAGGCAATTTTCAAAAGGATATTACCAATTCAAAGTTACTCAATGATCAAGTGAATGGTTCAAATTCTTATAGATATGGTAATGGTGATGATTTAGAATTTGGAGATAATTCTGTAGCAACTATGTATTTTTTTCTCTCATACAGTTAGACCTAAGAGGGTAGAATAAATAGTAGAAAAAATAGTACTTTAACATTTAATGAAAAGAAAGAAAGTGACATATAAATGACGGAATAGCAATGGCAGCAGTAGTCATTCTATTCCAAAATTACACAATATTAGGACTCCAACCAATGTTTAAAGAGTTTTTGTTGATGTTGTGAATAGAGAATACTCAGAAAGGAGAGAATATGCATGTGCAGTAACAGCAGGAAGGCTGAGTGGCCTGAGTGGAATAATGAGGAATCTCAGTCATAATGAGGCTGCCTTCAGAGAGGCATGGAAAGGCATTTTTGAGGAGGAAGAGAATAAGCAAGAAAATCAACAGAAAAACCCCCCCTGCTATTCTATCAAATTTTGAGACTTTTTCCTGGAACTGAAATAGTAAAGGATCTTTTATCTCCTGTAATATACAGGCACTGTGCCTGTATATTACCAAGCATTTCAGAGTGAAAAGAAACTGTGTTACAAGTATCAGAAGAGAAAAAAGATTAGGGGCGGAGCCAAGATGGCAGCATGAAGGGAGGAATTTCCAGAAACTCATTCCCCGCAAAACTCCAAAAGTCATCAAATTGTGGCTGTAGCCAAAATTTAGAGTAGCAGAACACACAGAAAGACTGAGTAATGCAATTTCCCAGTTCAAGACAATTTAGAAATTCTGCAGGAAAAGGTCTATATCACTGGGACCAGGGGTTGGAAAAAGTCACAGTGCAGCACAGTCAGGCCGGGCACTTGGGTCTGTGGCAGAGGGGGCAGTTTCTAGACCTCTTAGTCCAGAAGTCATTGGGGACATCTGAAAGGGGTGGTGAGAGAACTCTGCTGCACCAGAGTGAGAGTGGAGTGGAACTCTGGCCTCAGAGCAGCCCTGTGGTGAGAACCTGCAGTGAGAGTCATCAGAGTCATCCAGCCCATCCAGAGCTCTCAGCCATAGATGGTAAGGGGGTCAGGAGAGGCTGTAGATGTCGCTCTGCTCTCTCTGGGGCAGGGCTCACCTGTTTGCCCACACTCAGATCCAGGTTTCAGTCTGAGTCCCCACAATACCACCATAGCTGAGCAGGGACCATCCTCACAGCTCCATGGCAGAGGGCAGGGAATGAACACAGGCAAGAGAGCAATCAGAGCCTCTCATAAGATCTTGGAGTAATTAAGGTCCCTGTGGACTGTTCTAAACCTCCCCCCATCCAATGTCTTGGAAGTGCAGTAAATCAGTCATAGGCTGAGAAAATGAGTAAACAACAGAAAAGAAGAATCTGACTATAGAAAATTACTTTGGTCTCATGAAGGATCAAAATATATACTCAGATGATGGCAAAAGAGAAGCTTCTGTATCCAAAGCCTGGGCTTAGGCTGTGAAGGAACTCAAAACAGACATTGAAAAGCAATTAAGTGATGTAGAGGAAAAATTGGGAGAAGGATTGAGAGTGATACAGATAAATCATGAAAACCAAGTCAGCAACTTGGTTAAAGGAATAAAAAAAAATACTGAAGAAAATAACATATTAAAAATCAGTTTAGGCCAAATGGAAAAAAAAAAGCAACAGAAAAGGCAAATAAGGAGAAGAATGCCTTAAAATCAGAATTGGCCAGCTGGAAAAAGAGATAAAAAAGCTCTCTGAAGAAAATAACTCCTTCAAATGCAGAATGGAACTAAAGGAAGCTAATGACTTTCAGACAAATCAGGAAGAAATAAAACTATACCTACTCCACCCCCAAACCCAAAAATGTGAAATATCTCACTGGAAAAAACAACTGACCTTGAAAACAGATCCATAACAGATAATTTAAAAATTATTGGGCTACCTGAAAGTCCTGACCAGAATAAGAGCCTAGACTTCATTTTTTTTTCAAGAAATAATACAGCAAAATTGCCCAGGATCCTAGAAGCAGAGGATAAAATAGAAATTGAGGGAATTAACCAATCATCTCCTGAAAGAGATCCCAAAAGAAAAACTGCCAGGGATATTATAGCCAAACTCCAAAACTCTCAAGTCAAAGAGAAAATACTAAAATCTGCCAGAAACAAGCAATCCAACTACCATGGCTCTATAGTTAGGATTACATAGAATCTGGCAGTCTAAATTAAGGGTTAGCAGGGTTTGGAATATGATATTCTGGAAGACAAAAGATCTTGGTTTAAAACCAAGAATCAACTACCCAGCAAAACTGAACATCCTTTTTCAGGGGAAAAGACAGACTTTCAATGAAACAGGGGACTTTCAAACTTTCCCACTGAAACAACCAGAGCTGAACAGAAAGTTTGATCTCTAAGTACAGGACTTGAGGGAACCATAGGTAGGGTGGACAAGAAGGATTAATTAAGAGGAACTTAATGATGTTGAACTTCTTGTATTCCTGCATGGGAAAAAGATATTGATAACTCATATGAACTTTCTCATTTATACGAGCAGTTAGAAGGAGCATATATAGACAAGGCACTGGAAGGAGCTGAATATAATGGCATAATATAGTAAAATATGGAGTCAATGGGTGATAAAGGAAAGTACTGAGAGGAAGAGAAAGGAAGAAGGGGCTAAGATATTGCACATAAAAGTCAAGAAAAAGCTTTTTCAATGGAGGGGAACAGAAGAAAGCAAGGCGAATGAGTGAGCCATCATTCTCATCAGAAATGGCTCAGAGAGGAAATAACATACACACAATAGAGTATAGAAATCTATCTTACCCTAGAGAAAAATGAGAGGAAAGGAATGGGATAAGGGGGATTTGGGGGAAGGAAGGGGGGAGTAGATGATAGAAGAGAGGGAAGATCGTGGGAGAGGGTACTCAGATGCAACATACTTCTGAATATAGACAGGATGAAAGGAGAGAGAGGATGGAATAGATGAGAGTGGGAAGAAATAGAATGGAGGGAAATACAGCTAGTGATAGCAACTGTGGGAAAAAATATTCTCTGGTGGCTATGATGGGGAAGGCAACTCATCCCAGAGACAGAGCCATTGTAATCTGAAGACAGACTGAAGTATACTTTTTTTTTCGCTCTCACTATTCTTGAAGTTTCTCATTTTTGGGGGCGGGGCAGGGAGGGGGGCTTTGTGATTACTCTCACAACAAGATTATTGCAGTAATATAAAATGAATAAAGAAAAAAGGAAAAGTATCAGAAAAAACTACAAAAAAGGATTTCAAAATTCAAAGCTGCAAGAACGCATCAGAAAAACCAAGCATGCTTAGAAATAGGAAATTTGCATCTTAAAGCACAGTTTTGCAACTTCTCATGTCAGTTATATATAATGTTATTTTGGTAACATGTGCCTTTTACCTTTTATCAGTGATATTTAAAAAATTAAAAATAAATGTTTGAATGCTAGAATAATTCATGTTAACTTCTCTATATGCTGTCAGTATCTTTGTCTATATTTGCCTCATGATGCAGTGGCAGCATTTGGAATTATTTCTGAAAGAATAACACTCATAGGCTTTGTATTTGTGTTTAAATCTTAAAGAAAAACAATTTTGTACTGGCTGTGATATTTTACATATGAAATGAATTCAACAATACGAAATAGATTCAACAATTATATTTTGCTGCATGCTTTAGCATTTTAAAGACAGTTGTTTTTTGTATCTTCTTTGATGTAGGTTTTGCAATTAGATGTTTATTTGAAAATGTGTTCCTTTTCTTCTTCTAATAATTTCTCTTATAATGTAATAGTCTTTGAGGCAGAAAAAATTTATATCTCCAGAAGGAAGTTTCTATGATGGGGAAAAAAGTGATTTAAAAATTATGAACTAAAAAGTAGATGACGGGTGGATCCTATCTGGTTTTCCTTTAGTCTAGTAAAGAAGAAATGATACTGAAATGTAATCTAGTTGTATAATTAGGCTCTCATAAGGATTAGAAATAGTGATATTTGTAGACAAAGATCAAAGTCCCACTGAATGAAAAGGATGTGAAAATTTAGAAAAAGAAAATGTCTTGTTTAATCAAAAGGAACAAATGTCCTTCTAAAAAGAAACTCCCAAACTAGTTGAGAAGTCTTAACCAGAAAAGTTTAAGAAAAGGGAATCACACACTGCAAATTACTAAATCAGTAGAGGCAGAACTTCCCATTTATAGGTAAATTCACTTTTTAGGAATAAAGCATGCTATCCATTTAGTGGGTTAGGGATGACACTGTGCTCAGTACATCAAATCTAAGAAGACTATAAGATCTCAATGAGTTCTATGATTACTCTAAAGAGATCAATGTAATAATGGATTTAAAAATGTTTGTAATCCAAACTATAATATGTATATATATATATATATATATATATATATATATATATATATATATATATATATATACCTATATATTGTGTGTGTGTGTGTTGATGTCACCTATAAACAAAAGTAAACTTTGTAACAATATGAATCTCCCATTGATGGCGCCAACATTCTGGAAGGGAAAGATTCACATGTTTTGTTAAGGTTTTTAGCATAGCTGATAAAAGCACAAAGCACATGAGTTGGAAAGGGATATTCCTAACTGGCATTTCTAGAACATATGGAATTTTTTTTATAAGGAACCCTCGCCCTCATGTTCCTGACATAAAGTACATCTTTGAGCCAGGGGCCACTCCTTTGATGGACAAGTCAGAAGCAGCCTTTTCAAATCCTGCCTTATGATAGCAGAACTGAGTAAGAATCCCTCTCCAAAACTCCATTTTGGGCTCCAGTTTTCTAACTGGGCCCCCATACATACCTGCATAATCAGCCTAGAAAAATTTTAGTAAATGTGTATGTTAACCTAATTGTTTGTTCTTTCTTGAGACTAAACCTAGAGGCTAACATTTGTCCCTTATTAGGACAAACTTTTGAGGTTAACACCATGTTTAAGTTAATTCTTTACTGAATGACTAAACTTATAGAGGTTGTCAACACATAGAAATACATGAGCACACAATACACATATGTATATGTTTATATATGTGAATACATAGATGTATGTGTGCATTTTACACAAATATACATATGTGTTATACATTTATATAGTTACATGTTTCTGTCTATATTTTTTAAGGCACTGTAACTAGGCAATGACCTAGGACCAGAAGAGAAAAAGAAGAAAAGGTTAAGCCAGATTGTGTGAACAAGGAAAACTGTTCTGTTCTTTCATCAATATCAAGCTGAAACAGAAGCTCACCTTAAACAATAGCATTCTTCTGGGGATGCTAAACATCTGTGAAGCACAGAATAACACAGTCTTTCTGAAGAATACGAAATGGAGATAAACCAAAAGGTAATGGAGAACTTCATGCTAGATAGTAGGTTGTAATTTGTAACCAATGATGATGTGTGTGCCAGAAATGGTTTAGGAGTTGTTATCAAGGAAATGTATGCTCACAGACTAGTCATATAGCAAGGGATGACAATGACTCAGTACATTACATTGCATCAATAATATTAAAAGACATAAGGTTTTCAGAGAATTGGATAGACAATAGAATATTCATTGGATTCTATTGAATATTCTGGCAGGGATCACAGTCACACAGGACAAGAAGGTATAGATAATGAGCAAAATACCCATACTGATGAGATGATGGAAGTGTTCAAGTCAGCTATTTGGTAAAATATTAAGAGTGGAAACTCAGCTCGGACATTCTCTCCAGAATTGTGCAAAGTCCAGCCCTAACATAAAATCCAAAGTTAAAAGGAAGACTGGAAAAATGAACAAATAAACAAACAAAAATATCCCACCATTTCTGTAACAGGAAAGCTTAAGACACAAATCTGGAAGAAGAGGATGACTCAAAAGCATCTTTAAGATGCTTTTAAGAAAAATACACTCTGGGCACATGTCTAGCAAGAATTCTTATTAGAGATAAAGCAAGACTTTTATAAAGAACTTAAAAATATTTAAAAACCAGTCATAAAATAAAAAAGAGGAGGATGAGAATGAGAGCTATGAATAAAAAAATCAATAAAGAAAAGTAAGAGCTTGGAACAAGACCTTTAAAACTACCTAAAATAATGAATTAATACTGATTAAACAAAAATATATTTATCATCCTTTTCCCTCTAAATCTTCAGATAATATTTGAACCCATCAAAAGTAAGTCTAGTAACAGGAAGACAGAGAGACATAGAAAGCAGCTGGAATTTAATTCAGTTCAATTCCATGTAAAGTATTTGCCAATGGCTTATGTCCCAAAGAGATGAAAGAAAGAGGAAGAGCATTCATGTGTGTGTGTGTGTGTGTGTTTGAGTGTGTATATACAAAAAAGAATGTGTGTGTATGTGTGTGTATAAAAATAATGGCTGGGTTCAAGGAAAACAAGGAAAGACAACGGACACTGAGTGATTTGTGAAGAATCAATAGTACATTGTTTATCACAACTTTATAAAGAAACATAACTTTGAAAAGCTTAAAAATTCTGATCAGTACAATGAACAATCATAACCCCAAAGGACCCATGATGATTTGGTAAGGGAGTCAAGGTACAGAATGCATTAACACACACACACACACACACACACACACACACACACACACAGAGAAAATGACTTTTATTTTGCTTGAATATTCATATTTGTTACAAAGTTTACATTATTCTTTTTTTTAATTTAAATTGGGGGGATGGTACGGAAAAAATAAATGCTTATTATTTGAAAAATCAAGTAAAATGGAAAAATCCTCAAATATTTGTCCTCAAAATCTCTACAGAAGATAGATAAAAAAGTCAATCCTGCTGAGACTACTTATAATAACTTGTAGCTCCTACCCAACTCCTCAGCTATAACACAATATATTAAATACATGGAGTATGAAGTGATTGATGACAATGTTGCTTCTGAAAAATTAAAATGGATCCTATCTATTAGTGCAAGATGTATTCTAACACAGAAGTGAAAGTATGCACTAAAACTCCCTTGAAATTTCTGATCCTCTAGAAAAACTAGTTCTTTCATGATTATCAGCCTTTCCAGTGACTTTTGCTCTTCAGAGGCAAAGACAAGAACAGGTTCCAATTTGAACCAAACCTACTTTTCTTGTTTTTCAAATGCACAGTCCTCAAACCTGTAGTTGAAGTTTCCTCCTTAAGCAAAATAAACTTCTTCAAAGTTTTAATATATAACTCAGGCTACTTAGCTGAATTAAAAAAAAACAGTGCTATTCTGATGATTTCAACAGACACTATGAACATACCAAGAATACTTGAGTTAAATTTATCAGGATTTCCTTTGCTCTCCCAAACCTGAATCACTGCTGTCTTTCACTGTTTTTTCCATGACTTGCCTAAATTAAATATGGAATTGAACTTTTTAAAAAAGACATCTCATGATTTTTCTGTTAATACTTGGCAATCAAATGATTATAAAAAGAAGAAAAAAAGTGAGACTTCTGGTTTTTTTGTTTTTGTTGTTGAGCAAAAGAGGAAACTAATGAAGAATGATTAGTGGATAAATTCCAAGTGGAGGGAAAGCATCTAGTTTGTTATATGATTTTTAATTTTTTTGATCTTTAGAAAATAAATTTAAATTTTTAAATATTTAGAAAAATACTACTTCAATTTCTGGAAAATATTCTCTCCATTTATGCTCACTCATTCCCTTTAAATGTTTATCATGTATTAATCATCAAATCAACATCAATGCAATCAAAAGCTTCCTTTTAAACCACTTACATTTTAAGAAATGAATTTCAATCCATAAAAAATTTTAACTTCCCAGTCAATTTTCCAAATCTCCCTTGGGATTCTTTATTCATTCACTTTTCTCCTTTATGGTCACAATTAGTTTTTCATCTGCTTTTGGCTGTTTTTTTTTCACTTTGCATTGCTTATTTTACTCTACATGGTCCTGGAATTTAATAAATGCTTAAGGCCTTTGTATGTGCTGGGACTAGGGATAAAGGATAGAAAAGGGAACCTGGTCTGTAGGACCTTAAATTCTTAATAGAAAGGGAAGGATACAAAATAATTTGATGGTGGAAAAAACATGAACTAGGCAGACGTGTAAATGTTTCTGTAATTGAAGTTGCTTAAATTGAAATTTTAAAATAGGAAAGTTTAGTATTCTAAGAGACAGAGGTAAGGAAAAAGAGCATGCAAAGCAAGGAAAGATAATCCATGCCCCCAAAAAGGCACTTGCTCAGTTTGGATGGAACATAGAGTGCATGAAAGAGAAAGATTGAATTATCTTTAAAAAATAGTTTGGATTAAGATTCTGAAGCACTTTAAGTGTCAAACTGAGGAATTTGCATTTTATCCTAAGAACACTAGGAAGCTATTGAATATTATGTAAGGGAGTATCATGGTCATACCAATACTTTAGGAAAATTATACAAGCAGCAGTATAGATGTGGCAGAGGCTTGGGTTGACTCCTGTAGCAATTATAACTATTGAGACAACTGTCTGCCCTTTAGATTATGCCAGCTAGGAGTTTTTTTTTTCTATCTGATGACTTGAACACTAAGAGAATTAGCCTCAGGGCAGGAAAAATAGGATACAGCCATTTCCAGAAATTTAATAACCAGCAAATTACTTCTCACAGTTCCATACTCAGTGACAGAAGGAGAGCTGTGGTTCATATCCTTTTTTTTAATCCTGGTTTTGTGTTGTTAATGTTTCATTGTTAAACTAACTTTTTATTGGATTTATGATTCACAAGTACTTATTGAATTTATTAAAAAAAACAGCCTCAAGCCCATTGGACCAAGCCAAATTTCAGTTTAGCCTTTGAATTTACCAACAGAGACTTGTTTCTTTCTTTTTTTCATGTTTGTTTTCTTTTTGTAATGACCCCATGATTAAATTCACTTTTTAAGCTGGAGAAAGGTATTATAGAAAGAAGGTAGACTGGGATGATGGGTTCCTTAGGAAAAAAATTCCCCCAAATGACAAAAGTCTTGTTTGAAGAATATGGAGAACTTCCTTTTTCATAGAGGGAGAAAGTTCTAATGAGCCTAAATCTGAATAATCCTAAATCAGGTTGGACATAATATCAGAATCAATTAGGACATAATATCAGAAGAAGCAGAATGCTAAAAGCTGTTAGGATCCTACTTTCATTGTTAGAAAATCTGTACCACGCAAGGAGAAAGAACATAAGTTATCCTTAAGGATTAAAAAATTAAGAAGTAAATTAGCTTTTATTTTTTAAAAAAGTGAAGTGAAGTCAGACGACAGTCTAATGGATCTGTTGTTTATTTGGGAGAAGTCAATGTTCATGAAGGCAGGAACTAATAAACTACAGGAAGAAAGTATGTTTTCTGATCAAGAGGTCTTTCCAAAGAATATTCCTCAAACCCTATTGAATTGAGAGTTATAAAACATGAAAATAACAAGACTGATCCCCATTGAGACACAGAGCAAGTGTTAAAAGAAAACTTCACACATATTTTTTCTACCTGCTCTCTCATTTCCCCCATCAATATTTCCAGGGAGGTGACTTTTTAGCAAATGGTAGAAAGGGTAAACTATAAAATTAAGGCCCCTGAGCAGCTGCAACAGATATTTAAACATATCCTAGAAAATTTAAAACAAAAAAAGATCTGTTCTAATGGGAGGGATTTATATTACATGTAAACTGCAGAATTTCATTGACAGAGTTAAAGAGCAAAATCATTTGTTCTAAAAAATTAATAGTTGATTAATAATTGATTAATAGTTGAATAATAATTGACTAAGAATTAATTAATTGGAGGCCTCTTTAAAAATTACTTTTATTACTTTTCAGGGAGTGGGATATAAACCTAGTCCCATAGAGAGAGAGAGAGAGAGAGAGAGAGAGAGAGAGAGAGAGAGAGATTTTTTAAGAGATGGATTTGGTGGGTTGGATTAGGTGCTATTCAGGCGTGCTCTGAATGGAGCCAAGTCTTAGGTATATGTCTTCAATTATCAGACTACCAGAAAGACCTAGGAAAATAAATTTGTTGTTTAGTCATGTCCAACTCTGTAACCCCATGGCACCTCAGCACAACAGCCCTTCTATCCCTCCACTATTCCTTGAAATCTGTTCATATTCATACTCGTTTCCAAGACACTATCTAGTCATCTCATCCTCTACTATCCTCTTTCTTTTGCCTTCAATCTTTACCAACATCAAGGTCTTCTCCAAAGGGCCCAGTCTTCTCATTATGTGGCAAAAATATCTCAGTTTTAGCTTCAATATTTGACTTTCCAGTGAATAGCCTGAAAAACTTTGTTTATGTATTGACTGATTTCATGTTCTTCCTATCCAAGGGACTCTCAAAAGTCTTCTCTAACACTATAATTCAAAAACATCAATCCTGCAGCACTCAGCTTTCCTTATAGTCCAACTCTCCCAGTCATACATTGCTACTGAGAAAACCATTGACAAAGTGATATCTCTGCTTTTTAGTATGTTGTCCATATTTGTCAGATTTGCCATCAATCTTTAAATCAGTTTTTACACTCTCTTTTTTTCACCCTTATGAAGTTTTCATAATTCTACTTTACTTTCTGCCATCAGAGTGGCATCCTCTGCATATCTGAAGTAGTTGATATTTCTTTCAACCCCTTTAACTTCAGTTTTTGATTCTTCTATCCTGACATTTCTGTTATATACTCTGTATATAAGTTAAGTAAAAAAGTGACAGCTATAGCCTTGGTGTATTCCTACATCAATGGAGTGAAACAGGCTGCATCCCTGCTCCCATGCTTTTTAGCATAATGTTTTCAGCCATGTTATCAAAAGTTTTCATTGAACACAGCATCAAGGTCAGCTACCACACTGGCAGATAAAGTCTACAACTTGAAAAGGTTACAAGCCAAGACCAAAGTACAAGGAGTATTGGTGCATGATGTTCTGTTGGCAGATGACTGTGTACTCCATGTAGCTTATGGATGGATTCTCTACTGCTGCTACTAACTTTTGCTCTATCATTTAATACCAAGAAAACATAGATGCTCCATCAGACAGCACCACACCATCCATACATGGAATGATTACAACAAATGGAGGAATGTTGAATACTGTGGATAAGTTCACTTACTTTGTCAGTGAATTTTCCAAGGAGGTACACATTGACAATGAAGTTGATACATGTATTGTCAGAACTAGGTCAGTATTTGGGAGACTCCAAAGGAAAATGTGGGAAAGAAGAGGTATTAGATTGACTATCAAACTGAAGATCTACAGAGCATTTGTGCTGACTTCATTGCTATATGCCTGTGAAACTTGGACAGTCTACCAGAGCCATGTTAGGAAAAACATCCATTTAGATTATCTTAGGACAATTCTGAATATCAAGGTAGGATAAGATATCAGACACTGAGGTCCTTTCTCAAGCTGAACTGCCTAACATTCCAACATTACTACAGAGAGCACAACTGCGATGGGCTGGGTACATTGCTAGAATACCAGGTGTACACTTTCCAAAAAAGACTATTTCATGGAGAACTCACACAGGGCAAGTGCTCACAGAGATTCAGAAGAAACCATACAGCGACATGCTGAAGTTCTCTCTTAACTTTGGAATTGATTGGGCAGCATGGGAGATATTGGCACAGGACCATCCAGCATGGCTTGTCCTATTGAAGTGAAGCAGCTCAAAAGAAACATGAGATGCATAAGTTTAGAGTAACCTCCCCAAGTGTTCATAGGGACTATTTGTGCCCAACCCGTGGTAGACTATTCTGAGGTCATATGGTCTTTTTTTGATAATGAAGGACAACAACCAGTTATCCACCACCTTTTCCAATCTTAAATCAAACAATTGTTCCATGTTCAGTTTTAACAATTGTTACTTGACCCACAAACAAGTTCCTCAATTTGATCTGGTACTCCCATCTCTTTGAGGACTAGCCACATTTTATTGTGATCCCCACAATTCAAAGATTTTAGTATAACCAATGAAGTAGAAGTAGATTTTTTTCTGGAACTCCTTTGCCTTCTCCATAGTTCAGTGAATTTTGGTAATTAGGTCTTTATTTGCTCTGCCTCTTCAAAATCCAGCTTTCTTTTCTGATCAGCACAGTCCTTGGATTTAGGAGGATGGGAGTTAGAATACAGCCTCAGACACCTGTCACTTACTAGCTGTGTGACCTTGAGCAAGTCACTTAACCTTATTACCTTGCATCCAGGGCCATCTCCAGTTGTCCTGATTCATATCTGGCCACTGGACCCAGATGGCCCTGAAGGAGAAAGTGAGGCTGGTGACTAGGCACAGCACCCCCTCACTCAAATCCAATTCATGAACTTGTCATGGCATCACCTCCCTAATGTTGTGGTCTTCCTCAAAAATGAAGGACAAACATTATTATTGCTGAAGTCTAGCTTGTGAAATTTGAAGAATATGAAATGAGTATAATTGTTTGATAATGTGAACATTCCTTGGCATTATCTTTCTTTAGGATTGGGTTGTAAAGTTATCTTTTCCAATTCAGTAACTGCTGTTCAGTTTTCCAAATCTGCTGGCATATTAAGTATGGCACTTTAACATCATCTTTTAGAGTTTTAAATAGCTTAGTTGGAATTCTATCTCCTCTACTAGCCTTGTTGCTAACAATGCTTCCTAAGACCCACTTGACTTTATTCTCCAGGATGTCTGGCTCTAGTTCAGCAAAAGCATCATTGTAGTTATTGGTGATGTTAAGATCTTTCTTGTATAGCTCTTTTGGGTATTCTTGCCACCTCTTCTTAATCTCTTCTGCTTCTGTAAAGTCCCTACCATTTTCATCTTTTGTTATGTTCATTTTAAAATGAAATATTCTCTTGAAATACTTGATTTTCTTAAAGAAATCTCATTTTCCCTATTTTATTGTTTTCTTTGATTTCTTTGCAATGCTCAATTAAGAAAATCTCCCTATTATGCTCTGGAATTCTACATTCTATATCTTTCCCTTTCTCCTTTATCTTTCACTTTCCTTCCTTCTTCAGCTATCTGTTAAGTCTTATTAGAGAGCCTTTTTTCCTTCTTTTTTTTAAGTTTTTTTGCAAGGCAAATGGGGTTAAGTGGCTTGCCCAAGGCCACACAGCTAGGTAATTATTAAGTGTTTGAGGCCGGATTTGAACTCAGGTACTCCTGACTCCAGGGCCGGTGCTCTATCCACCTTGCTGCCCTGGAACCCTGAAATTTTAAAAATGATGAAACTCTTAGAAATTAGAGGTCATGTGCCTGGGTCACAGTGGTATAGAATGGGAAGGAAAGAGAAACAGCATTAAAACATAATGGCAATGCATTACTGTTACACCAAGGGTTCTTCAGTGGTTGCATGGAGTACCCCAGAGTGGAGTAAAATTCTATACTAAGACCATCTAGAAACAATTTTTATTACATTAAATTAATTCTAAACATTCTTTTCCTTAGCTTCAAAACTGGAATTATTCCATGTCTTTGAAAATCTTTATAACATACTCCATATCAGAATTATTATTCCTAACATTCTCAAATAATAGATAAAATTTCACAGTGAGATAGAAAACAGTTACAGAACTTTAAGTTCAGATGCCAGTTATCTTCCAATTATCTTTGTGCTGTCTTTTGAATTTGGAAATACTCAAGATTTTTTGGAGAGGAGATTTGATGTAAATTTCAGAATAAAAAATAAATTTTAAAAAATGAAAACAGGAGAATAACCAAGTAAGACAATGTTGAAAGAAACCTGCTTAATTATCACATACCTCTTGAAAATTAAAATATCAAATAAAAATATATTCTATACACATGCATTGTTTCATATCTTTGTGTGTGCTTGGTATATGGAAAATGCTTTTGTTTCTTTTTTGGTACTTAAATTCAGAATAAAATACTAGACAGAGCAGTAATAACAATAACTAATAGGGTTTTCTTTAGGTTCATTTGAAATGGATTTCAGACTGGAGAAAATATTTATTTCTTAATATTTCTAAAATGGGACAGATTTAGTGTACTTTCACAACAGTTTTCTTTGGGGGATAAATCAAGGGAATGAGGCTGCTGCTCAAATGGAAGCAGATGGAAGATTATCTTTTGAGTACTTCTTTTATGGTAGCTAACTAGGGAAAGTGTATTAGAGACTGAGTTTTTGGGGGTCCTTACTGGTTTGGACACTCATAGCTACTTCTATGGTGGTTACTGTGGATACAATTAAATGGTAGCCCTCAATGATGCCTGAATCATCTCAAATTATTAATACTAAATAATAGAGAGTGTGTATATGTAGAAAGGGAGATAAGAGGTAGATAGGTGGCCCAGTGAATAGAGTTCTGGGTCTGAAGTCAGAAAGACTCCTCTTCCTGTGTTCAAATCTGACCTCAGACACTTACTAAGTGTGTGACGGACGAGTCACTTAACCCTATTTGTCTCAGTTCCTTATCTGTAAAATGAGATGAAGAAGGACATGGCAAAGCACTCTAGTATCTTTGCCAAGAAAATTCTAAATGGAGTGGGTGACAAAGAATTGTAAATGACTGAAAATGATTCAGCAACAATAAAGGAGATGAAGAAGGCTGGAATAGAGAACCTTCAGCAACCCCTCTTCAGCAGAGTGGGAGCTCAAAAAAAGTCTGACAACCTTCCTGACATCTTAACCCTCACCTCACTCAATCCTTTTATAGTCCAAATGTGGAAAGGACTGGTGGGGGGGAATCAGGGGGCAGGAAGGAAAGCTCCAGGAGTCCACTAAGCTCCTGCTATAGTAGAGAATATGTGGAGAAAGAAGAACCTGGAAACAGGATGACTACTCAGGTAGGTGATTCCATAGAGGTATTAAGAAGTGGGAGTAAGGGTGGGGTATTGGGGAAAAAAAGGGACAGGACTAACAGATGTGGTAGAGAGTGAAGTGAAGAGGCTTTATATCTAACAATATGGGGGGAGGAAGAAGAAGGACCTGAGGACTAAAGTTGAAAACTGGTGTGACTGAAATGATAGTAGTTGTCTCAATAGAGTTGAGAAAGGAAGAGAATGCTTTTCCATTCACACAAGAATAAAAAGGAAAAATATATATATACTTTTCCTTCCCCATAATTCACTAACAACTGACTTTTCTTCTTCAGAAACACTGACAATTTTGCAAAGGGCTATTTAAAGAAATTTTCAACTTGGTTATATGAGAAGGCATTGCATTTCAGCAAGTCACAGTATTGAAAGCTTATACCACAGACATGTGAATTATGCTCTTAAGAGATTTCTAGTAAAATGAAAAATAAATATATATTTAAATAAAATAAATACATACATACATACAAAATAAATAAAGATAATGTGACGTGCTTGTGCTTATTGTCAATAAGAGTGTACTTGGAGTTGAGATATAGACATATATATATATATGTATATACACACACACATACAAATATATGTATACATACACATCTACATACACACACACACACACACACACTCAAAAAAAAACATTCCCAACAAAAATGGGGATGATTTATGCAGTTTGTGAGAGGCAGTGTGGCATAGCAGATAAAGAGCTGACCTTTTAAGTCTAAAACACCTGGGCTCAAAAGTGACTTCTGTCTCACCCTCAGTGCCCTCAGGTAACTCTAGGACCTAGGGTGAAGAGCAGGTATCAATATTCATTAGTGGAGAGAATTCTATACTGGGGAACTTAGACTAATGAATCATAAATCTGGTTTAAAAAAAATTAGCTTGTATCCATTGGTTTGCCTGAATTCAACTAGTTTAGAGATCCATGGAATGTGGTTAAAAACTAGCACAATATGGAAAAAGTCATGGACTCCAAGTTTGTTGGCATAGAGCTCTTCTGCAAATAAACCCATTTGTTGTTGTTGTTGTCGTTGTTGTTGAGTCCTGTCAGTCCCATCTGACTCTTAGCAACTATACTGGAGTGTTTTGCCATTTTTTTTCTCTAGCTCATTCTACAAATGAGAAAACTGAGCATTAAGTTCTTGCTCAGGTCACTCTGCTAGTAAGTGTCTGAGGCCAGATTTGAACTCAGGAAGATGAGTCTTCCTGACCTCAGGCACAATGTTCTAACCACTGTACCACCTAGCTGCCTTAAGAAACCAGATAAGATTTATTATATCTACTGGAACAGATTCTTTTCTAAATTAGTGCACACACACACACACACACACACAAGTAAAAACAACTCAGAGAGAGTATAAAAATAGGCAGTGGGGCCACTATGGATACAAATTTAAAACCCATAATATTAAATATTAAAGCCAGTATTTTCAAAACAATGTTCATTCATTTAGAAAGACTTAATTTGTATTAACCCCAAAGACCACTTATAAATAATAACATATACTAATAATTGCTAATAAAAGAATTTTCATTTCTTGATTTTTATGTATTTAAACTTTTTTACCTCAATTTGATTTACCACGAAGTTTCTGTATCTAAAACAATAAACTTTTATATAAATGTGAATCTTTGGGAAAAGTTACTAGTGCCACACAAAGTTATTAAAGCATTTTATTGAGCAGGAACTGTGCTAAGTTTAAGTATATAAATAAAGGCAAAAAATAGTCTCTCCTTAAGTTAGGAGGGACCCAACATGCAGTTATGTACAAACATGATATATCCCAGAAAAAATGGAGATAGCCAACAAAGACAGAGTTTTAGAATGAAGGAGCGTCAGGAAATATCTCTTGTCTGATTTTAGCTGGGACTTGAAGGAAGCCAGGAAAGAAGAGATGAGGAGGAAGAATATTCCAGAATATGTTTTACATGATGGCATATATATATACATATATATATATATATATCCTATATCAAGGTGAGGTGAGGGGAGAAAATTCAGAACTCAATTTTTTTTAAAAATGAATGTTAAAATTTATCTTTATATGTCACTGGAAAAAATAAAATACTATTAAAAAAGAAAGAAAAATATTCAGGGTGAAATGTTTTGTGTGAAGAGCAGCAAGGAGGTCAGTATATTACTAGATTATAGAGTTTGTGCTAGGGATTAAGAGGTAAAAAGAGTAGAAGGGGACCATGTTGGGTAGGATTTTGAATGCCAGACAGAGGATTTATATTTGATCCTGAAGATAGAGAACCACTGGAGTGGACTCAAAAGGGGAAGGAACATGGTCAGATGTATGTGTGTTTCAGGAGAATTAATTTGACAGCTGAGTGGAGAATGGAGTCATATCTGAACTCATGTCTTCTGCCTTCAGGTCCAACATACCACCTACTATGTCTCCTACATGTCTCAGGTCACACAGTCCAGTGGTCACAAAGTTACATGCACTCTGATTTGTTTTTTCTAATGGTGATCCATCATCATTCAGTCTTTATTAACGAATGACAAGCTATGTTCATAAAAAGATTAAATGTCCCCATCCATGTAGGTTGAAATCACTTTAACAAACTGCTCTCCTCAACTAAGTCAATCATAACAGTAACCCTTGATTTTTGTTAAATCAATAGAATAAGTATATATAAAGCACCTACTATGTGGTACACTAAAAAGAATACTATCTCTGCAATCAGACCACCTGGATTCAAATCCCATCTTTGAAGTTTATTACCAGTGGGACAAAGAGCAACTCACTTTCAGTTCTAGATTTGTGAAGTTTCTTGCCTGGGCTATAGGTGCCCAATGATCTATAAATGGTATAACCATACCAGCAGCTGGAAAAATGACAAGCCCTTAACAGAGGACACTTTAAGAGATGTGGCTTCAGAATAGGAAGTAGATTATTCATCTCTCCTTCCTCCTGTTTGTTGATGAATTTTGTTGATAAACCTGGTTGTTTTCACATTTTAAAGAGCATTATCTTTCAGAAAAACCTGGAAAGATTACATGATCTCATGCATACTTAAGTGAACAGAACCAGGAGAATGTATTCACAATAATAGCAATACTGTTTGATGAAGAACTTTTAATGACTTAGTAATACATATTATATTGAAGACAGGGTGAAGCATTCTATTTTTCACTTTCATTTTTTCCTTTTATATGAGTATTCTTGAACAAAATGACTAATATGGAAATGTTTTACATAATTGCATATGTATAATTTATATCCGATTGCTTATATCTCAAGGAAGGGAGAGGGAAGATGAGGAAAGGATAGAATTTAGCATCTAAAACTTTAAATAAAAATATTAAAAATTTATGAAAAGAGTATTATCATATAAAACCCAAATTAAAGAGCTGAGGTTTATGCTCAAAGCAGCAGTCATAAATGAGACTCTATAGCTAAAAACTAACCAAAAACCCAACCACCCCACATTACCAACTAATAGCAGGATTAGGCAAACTTCCTATTTTAGTTTGTTGTTTCCTACTTCTATTTCAGGAAGACAGAAGTTCACCTCTACCAGCTTAAACTGTCTCAGTTTGTGAGAAATTACTCTCATGCATTTGTATTTCAAAAATTTTAAATGAGATTTTAAAAAAATAGATATTCAGGAATTTGGGAAGTTTCTTTTCCATTTGTATTTCATGCTCTATGCAATATTTATGTTTTGGTAGTATATGAACATCATGGCATTTTTTGAGGCACTGCTATAAATTTTAGCAACATAATGTAACTTGGAGATTTTTTAACCTTTTCTGCATCATGGACCCTTTCGGGTCTAATGAAGTCTAGGGACCTTTTTTCAGAGAAATGTCTTTAAATGCATAAAATAAAATATATAGGATTACAAAGGAAGACTATTATATTGAAATTCACTTAAAAACCTTTTTTTAATTTCATAGAATTGAGGTTAACCCCTGATTTATGGGTGCAGAAGTCATGTCTATCCAAATAAATGGGGAGGAGAATTTAGACAATTATCCGGATTCTAGAGAGTTGAAGAATTTCAGAATTCAAAGGCAACTCAAATCATTCAGTCTAACCCCTTATTTCACAGATAAGGAAACTAGGAGTTGAAATCTCTGGGATTTGCCCAAAGTCACAAGCCTAGTTGTTGGGAGGGCATAGAATTTGTGTTCTCTGGGTTACCTGTTAGCCTTTACTCCTCACCAAATCATAAAGTATGTAACTTATCTGCCTCAATCTCTGTGATGGATCAGGTTAGATGATTCTCTAGTTTGAGTCACTTGGATAATTGTCTCAATTTCTTACTTGATTTTGTGTGGGTAATCACAGCCAGAGAAACAGGTTTTTCTAAAGTTGACTGGTGTTTCATTCCATCAAGAATGCTCAGTTCTCTTAATGATACGTTTGTCTAAGATTTCTTAGTCCCATTATAAGCATTTCATTTACCCTAATTTCACATTTATAATAATATGTTTCATCCAACACACACCCTAGTTTCAAAGGGTTCCCATTTTCAAATGCAAGTCACAAAAGCTTAAGAAATGTTTTTCTTTCCTTTGGCAAATATATACATTAGCTGACTTGTCTAATAGATGATGCTAATAAGGGTGATGTGGATTTGGTCTTAGGATGAATTTAGCTTTTAATTAAATTTAGCAAAAAATGAATTATGCACAAACCATTATGATAGGTCCTGAGAGAAATAAAACTACTCTCCTGTAACTTAAAGTCTGTTGGGAGTTCGGACTTAATAGACTTTAAGTTCTTAGATGGGTTTATTATTTCAATGTAGCTAGAACTCCCTCCACCCAGTACAGAATACAACTTTCTCAGAGAGTCAGGATGTCTAGTTCATTTGATAGGACCTGCTAAATCCATATCATTGCAGAAATTCAAATGAGTCTAGTTGAACTAGAGATTCTGGCTCACCTCTTTTTCCTGGAAGATTTATTCGTGGTATCACTTTTATTCTGCTTCTTGTGGGTGAGTCATCATTGCTAACATGTCACAATCTACTTATACACATTATCATGCTCATGGATTTCTTATCTATAACTTTGAATTCTTCAGAAAGCATTGCATTCTATGCCTTGGGAAATTGTTGAAATAATATCAGGGTTGAAAAAAAAAGCAATGAGAGCATTAGATATTTCCTAAATGTGATGCAATCTATCCAATTCTGAATTTGGCTCATTCATCTGAGCAATATGTATTGTTTTACATACTTTGTTTTTTCCAGGTTGAATGATTAAACTCATCTCTTGAATTTCCATGATTTCCCTAAGGAGATTTATATATAGTGCTCTGGAGTTCAGAATTCTATGAAGGATGATTGAAAGGGCTAAGACAGTGAAAGGATGCTATTGCAATAAGCCAAGTGGACAGTATTTAAGACTGTGACTGGATAAGGATGAAACATTTGGAAGAAGAGAATTAAAGGAGCTTCTTTCCAGTCACCTCCAATTTTTCAGTGAAATGGGGACCAAGTTTTAAGTGCAGCTTTAAGTACAACTACGGGGGGCATGGAAGGGTATTCTTAGGGCTTGAAGACAGAAGAAAAGGTTTAGAACCATCTCTAGGAAATGTGATTTGTTGTTGTTCAGTTGTTTCAGTTGTGTCTAGGAAATGTGATAAAGAGTCGATTAGAGTATGGTAGATGGACTGCTGAACACTAGTGATTTGGGAAATGTCACTGTGTCATATATTTATGATGAAAACCACTAAATTTTTGTTATTTCTCCAAAAATATTCAGCTTTGTTCTAGTGCTTTTAGCATACCTCTAACAAAATTCTTTGAAAAAATTGAAAATGCCATAAAAACATAAAGTAATTTATGCAAAGATTTTTGATTTAATGCAGGTGAATATGTGAAGAAACAAAAAAGCAAAAAAAGATATAATTTCAAAATTACTTAAAGACAAATATATTTCAATTAAAATTTTTTTCTTTAAAATTTACACTATCTTCTATTAATTTAAAAAAAAACTGAATTGGATTCTCCTAATCCATATATACATTCTTCTTGACTATAATTTTCATAGCCACAGATTACATTATTGCCTGTGAATATAAATGATCATTAGTATATGGAAGGTACAAATGCACATCATTGATTTCAATGAATTAGAATGATGTGGCTTAATTTATGCAAATCTATCACCTTACATTGATGAATTCCTGTGGTTAGGCACTCTTGTCATTGATATACATTGCAAGCCAGCCTAGCTGAAGTAGTAGGGTACCTTGGTGGGAGATAGGAATTTCCAGGCATATGCCTGGGAAATCAAATCTCAAATATCACAAGATCCTTAACCCAATACCTTGAGGTCAGTCATCCGTACCAACTTCCAAACAAATGAGACTTACAGGACAAACAAACTTGAGCTAATTGAAATAGCAGGGTATCTTGAAGGAGAGCAAGAGTCAATGTGAATAAAACAAATCAGACCACTGTCACCATCACCACCACCACCACCACCACCACCACCACTTCACCTTAGATCCTGATGTAGACAATCCAGGATCCTGAACCCATCAATTTGTGGAATAACAATGCTTCCCACTCAACCATAGCCCTGAAAAACCAGTCCCTAGAGAAACAGCATAACAAAAGTTCCTGAAGGTGCTAAAGATACATCCACTAAACTCAGAAAAGAATGTTCTTATCCCCAAAGTCCATGTCACTGTCAAATGGTTCAACAACAGAAATGATAGAATTTTACTAGGAAAAATAACATAGAGAGGCATTAATGTCAACTTTTCTGCTATACCCAATGGATCATGGGACCAGAACTATCTTCCTTTTCTATTTGTGTATTAGCATAGTGTTTCATACAGTAAACACTTAATAAATTCTTCATTCATTTAACTTCTCCACATATTCTTATCCTGTGTAATTTTTGACCATGTCTTTCTAAAAATGCTTCTTAGAAAATTCATCCAGGTTTTCTTTTCATTCTTTTTCTATTTTTGATATAGTAACAAATCATTCTAGCTGTCAATCTATTATCCCTTATTCTCAACAAACCTAATTGGCCCAGTTTCTTTCCTTCTTTCCTTCAATAGGTCTGGACCTATGATTATATCCATGATGGGGATGCTATGATTGGGAAATTTCTTCTTCATATGTAGATCAGCAACTATTTTGCAATTCAGTCTTAGTTGTCTGAACTACTGAAAGGTCAAAGTGACTTGCCCAGGGTCACAAGGTCAATATATGGTAGAAGACAGACTTGAACTCAGGTCTTCCTGACTCTGAGGCCACTTCTCTATTCATTATCCAGTGCTGTCTTTCCAGGAATATATTTTTTTCAATAATGTCTTTTATACTAATCCCCAAGTATAACTTAATATTCCACTCTATTTAAATAATTTTCCATTATAAACATATAATATATAATATAACATATAATATCATTAGTAATCATCAATATTATAAATATATTATATGTAATATACAATATTTTATTAATCTTTTAAAATAATCTTTCCTTTCTGTATCATAAACAATACATAATATTCATAATTATCAATTTTATCAGTATGCTAAAATATATAATATATTTGCCTTATTTAAATAATCTTTCCATTCTATATCACAAACAATATAATATATAATATAATTAGTAATTATCAAGATTATTAGTATTCTATAATATATAACATATAATATTTTATAGTCTATTTAAATAATCTTTCCATTGCTGTTAGAGTTTTTGTCCATTTTCATTCCTTCACCACTTTTGGAAATCTCAAAATTTATGAATAATAATCTAGTAGCAACAAATTATATAAGAGAAAACATCCTGAAACAACTATATCACAGATACAACATAACACTTCAGTAACAAATGGAGATGAGATAGTTTTCAATAATATGTCTATCCCTACCATTAACCTCCTTCATGGTGTGTGTGGTGGGGAGCAGCAAAGATGTGATGGAGAATGTTTACTCCTCCATAGCCACATTTATGTGCAATTCTTTAAATTAAATCAGAGGAAACTGAGCTTTTTTTTTTTTAAACACTTGGTTCTCTCCTAGAAAATCAAACTAAGTAATGACAGCCTTTCTTCCTTCTGGACCAACTGTGCTGACCAATAACTGACTGGTAAGTTGTTTAACTGTCAAATAAGGATAATAATACTTTCCCCTCATCAAAGGGTCATTGTGTACAAAAAATGAGATCTTTGAAGGCTCACTTAAAATTGTTAAAAGAACTAAATATAAAATTATGTACTTCTCTGTTTCATTTTGTTCCAATATCACATCATTGTCTAACACTAATAAAAAGATTTACAAGAAGCAAACTTTTATAAGATGTGTCTAAAACTTTGGGAAAATTCACTATGGGGTAGATTTTCCATTTTTCATAATTTATGTTCAAGTAGGAGTTGACATTCGAAAATTAGATCATATATTCCTGTGTTGCTAATTAGTATGGTTCTTACCAAAGGATATTTTTGTGACACAAAATAATCATCAATCTTATTTCCTTTGATTTGAAGGGAAAAAATCAAACCATGTCATTGTAGAAAATATTAGTCTTGGAATGATATTACCTGAGTTCAAATCCTGACTCCATGCTTATAAGATATAGGACGCTGAACAAATAACAGCCCTACTAAACTTGCAGATTCATTTTCTTCATTTGAAAAATGATGACATAAAAATAATTAATGTAGTTGTCTCACAAGGTAGTTAGAAAGAAACCCACTTTAAAGCATTAAACAAATTATATAAATGAGTCATTATTTTATGTGACCCAAACCATTATTTTATATTAAACTAAGGACTTACCATCTTGATCTTGGTCCATGATGTGCTCTTGGCCTATAGCAGTTGCCTCAGTACCCACACACCAGTACATTCTGGGTTGCAGTTGTGAAACTCTGGTAATTCAGTTCCTGAAACAGCCCAGTCAAAGATCATCATCTGCACAGCTCAGAATGCAGGTTACAGTGTGGAAGCAAGATGACATTGTGGAGGAGAAGAAATCTGGTTTGCTTTATTAGAAGGAAGAAAAAAGAACTTTTTAAAATCAAATCTTTCTCTAGTCTTGTAAATCTTTAAAATTATTTCTCTATAGTCTCCTTTTTGTTTTCAATGACCTTCATGGACTACCTACACCAATGTAGGATGAGCTAGAAAACAAGCAATTTCTGTCTCAACATCTCAATCAATAACTCTCATCTTCTAATATGTACATAATGTGCATGCAAAGAATTTTGATAACACCACAATTCCAGAGGACCTATAATGAAATATACTCCTGCCCACTTCCTGATAAAGGTGATAAATTCAGAGTGCAGACTGAGAATTTTTTTTTAACATGGACAATGTAGGAATTTGTTTGACTATAATAGGTTTGTAAAAAGAGTTTTTCCCCTTATTTTTTAATAGATTAATGAGAAAATTTGTAAATTACTTAAGCAAATGATAGGATCTTAATGAATTCTTGTTCTCTTTCTCCTTCACTCCCCTTAATAAGAATGGAGGAGATAGGAAGAAGGGAAGATAAATATGTGTTTGAAAATAAAATAAAATTTAATTTAGAAAAAAATATTTTAGGGGCATGGTGATTGGAGAGGATTGGGACTATGCCATCAGCAGGGTCTTATACCCTTTTCTAATTAGCAGACTACCTTAAAATTTAAAATCTTAAAGATGGGAATTGCATTTACTTATGACAAATGTCAAAGAAAGTTAGACTTGTAGTCAGGAAAACCAGGGTTCAAATAACCCTGGGACAAATCATTTAACCTTTAAATACCTTAGAAGACTCTCAAAACTGACAGAGAAGCTAGCCGTGGTGGAGGGAGCTCCCTATAATTAGTGAAATTATAGTCCCAGTCTCTATTTCTATTTATATCTGATTAAAAATGGTGGTCCTCCTTGCCAAAGACAACCTTTCTCAATCTCATGCCTTCTCTTAAACATCAGCAAACTGCCCCCACTATCATCTCCTTATCTACTCTTCAGTCTCTCCCAATGTACTGGCTCTTTGCCTCTGTTGTTCCAACAAATATGCCTCAAATCTCTCCTTCTCTAGCTCTTTAAACTATCATCCTATAATCTTCCCCCTCTTCATTTCCTCTCCTTTCACTTCCCATTAAATTATAAATTCCTGTGAGTTGGGACTTTTCTTTGGCCTCTTTTACTATCTCCAGCATTTTTAGTGTCTGAGAACAGGTCCTTAATAAATGTTTATGGACTAATTAATTCTCAAGCTTCTGCAGTCTGGCTTCTGACCTCATATCTTTCCAACATCACCCTTTTAACTATTAACTGATGATCTTTCTTCAATACACATCCTTCTTGATCGCTCAGAAGCATCTGACTCTATTGACCACCCTCTCGCCTCGAATATTCCCTGGCACTGTTTTCTCCTAGTTCTCCACCTAATTATTTGGCCAGTTTGTGGCCCTGTTAGCTGGTTTATTATCATTTCATGACTTCTAATTATCTCTGTTTCTCTAAGGCCTCCTGAATGCTCAACGCCCTTCTCCATAATCTCTCACTTGTATTTATTTTGTATGAGTACATATTGCCTTCTAACTATAGAATATAGTTTTGCTTTTTAAAAAACATTTTCTCCCTTATCACAGATTTTTAACAAAGGTTTAGTAATCAATTGATACTGGTTCTATTTTGTATATCTTCCACAATTATTAAGCAACACAGCTGCAAAAATATGTACTCAAAAGCTCTGAAATTCATCAGACCAGTGCTTCTCTAAGCACTCAGTTCATATTATGAATTTTATCTACATTGCATTCTTTAAAACCTTTTTAAAATTCAAAGAGTTGTTTGGAGGGGGACAATCACAACAAAATTCACAGATGTGGTGTTAAATATAATTTGGCATATTTTAAATAGAAGGGGAAAGTATCTGAATATGCACTGGGGATGTCAGCTATTTAACATTCTGGAGCCTAGGAAGTATTTGTCTATGTGGGGGAGGAGGCTCAGGAGAGTGGGGAGAATGTAGGGGTGTGGTGGAAGGAGGTATAGGGAGGGAAGATGGAAAGGTATGGGGAGCGATTATAGATCCTGCAGAGATTTAACAAATAGTTGCTAACTCTATAAAAACTAATCTAAAAAAATAAACTCATGGGGATTGTTTGGGGAAGAGAGGTAGAATGGGACTAAAACTATTGTAAATAATTGCCTTCAAACATAATGAGTTCTTACAATTAGTTCTATGCATCCAACACTAAAAGTAACATAAATGATAGGAAATATCTAAATTTTGTTTATGTTTCCTACCTGTAATGCTCTTCTACAATTTTACTTTTTTTTTGCAAACTTAAAATTTTAACTTCTTCTAAAATCCCCTAAGACATGCTGTTCCCCTTTTTGCTTTCAGTTTCCCTATGAAAATCATTTTTACCAGCATATTATTTTGCTATCAGAGTAGCTTTATAGTCACAATTTTGTCTATTTGTTAAATAGAAGTTTCAAGGTATAGCAATTTAAGTTTTACTCACTATCTGCCCTCAAACTGATCTCTGCTTCCTCATAGATCAGGTTTTTGATATAATCAATTTTTAAAATGGGAAATGGTCTCATATCAGAAGTGGCAAATAGTGCACATTTTCCCTTCCCATCCAAAGTTTGCTAAAAAAAAAAAATTTAGCTTCCTCAATGTTTTCTCATCTTTACTTAGGTTGCTCGTATAATCAAATTTCTAAATTGGGAAATTATCTTTGAAGAGGTAAATAGTACAGATTTTTCATTTTTCAGTCAATGGGTGGTTTCCAAGCCTTTTCCACCTATATAAAGGCATAAAGGTTCTAAGATCTTTCAAAATAAAAAAAAGCCTGTATTCTCCTGGTAGTTGTATCCCATGATGCCTCATCTTACAATGATTCAGAAGGCTCAGACTAAAATCAGTTTTCTCTTCGTGACTTCAAAATCTCCCTCCCACAAAAGCAGGATTGTAAGGAAGTCAATTTACTTCAAAAGGTGTGTCAGGACAAAAGTAATAAAATTATAAAATCCTAAGGCCTGCCTCATTTGTGGCCTAGGAGTGACTCTGGGTTTAGAAAGTCTCTGCAGTGCATTAAAAATAACATCAACAAACAAGCAAATTCTAGACGGTTTTATCAGGTAGCAAAGCCTTACTAGGTAGCCTAGGTAGATCTTTTGTACAAGAACCAGTCTAAGGGGGCGGCTAGGTAGGTGGCATAGTGGATAAAGCAAAGGCACTGGAGTCAGGACTACCTGGGTTCATATCCGAGCTCAGGCGCTTAATAATTACCTAGCTGTGTGGCTTTGGGCAAGCCACTTAACCCCATTTGCCTTGCAAAATCCTAAAAACAAAAAAAAAAAACAAAAAAAAAACCAGCCTAAGAATGGAGAAATTTGTCAGCAACCAATTAGCAGTAGGGTACTGATTTTTTATTGGCAGTATCAATTCTCATGTGCAAAAATGCACAAAATAACTGATACAAGGCAGAATGGATAACCATAAAAGTTTGGGACAAAGTGTTCTAAGAAAATTGGAGAAGAAAGGGATATATTATTTTAGTTGGTATTTGGGAGTAAGGATGGGACAGCAGTTAAGGAAGAATGGAGAAGTAGCACCTGGATTGAACCTCTAAAGATTTCAGTAGTTTAAGAGAGATTTCTTCTGCTGACTTTTCATTAAATCTAATAGGAAGAGATACTGATGGGAGTCTATTTGAATCTACTGAAAGGACTTCTGGTGGGAGACCATGTTAGAAGAGAGGATTATAACCGTCTTCCAAGTCTAGGCTTAGAAAAGTTTGTTCCCCTGTCCCTTCAAGAATAAAAATTTCCAATCATGACTAGCAATAAAGAAAGGCATCTAGTGAGGCATCCTTGTTCACCTACTAAAGTCAATTCTTTAATTTCCACACACATAGTTATTTAGAGTCGAAACTCTTAAGGTAAAAACAATATCCAGGTATCATAGAAGTAAATGGGCATTCTCAATTTAACTCCCCACAATCAAGGTATAGAAATTTCAACTTTTCCTAAAATGTTTAACTGAGGTGGGGAGGACCTGAACGGTCATGTTACTTATGACATGCCTACTTAATAAAATTAAACTCCAAATGTCCTTCCTCTGCAATCACTAATATTTGACATCCAAAAGTTAAAAAAACGGCAAAATAGACAAGCACTTTGCAAGCAGAAGGGAAGTTTTGACAGTTGTTACTTCTTGAACACTTCCCCGTTTTCCTTTTTTTGTTTGCTATTCCACATAATACTTCTTAATCATAATTGCCTTTTTTAAGATCTTACTTGTCAGTGCATTCAGTTTATCAGCCCAAGTCTAAGTCTTGAAGAGATTCTGGATCACTTGAAATTTTAGTTAAGCAGACGTTTCCAAACCTGTTTTTGTTGGGGGGGGGGGTTCCTAGGAAGTGACTACCCCCCCTTCCCCGTAAGTCCTGATAAATACTAAATTACAAAATCGTACTCTTGGTTTAAAAAAAAGTCAGTTGTTTTTGTTTCTGGGCATCTCAGAGCAGGGTCCAAATGAGTCCAACGCATTCTCCTTTCCGTCCATCCTTTCCAAGATTGACAGAAGAGAAACCGCACGCATAAGATGCTTTGGTTGATAGATCAACCCGTCCACCAATCAATAGACTTTATTTGGCGCCTACTGAGCGCCAGACCCCCGGTGGTCCTCCGAAGCCACTGGTCTCCAAGGCTAGGAAGTTGGTGCCTGTGTGCGGGAGGAGATCGGCCCCGGACCTCGGGTTTCCTCCCCGGCCCCCCGGGACTGGCCGGCTTCACCCCCGGCTCCGGGTTGGGACGCCCGAGCCCCTCCTCCCCCCCACCCGGCCCCAGAGTCGGGTCCCCTCCGCAGGCGGCCCCGGGGAGCCGTGCGTCACTGCGGGGACATCCCTGCGGCGGAGCTCAAGCTTGGCTCGGGAGGCTCCCCAGTGGCTCGGCTGGGACCCCGCGCTTTCCCGGGCAGGAGTCCAGGTGAGCAGCACCTGGGGAAAGGGGCATCTTCCAGCAGTCCCCCACCCCGCCCGGCCCACGTCCACAAAGAGGCGGCGGCCGGCCCGCGGCGTGGCCCCTCCCGCCCCGCAGGCACAGGGAGTTCAGGGAGCAGCCCCCCCACTCCGGCCGGGCCACCCCGCCCCACTGGGAACCCTGGAATGCGTCTCGGAGCGGCAGCAAGTCAAGATAAGGGAGGGGTCGGAGGAGAAGCTTACCTGGCCCCCGGGGAGGGGCACGGGCCCCCGCGCTGCCAGGTGGAATCGGGGCTCGGGGCGACTGCCGCTCCCTCCGTGGGGAGGGGAGGAAAGCGGGAGGCGTGGGCGGGAGTCCCCCGGGGAGGGCGGGGCCGGAGCGGGGCAGCGCCCCCCTTCTTCTCCCGGCCTCGGCCCTCCCTCCCCGGCCTCCCCCCGCGCTTCCCGCGCTGCGCCCGCGGTCGCGCGCTCTGCCTGGGCCTCGGCCACGGTCACGGTCATAGTCAGGGCCGAGGCCGGGCCGGGACCTCCCTTCCTCCAAACCCGTTACTCGGGGCGGGGGGGGGGGGGGCGCTGGAGGAGCTGGGGGGAACAAGCGGTGAGCCAGGAGGGACGAGTCGGCAGCGGGGGAAGCGGCAGAGTGGGGGGGCTGGTTACTTCTGGAACATCTGACCCTCCTAGGAAAGTCTGCGGTGGCCGGCGAACCAAGGGCTTGGGAGGCAGGAAGAGACCAGAGTGGGCCAGCAATGGGACAGCCTCGGGGTTATCCAGTCTTGCTTCCATTGTACGCAAGTGGAAACCGAGGCCCAGGAGATTAGATTCGAATCGAGCTCCTAGGGGCCTCTCCCCTTGTTTCACAGATAAGGAAACTGAGATCCAGGAAGAGTCAAGCGCTCAAGGTCACACAGTATCTGTCAGAGTCAGGACTTGAAGTCATTTTGGCTGTGAAGTCAATGCTCTGTCTACTATACAAACCTGCCTCGCCCTTTTAACACACACACACAGACACACATATGCATAGTTATAATGTTTGTAGCCACCCCTTGTCCATTTTCTTTCTTCAGTGAAGCAGATTCTGATGTGAAAATCGGATTTTGTCAAATAAGGTCCTTCAGTCTGCCTCCTGCCTCCTTTTTTTTTTCAGTCTAAACTTAGATGACTTCCCCTTCCATTATGACCCTATGCTCCAGTCATATTGGACCACAAAAGCCTTTATATCTTAATTCTTTTAGGTGGTGAATGCTCTAATGAGAGAATGGAAGGGAATAAGCATTTATAAGGACCCTATTATGTGTCTGTCATTGTGCTAAATGACTTAAAAATGTTATTTTATTATCCTCATTTTATAGTTGAGAAAACTGAGGCAAACTGAGTAATTTGTCCCTAAGCACACAGTTACAAAGTGATTAGGGCATAATTTGAACTCATGTCTATCTGACTCCTGCCTGGCCCAGCATTCTCTATTGTACCTCTCTGCCCCTATAGAGCCTAGAAAGTAATTTAACCTCTTTCTACCTCAGTTTCCTCATCTGTAAAATGGGGCTAATAATAATTTGCAAGCTTTAGGTGTAATTTTTAATGAGATTGTCATTAGAAAAAATATTTCCTGTCTTTTATGTGTGAGCTACAATACTCATTTGCATGGTTCATAAGTCTCTCTCATCCCCATGTCTTGATTCAGTTATTACTTAACTCTTTTCTAGGCCTTCAGACAGACTGGATTTCTGTCAGGAAGCCTCGCCCTGTGGGGCAGAGCTATAATTGGAGACCTGAAAAAAACTGAAGTCAAATTAGTGAAATCTTTTCATAATTGGGAAGCAACTCATAACATAGACCCTTGTAAGAGTCACAGTATTACTACTTCCTAGGAAATGCTCCAATGTGGTGTTTGTCTACTGGGGTGAGAGAAAAAAACAACGAAGATAGCAAACAAGTCCACCACACAGTGCAGATATGATTTCATTGCATTCATAACTTCCTTCTTGAAGGTCTCCCTGCAACAACTCTGTCGTATGCCATCTAGTGACTTCTTTAGGAAGTGCATGGTTAAAAATTCAGTACTTTTTCCCTAGTTTTGAAGGGTGGAGAGGGCTTGGGTGGAGGAGAAGGGGGTGGGGAATAATCTTGAAGTGATTTGTTTGACAAAAACCTCAGAGCAAAACCAGAGGGCATTGGAAACTACAACATCCTTGTATAGAATTGTTCAAATCATAGAACTCATTGTAACTCATATATTCAAAAGAATTCTCAAATTCGTTTCCTTAATAAACTTCTCTTCATTAACATTTGGGAGAAAAAGAATCTAATAGCATTTAATTCTTGAACAAGGTAAAACTACTCTCCTCTCTGCCTCTGTGGAAGAGTAGAAAAGGTATTATGAGAGTAAGATTTCAAGTCATCTCACCTCTTCTATCTCATCTACAAAAGGAAGCAATTGTCTTCTCAGGTCCCTTCAAAGCTCCAGAGTCTATGATCTGAAGACAAGCATTCTAACCTTTTTCTCTATCAAAAAAAGATAGCTTTCAGCTTTGCTGGAACAGAGAAGTATCCAAGATATTGGATTAACCTAAAAATGTTCAATACTACTTAACCCCACTGATGCTCTTATTCCAATTTTAACTTTTATCTATCTATGAATTATTTTCTGAGATTTCAAAATCAGATGTATAGTTGAGAAACGTCCAGATAAAGAAGTAGCAAATCTTATTTTGGCAGTTAAAATTCTAGTCTAAGGTTTTTAATTTAGGCAAATAAAAATTTAATCTCTCAAAACCAGCAATGGGATTTTTAAAATTCAGATTGATACTTCAGAAAGAGTGTCTACATGTAATGAGTATGAATTTTTGTTGATAAGGAAAATGAATCATTTTGTTTTGTCTCAAAAGTTTATTCTGTTTTAAAAGTGTTGTTGCATCACATTAAACTTAATCTTCTGTGGAATTAGAATTCACAGGATTATAGTGGAGTTTGTCTTTTTTTAAACCACACCACAGAAAAGTAAATCTTTAAAGAATCGAAAACCTAATATCATATAGATTTCCATTTCTAAATACAGTATATACAAGAAGTTTAAACATACCATTTCCATGTACTTTCAGCTATAAAAAATAGGGTAATTAACTGTATACTAATTATAAATATTTAAACAATTTAAGTAGCATTTCATATGAAAAGCATAACTGTGCAATGAAAGAAGAGGAGCCCTCTGAGGGATTATTTTTAAAATTAGTGTCTAAAGTTATGTAAGATAAAATTCAGAAAGTTCAGTGTGTAAAGTCAAACCCTGATTTGACAATATAATAAGACAATATGTTGAGTCTTAACTGATAGGGAAAAAAAAAACAGTGAATTACCTATGGCATTATTTTCTACAAGGATAACAGTTCAATATCATATATATGATTTTCTGTATATACATCTTGATTTTTATTATTGGAATTTCACTTTATTATGCTATTCCCTTGCTATAATCTCAAATATAAGCATCATTTTTCACATCTAGAAAAAATATGTTAGAAGATACTAAAAGTATGCCTTAAGAATTTTTTTAAAATAAGTTGTGATTTTTCAGTGCCAAATAGGAAAATTTATAGCATTTCCAAGTTAAGAATAATAGAAAAAATTCACAACTTTTTTTAAAAGCAAAGTTCCCAAACCACTCAGATGCAGTAGTAGACCTCTTGCTTCCACTCAGTCTGTATTTTTATTTGCTGAATCAATTAGAAATCAATATAAGTAGGAGACTTCCAAAGTAAGGCTAAGTGACACCAATCTTTCCAGTAGAATAAAAGTCCTACTTAGCAAGATGGATCAATAAGCAACAATGAACAAGTGGGAAGAGCCCTGGGATTGGATGCTAGAGAATCTGAATTCAAGCTCCTTCCTAGCTGTATGACCCTAGGCAATTCACTGAAACTTGGTGAGCCTCAGTTCCCATACCTGAAAAACGGGGATAATAATAGTTATGCTGCTTACTTCACAGGATTGTTGTAAAGAATGCACTTTAAAGTGCATTGGGGGGGGGTGCATGTGGGAAGGGAGGGAATTCTCACTTTAAGTAACTTATGGAAAGCCTAGTGGTTAGCGTGGTGTCTGATCCATATTAGGTACATAATACCTGCTTATTGATTGATTGTTGCCCAGAGATTAGCACATTAATAAATGTTGTTTGATTGATTGATTGACTAATGTTTTGACTCCACTAGATATACAGGGCTCTCAGTGAAACTGTTGTAAAAATCTCTCATGATCTGCTTACAAGTTAAACATAAACCAAGCCTGCAAGACTTTATCAGATAGAGCAAATCTTTGTGGTGAATGCAGTGCAAAAGTCTTTTTTATTCCTCCCCCTAAAAGAAAGTGCTTGGCAGGATATCCATGTCGTGTGTAATATGTTTTGGGGGCTACTGAATAAGTGTTGTTTTGGGCACTTCTATTAGTTTTAAACCGAGTAATTTATGCATATGTTATCATGAATGAAGATAATTGTCTGCCAAATTAATCACTGTTCATTCTGTCCTTTAATGAAATTAACACCCTTCTATGAAGGATATTGATATAGGATTATCATCTTCAATCAAAGTGGAGTTAATGTTTACATAAATTTATGTCATTTAACTTGTTTGTTTTCTATCTAAGCTCTGGCTGAATGGCCATGTCCAGTTTTGCTTAATATCAAGAGAAGAATGAATCATAGGTTCAGGTGGCTGGAGGTGAGGGAAGAGGTCTTTAGCAAGACCTATCACTGTAAATTACAGGGTTTCTCTTTTCTAAGCCTAGGGAAGACTTCTTTTTTGTTTTTTGTTTTTTGTTTTTTTGACAAATTCTTAACAGAGTAAAGACATTTGGCCAAGTGCTTTCCAAGCAAGGGCCAGACATCATTGTTTTTGGAAATGCTGTTTTTTTTTTTTAATAATGCCCTGAGCTTCTTCACTGTCCCCTGTGACCAAGTCTAAAGGGGCAAAACTTTAATAATAGCTGATAACTTGATTACCATAAAGTATGACAAAATTCACAGGTGGCTAATGGAGCCCTCCAGAGTTTGGATGAATAAAGGTGAACATGAATGAGAGAAAACTTCTTTCAAAATCCAGTAGATTTTAAAGTCCTAGAAGAAATAAAGGTTTTTTTTTAAAGAAGTGCTGTGTTCTACAAAATTTCTCTGCCACATTCAGAACGTCAGATGCTTAAGGAAGGATATCTCCCATTCAATGGTTCTTCTCATTGAGTTTAATAGTAACTGTTTTCACTTCTGTGTATTCTGCCAGAGCATATTCGCCTCTGTAATAATAAGAAAACAAAATTTTAAAAGATTTTCTAAATTCCTTATATAATATATGTATATATATACATATATATGTATATAATATATTCTGTTAAATCACTTTGAATTCATGTTATTTGACTGTGGAAGATATCATCAGAAATCAAGTATATGAAACTGGACAACTGAATGATGTAACTAGTCTCTGAAAAATGTTGATCCAAGACAGCCCCAAAGGACTAAAGATGAAGCACATTATCTGTATCCAGAGAAAGAACTGATACTGTTTGAATACAGACTGAAACATGTTATTTTTCACTTTCATTTTTCCTTTATTTGAATCTTCTTCTACAAAACGACTAATAAAGAAATTTTTACATAATTGCATGTATATAAACTTTATCTGATTGTTTATGGTCTAAGGAAAGGAGAAGAGAGGAAGAGAGGGAGGGATAGAATTTGGAACCCAAAACTTTAAAAAATAAATCAAATTAGGCTTAACTTTGAAAGCACATATCTGTCAATCACTCTTAGTAAATGATGACAAAATAAAAAACTGAATGTAACAGTTAAAAAAAACTGGAAAATGTGTTAAGAAGGTGAGAACATCTGGGGAGATTTATTTAGTCCATGTTTTAGTTGGAATGATGGCTTCAAAATATTAACAATTCATGTAGCAGAAAGATGGCATATCTACCCAGAGTAAAAGATCCTAGAAGGAACAAACTGGTCCTGATGTATTTGAATTATTCAAATCTCTCGTAAAGTGTGGTTTACAGTCCTTCAAAGGGAGTAGAAAAAGAATGCATGGAGGTTGGAGTTTCTGAAAGCAGGAGAGATAGCTGTAGCCAGAAGTCACTAAAAATAACTGGGGTATTTACTGGTCAGAGAAATTTCACCCCTCAAAAAATATAAAATACAAAAACAAAACCCCAAACAATGGCATCATCTTTTGATTAATTTTTATTTTCATTTTCAAATTTTCTTCTTACTTTTACTCCTTCCCTTACTCATTGAGAAGGCAAAAATACAATATATATTATAGTATAGATGAAGTCATGAAAAAATACATTTTCACATCAGTATGTTGCAGAAAAAAGCAAGAAAACAGTGAAAAAATATTAAAGCAACAACATCTTAATTTTTTTTGATACTATGTACTAAACAGAAAAACAGATGAGCATATTGGACAAAGGATTGGCCTTGGAATCAGAAAGATTTGATGGTGTGTCCTTGGATGGACAGGCCACTTCATTTCCCAGTGCCTCAGGCAATTCTGAGCTTCATCTGGAAGTTAATTACTTTTTTTATGGACCATTTCATAAAAGAATTAAATGTCTAACCCTCCCCTCTAAGAAAAAGGGACAAAAATCTCCAAAAATCTCTTTGTCTTCTGTGTATAAAGTCTTATATTAGATGCCTAAGTAGAGGCAAAAATGAACAAAACATAGACCTTTTCTTCAATAAATTCATAATCTAATAAGACAAATAACCTGAAAACATCCATATAAATGAGTAAATATCGAGAGAAGTATGTTTTGATGTTCTAGAGCAGAAGTGTCAAATACATTACAGCAACAAGAATAAAATGTAATTGGAAATACTTCACAAGATTAAAATACAGTAAAATATAAATAATGCTTATATATAGTTTCCTAAGTCAATGTGTATCCACAAGAATCTTGAAAGTGACCACCCTTTCTATTTGATACCAGTGGTCCAGAGAAATCCTAGTGAAGAAATTTCCTGTATCACAGCTTCTCTGCTATATAGTTTTAGAGGTTACTAGAGAGTCTTTTTTTTTTCCAACAAAAATTCTTTAAGTGGCACAGTGCATAGAACAATATGACTGGAATCAAGAAGACTCATATTCCTGAGTTCAAATTCAGTTTCAGACACTTCCTAGACTTCTGTACCCTTGGTTAGTCACTTAATCCTATTTATCTCAGATCCTCATCTGTATAATGATCTAGGGAAGAAAATGACAAAGACTCTGATATCTTTGCCAAGAAAACCCAAGAAGAGTCAGACATGATTGAAATGACTCAATATTTTCACAAAATCTGCATAAAGCATGCATGAGAAATCCACTGGCATTTGTGTCTCATTCCACAAATGATCCCCAGGCTTCCTTATCTTCTATGACTATGAATGATACAGCCTTAGCTTATTCTGCTGGAGTCCTCCTGCTCTGATCTGGCTATAGTAGGGCTAGTCTTGACTAGAACCATTAGAAATTGGATCCTTGTCCTGGCTCTTGTTCACTGACTCAAGTTATTTCCCACCATATAATTCATTTCTACCATCTCCTTCAGAACTACAAATAGAAAATAATCCTTCCTATTCTAAATATAAAGTGTGGGGAGGAGCAATATGGTATAATGGGAAGAGCTCAATTTTAAGTGAGAAGACTCAAAATTGAGTCTAAACTCTACTACATATTTGTATTTTCATTTCTAAGCCTCCATTTTCTCACCTGCAAAATAGGGTTAATAATAGCTACATTATCTATGTCACTGGACTCAAAGTGAAAGTCAAAGGGTAAAAAAGTTTGATCCATCCTAAAACCCATACAAAAATCAGTTAAGCTAAAGTGAACTTACTTAACACCCATAATAGATTAGGGAAAATGCAGAGTTAGACCAGGTAGGGATAGTGGGTAAATTTATTTACCTGTACCTGAACTGTCAGAAAGCTTCATTGGGAGGAGAAATGGAGATGAAATTTTTATGAATACAAAAGCACTGATGCCTAGAGCAAATAATTCAATGACTCATGAATATAGGATGGAAAGACTTACAGTAAGAAGAAGCAGGTTCAAAATCCTACCTCTTAGATTTATTACTGTGTGACCTTAGAAAAGTCACTTAGCAACTTTAGGTTTCTCTTTCTTCAACTTTAAAATGAGAGTACTGTAGTGGATGGCCTTTAGTTCCCTTTAGGCTTTAAATCTGTGATACTGAGACTTTAAGAACTTAAGACTTGGTCCTAGTTATTGAAAAAACCTTGGACATGAAGTAAGAGCTGACAACAACATAATTAAATTCTATAACCTGACAAGAGAGAAAACCCAAGGAATCAATTATTCAGTATTGGAAAATGTAATTGAGACAAAATAAAAACATCGAAGAATAGTCTTTAAGGGATAGTCTTGAAAAATTAACCCTCAAGAAAAATGTGAACTAAGAATACCTTAAAAAATCAAATGCATAGAGAAGGTAAATCCACACAACATAGCAGATATAAAATAAAAACAAAGACAAAAAGTTTGAGTTCCATTTTTACAAAGGACTCCAAAAACCAAAATAAAAAATAAAAATACATATATATATATATCTTATATATGTGTATATACATATATGTATGTATATGTTACATATATCCACACATCTATATCTTGAACCAATGATTCTCTAGATAGACCAATAGATTCTTTGATGATGGTGAAGTAAAGGTTTTGAGGTTTAAAAGGAGAAGGTCACCAAGTTGAATGAATTCTTTGGCTTGGTTTTGATCAAGAAACACACAAAGTAGGAAAAGTCTTACTTTTAAATTGTCTTCTGATAGTACTAGTTCAAAGAGTAGTTATTACTGAGAATATTCAAATCAAATTTATGAAATAAGACCAAAGAGCATATACTTGAGGTTTTGAAGGAAATGAAGGATGAAATTTGAGCATTATTCATCAAAAATGAATCATTTAGCAGATTACACATGAGAGCCCTCCCATGATCAGAGTATTTCAAGTAAGATTAGAGAGTAGGAAAAAGAATTATTAAAGTCTCAGACATAGAAATAAGCATGACACATATAAGGAACAATAAGATCACCAGATTGAATGTCATTAACAGTTTAAGTTGCAGCAATGAAAGGGATTGGATAATTAAAGTGGAGTCCAGACAAACTATTATGTTCTTGAAAATCTGGTTCATTTTTGTGGTTGTTCTCTTGGGGGCTTAATGAGATAGGAGTGACAGTATGTGGTATTACAATGAGACCAGTGAAAGAACTGAGTTGAAATCTTGTTTTGCTACTTACTAGCTGTGAAAACTTGGATTTCTCTGGACCTCAGCTTCCATATCTACAAAATGGAATAATAATATCTAACCTATTTAATGCACAGAGTAGGTGTGAAGTCTGGGGTAATATGTGTTATAATACTTTGGAAACTATAAAATGAAATAAAATATAAAAGATATTAAAATTATTATTATTATTATTATTAACAAAACTTACAGTTCTCTGCCATTTCCTGACATTTTAAAACCACCAAATGGAGCCTGTGCATAGATGGCATTGTAGCAGTTGATCCTATAGAAAGAATTTTTAAAATACAATTACATGGAGAAAAGACATCAGTAGTCAATAAAGTCCGTCTCTAATGCTTAATAACTTTTGACCTCCTCTTTTCCCTTCTCACCTCTTTATGATGAGTTTAATACTTCAAGCAGAAGGCTTCCAATTGGGAATTATTCTAGTGGTGATTGAGGAAGTAATAGAGGAAGTTTTCAATGAGTAATTTTTTTTTGTTATTCTTAAGGTAGATAAGTACTGTAATCCTCATTTACTTCAATTAGTCAGCACACATGGTTGATTGAATTAATCCAGCAACAGCTGAACTAACAATGGGTTACATCATATCACATGTATGTTCATTGAGGAGATAGAAACTCTTAAGAGTACAAATTTATGAATAAAGGAAAAGTGAGGAAGAACAGAAAGTAAACCAGGAAGAAGAAAAAAGGCAAATGAAAGCAGAGGGTTTAAAAGCAAGAGGAAAGGAAGAGGGAAGACAGTAACTGAGCAGATAGAAATAATAAAAAAAAAATTATCATCAGACTCCCAGACAGGATTTTTAAAAAAAAATATGACACCTAGTGTTCACTATTGCATTGCAGCCTGAGGTTGGTTGGCTATTGATAGCTATTGAAAACATTTAAAAATTAGAAAGAAGGGAGTCTCTCCAGGCATTCCGAAGCCTGGGAGAACCAATATATATTGTATACTTACCAGACTGTTCCAGATTCTAATGCAGAAGCCAGTTTCAATGCTTTGTCAAGATTCTTTGTGAATACAGCTGCAGTGAGTCCATACTCAATACTATTTGCTCTCTTTATAACTTCTTCTATATTTTTGAACTTCATTATTGGCTGTACTGGTCCAAAGATCTACAGTGAAATAAAAGGTTGGCAGTAAGGGACAAATGCAGACGGTAACCTCATGACCTCAGAAAAAATTTTCTCACTTTAATGTTTTTGTCCAAGTATACAAAATGATCCCTTAATCCTAATTCCTCAGGCCAAAAATTACTAATTTGTAAATATGTTAAACAAAATATGTGTGTAAAATACAAACCTGACTGTTGCCTGCTGAGGAGATGGGGGTGGGAAGGTAGGGTGGAGGGAAATTTTGTAACTTGGAAATATGCATGTACAAATGGATGAAAATAAATAAATACAATTTTAAAAAACCAAATATACATAATGATCACCAGTAATTTGGACTGTGGGATGAACTGAACAGAGCATTCAATTTGGAATAAATGGATCTGGACTCACTCACTTACTTTTCCTTTGTGGCTTCAAACAATCCTAGGAATTATAGATTTAGAAACCTTAAGGGCTTTTTTTGAAAGCAATTTGATTTTCTGGAAATCCAAGAAGAATCAATCTGAATTTTTTTATAAATGGTGAAACTTAAAATTGTTCTAAAAGAATCCCTTCCTGAGCTCCTGAGCATGGAAAAGCATGAAAACCTTGCAGATAGCAAATACATCAATATTGAAAATGTTGGAACCTTTTATGTTATCTTGTTAAGGAACTGGGATAGATACAGTTTTATGATTATGCTCTGCAATTCACAAAGTGTCACATTTTCCACAAATAGAGGATCTTTAAAACAACCAAAGGACATCTTAGCAGGTTCTGGAAAGTGTTGGAAGCAGTGTGGCAATTTTTTTACCAAAATGGAATGTGAGCAAAGGGAAAAAAAAAGAAAAACAGTACCATAAATCTAAAAACTGAGAATTTAAAGGTGGCTTTTGAAGGAAACTCATTACTAGATTCAATGTCCAAAACTATTTTTAGATCTAACATTATGTCTAGGCTGAGGAAATACTTTCTCAGGTTCCTTAGAAACTACATGTCATAGGACAGTTAAAGAGTGGAATTGTATGCCATCCATGTACAGTAAGTAACTCATAAAAATTTCAAGACTAAAGTCTATAAAATTTTGTTGCCAGAAAGCCTTTGGCAGTAATTTACTCTTTTATGTTTCCCAATGGACACATTAAAAAAAAAAAAGGCAAAAACATCCTGGGGTCTAATCATACAGGGCCAGATCCTCATCCTACATAAACTCCATAGGAATTGTTACAGTGATGCTAAGCTGACCCATGGTAACCATATGCCATCTTGTTTGATATTAGAATGACAGTGTTAGATTTACATCTTTGTGGCATTCTCTTGCTTTCCATCATTTCAAAATGATAACCAGAAGGGGAAAACTTCAATAAGAGTTTTTACAAGGAGTACAGTCATTGAATAAACATTCCATATAAGAATTTGGTTTAAAAGAACATAAAATAATACTGGGTGCTGGCTGATTCCAGGAATCTTATCTTATCAAAATCTCAAAGAAATCCCCCTATACTTTGGTATCAGGATCATGTCCATCATGTAAATAACATGGAAGTTCCCAGGACTTAACTTTTTTAATTGCAGGGGCTTTTGTTTAATAGGTATATTTCATTTTACCTTTTGTTTTAAGAAATATTTTAATATCAAAGATATATCTGCACTGTTATTTATTTAAAAAGTCAATGAATCATAAAAGAGAATTTTCCTGATATTCCAAACTGATAAATGAGTGAAACTCAGTAGAGAGTTAATGGCAAGCCAAGTATTTTACAAAAGAATCAATCAACTATTTTTTTTAAATGTGTGTGTGTGGGGGGAGCAGTATATTTCCTTTACTTTGAATTTAATCTGACTAACTTTCAGAAGTGGGAGAAAGAAAAAGGCTCATCTCTAGTCCCAACCTTCTTCCTGGCTATACAGACTTGAATTTTTTAGAGGTATCAGTATTTAAAAAATGTATTATAAAGATCCAAAGATCTTTCTGGCCATAAAGGAGAGAAAAGTGATTTAATTTTCCACAAAAACTAATCCTTACAGGTTCTAAGATTACAGAAAGTTTTAGCTCTAACTTAATGGTTTCCTTTGGAAACAAACAAAAGAGTAAAAAACTAGAATATGGGTATGGGCAGGACGGGGGGTGGGATTTTAACTGCTTCAACTAATTCTTCCTTCTATCCTAACCAATGTTACTTCTATGAGAAGTTTAACTGCTGAAAATAGCAGAGAAAGTGATTTATGCAGTGTTTGAAAATTTTGAATTAGTAACAGATTAATGTAATCTATGTTCTTTTGATGGCCCCAAACTGAAGTGGAAATGTGGTGTATTAAGGTTGGATTTGGAGTAAGAGGATTTAAGATTAAATGCTAGCTCTGAAACTTAGTAGGTGTGTGACCTTGGTCAAGTCACTACTCCTCTAGGTCTCATCTATAAAATGAGAAGTTTGAACAATGTGAACTTGAAGTCCCCTTCTATTGCTAAATCATGATCCTTTTGAAGTATTTTTAAGATGACAGAAAAGAAGTGCTATCCAAAATCTATTTCTTCTGTAATGAAGAGGAAGCGAAAATTTGTCCCCAAGACTCTTTGGTCTCAGAGTTTATGCAATTTGATAGAGTTAAACCTCCAAGTCCATTGAGCCATCAGAATACGATTTCTGTTTCCCTATTAGCATTCATGATAACCCACCTCTTCTTTGGCAATCCGCATGTTGTCTGTAACTTCTGAAAACACTGTAGGTTTTATGAATAGTCCCCTATCTTCCATGGCTGAGCCCCCACATTCCAACTTAGCACCTTCCTTCTTTCCACTTTCTATTAGGTCCAGAATCTTATCAAATTGCTTTTGATCAATCTATAAAATACAGAAAAAAGGTAATTAGGATAGAAACCAGACCAGCATGGATCCAATGTATTCAGACCTTTGAAATAAGTCATGATAAATAAATGCCTCTGAACATTTTCAAAGTCAAGGATATTACATTTTTGAAAAGCAGGAAACTGAATTATTTGCTAATTATCTCAATGAGGATTTATTGAGCATCTACTCTGGGCAAAGCATTACCTTTGACATGGGAGAAGGGAAATAAATACAAAGAAATAGCTACCCAGGCTCCACCCTCCATGTAATTTTTATTCATAGGATTTGGAATTAGAGAGTTCTTAGACATCCTCAAATTCTACTCCTTAGGTTGTAATAGATTAATAAATTTGGGTCCTTTCCTCAAGATTGTTCAGTGAAACATGCTAGAAATGGAATACTCTTAGATATGGGTGCTGGCTGCTTGCCTGGCTATTTGGCTTTCATACAGAACACATCTGGATCCTATTTTCTAAATACAGGCTTTGGTCTTTGCAGTTCATGCTTTGCATCCCAGCTGACCAACTACCCTGATTATATCGTTGCCACTTACCTTGCTACTTACCTTGCTACTTTCCAACACTTGCCCTGGATGACTTAATCAACTTACTTTTGGGACCACGATGCTATGCTGCCTTGATTGATGAAATCAGCCAGCACAGACATACGTAGCCCATTGTGTGTATGTGTAGTATATGCATGCCTATATAACACGTATACACGTAATTGGTTGTTGCCCCTTGTGTTCAAAAAGAACCAAAATAAAATCACTCTGTTGGGGTCATGGTTTCTGACTGTGGCTGATCAGAACAATACATACTCAAAAGACTCGCCTACAAGTTGGATATATATAGTCAATATGAAAATTTGGAGTGGAGATGTCTCTAAATTTGTGCATCTCACTTTTCTTTTGTGCTAATGCAATTCTGCTTTGCTCAGAGAGTACAGTGCCTTTTTTGATGCAGGCATGCCATGCTAGGTAATCCTGTACCAATGAGTTTTATGTATTACAATTGATTCTGAAGTTCTTCAGAGACCTTGAAAGGGTCCTTGTATCATTTCTGATCTCCATGTGAGCAGTTGTCTTTTGTGAGTTATCTGGCATTTGAACAACATGTCCAGATCATTGGAGTTGCCCTTTCTGCAGTAGAATTTAAACACTTGGCAGTTTAGCTCAAAAAAAGAACCTCAGTGTCTGGTATCTTATATTCTCAGTGATCTTCAGAATCTTTCCAAGACAATTCAAATGGAAGTGATTCAGTTTACTGGCAAGTTGCTGGTATGCTGTTCAAGTTTCATAGGCATACAATAGTAAGGTTAGCACAACAGTTCTGTAGACCTTTGGTTTGGCAAACAGTCTAATACCTCTTCTCTCCCAAAATTTCCTTTGGAGTCATCCAAACACTGAGCTGGCTCTGGCAATGTGTGTGCCAATCTCATTGTCTATGAGTACATGCCTGTAAAGTATATTGCCAAGGTAAGTGAACTTATATACAACATTCAAAATTTCTCCATTTGCTGTAACTTATGATTCCACATATGGATGGTGCAATACTGAATAGTGAAGAACCTTCGTTTTCTTGGTGTCCTCTATTGCATCTCAGTCTCAGAGGCTACCCTGAGTGCACAATAGTCTGTGAACAAAAAAAAAACCACATACCAACTCTTCCTCTATTTTAGTCTAGGCTGATAGCCTTTTCAAGTTAAATAATTTACCATCAGGGCAATAGCTAGCTGACTTTGGTTCTCTCTTCCAGCAACATAGATGAAAACATCATACTAAAAAACATAGGAGTAATCATTCCACTGGTGAATGGGAAAGCTGGAGAACATCTTCCACTATCCAGAACTTGTGCAAGTTCAGGAACTGTGCACAAACTATACATTGACCACAATATAGTGATGTTATTTTGGTCCCTTTCAAGCATGAATGACAACAACCAACCATATGTATATGTATGATGTAGGAATATATATATATATATATGTATAGAATAAATAGTATTGATTATATAATATTATATATACACACATATACATAAGTGTGTGTAGATTGGCAATCTCAAATTCAGACCATGTTTCAAATCCCGTTCAAACTTCTACCCTTTTTACTTCACTTTCAGTGGAGAAAAATATAATTACAATAATTATTATTCCTGGGGGCTCCATTTTCCACCTAAAGAGGTAGAAACAATAATCAAACAAAACTACTTATGCTTCTGGAAAAACTGTGATGAACAATGGCTCTGCTGGTCCACTCACTATCTAGTACTTGTGATTTCCTTATACCTTCTTTGCCATTCCCTCTCCCCTGTCTCTACTAGAAAGTAAATCAGTTACTGAAAGAGAATATTTGACTCCATCACTTAGCATAGTGTTTGGCACATAGTAAAGATTTAATAAATGCATTTCATTCATTCACAATTCTTTAACATGTGGACAAACTGAAACAGAGAAGGGAGCAATCTTGTAATCAGTCTGGTGAATTATCTAGTTTTTGAATGGTCATTGATAAGATCTGCTTTGAAATTTATTGAAAAAGGACTCAGTTTTCTTTTTCACTTTGCCTTTGTAGACACAGTTTTAGTATGTATTTGTTGGCATTGATAATTTGTGATTTTAGACAGAATAATGAGTTTTATTTGAAATGTGTTCAAAGTGAAAAATAAAAAGGATACCCAATACCCTATCTGTATTTGTTTCTTTTTTGCCATAGGAGAGTATATAAGACAAAACTGGAGGCATTTGCCCAAAGCCTTCATAGATAGTCTCATCAAAAACAGATTCAATAATAATCTGCAGTTGAATAGGTTCTCTATTTGCATTCCAGTCTCAGTGTCTGGACAAAATAAGTATGAATCATGTTTTAAACAAAAGAGGTTATATTTGGAGTCAAAAGACAAGTTGAATCCCTGTTCTTTACATAATAGCCTATGTAGCCTTTAGTAAATCACTTAATCCCTTGTACCTCAGTCTCCTCATCTGTGAAATGAGGACTATAACTATACTGCTCATTTTATAGAGTTGTTGGGAAGATCAAATCAGATAATTCATGTAACATATTCTGCCATGCATAATGCTTTTTATAAATGTCAAGTGTTGTTATTTTCCACTGACTTCTCCTTAAGATCAGTAGTTTCCAAAGGTTATTGACGACATTACCAAAAATTAGGGGTTTTTTGCTAAATATAGGTGATATCTTCAGAGCCCTCACAATCTGGCGCTATTTTATAAGTTCAGCCTCATCTAAATTTAAGGCTATGCTCCAGTCAGTTTGATTACTCTCTCCCAAGCTCCACCTACACTTCCAGCATCCTTTGCCTTTGCTAAAGTTCTTTCCTATGCCAGGAATGACATACAATCCTCCACTTGGATCCCTTGCCTTTCCTCATCCCTATGCCCTGGATCCTTCCCCAACCCCTCCTCCCCTCCTCCCTGCCTCCCCATGATTCACAGTACTTGGCTTTCACTTTTCATATGCATTTATTGCATATATAATTTTGTATGAGAGTTATTTTTGCATTTTGGTCTCTCCTTGCTAGTTGGTGAATCTCTTGAAGGCAAGAACCTTGTCTTATCTAATAGTTTATTTCAACTAGCAAATAGTTTTGAAAAAAGATATGTGTGTGATTGTTGACTGTCTACCTAATTCTCTTCAGTACAATCCATCCTGTTTCAGATAGTATGTCTCTTACTAGACATCCTACACATCAAAAATAAAGTCTCCTGGTAGTAGTGGATGAGCCTATTGCTTTAAGTCAGAGAGCTCTCTGGTACATTTTAACTTAAGCTAAATGCTGCAGGAGGCAATTCAAAAATATGAGACCCCAAGGTATTAGATGAAAAGGCCACTATCAACTCAAGATGGGGAGTATGCTGGAAACCAGACAGGCCAGGTGGCTTGCATATTGTTTATCTGCCTTGTTGCTTAGTTGCCAAATAAACTTGAATAATTTTAAAGAATCTGAGTGAGTACTCTGCCTCTGGTGGACACCAAACTAGATCAGTTAGCCTCTTTACATTACTGAGTCTGGAATATTTAGACAGCTGGAACTTCTTGCAAAGCAAAATCTTATTACCATAGATGAAAAGACACATGAGGGAAAAATCCAACAGTCTCCTAGAATAATATTCTTGGGTTGGACATTTAAGTTAGCTTTGAAAAACTGGGTTTAGCAACACCATTAGAAAGGCTCATGAAATCAATACCAACTCTTTTTGGCTTTGTTCTTCCAAAAGACACAATTAGGCCAAGAATTTCTGTCATCTTCCTCACACTAAAAAAACTAAATATGTTGGAGAGAAAGAATTTTAAATCATAATCAGGTATAAGACTTTCCTTAAGGGATCAGTTCACATCTTTCTGCAGGAAGCTCGATTATCCTTAATGTGGTAGTTTATTCAATAATCTCCTGTGGTTATGTTCCATCTCATTTGGAAATGAAACTGCTGCAATGCATTTGATGGCCTATGGGTTACTAGCAGCTGTGTGTCATAGGGACCATACCCAAGGAAGCAACTTCAGATGAATGAATACAGGCTGTTCTAGTAATTCTGGCCTGCAAGAACTGCCAGTATAATGCCACAAACCTATTAGCCAGAGGCAAGGGACTGCTGCTGAGAGCACAAACAAATCACAATATTCCTCTTTTCAAAGACTTCCTTTTCATCCCCTGTCTGTGGAACTATTCAAAATGACTAATATGCCTTCATTTATTCATTCAACTAATATTTGCTAAATGTATTTGTTGAGCATTGGGTTAGGAGCTGAAAGGGATACACAATTCATATGCTAGATCATTGAATTATAAAACAATAGATCTATAAAATGCATTATCTTTCTCAAAAAAACCCCACCTATATTTCCCCACTTCTGTCAAGATCACTGTCCTGTTTCCTGTTATCTGAGTTCCTGATCTCAGTGTCATCTTCACTCATACTCACCTTAAATATGCAACCAGTTATCAGATCTTGCCACAATATCTCTTGGATAAATCTTCCTTTCTCCCTTGATACCCCTATGGTTCAAAGTCTCATCACATCTCACCTGCCTCATTATTGGTCTTCTTAACTCCAGTCTTTTCACTCTCCAATCAAACCTTTAGGAATATTCCTAAAACACAAAGCTGACACTTTCACCTTTCTACCTCCAAAATTTCAGTAGTTCCCTATTGCCACTGGTATAATTTACAAAGCCTGACCCTAGCATTTAAAGCTCCTTACAAATTGACTCCCATTTACCCTTTCAGTCTTATTTCTCTTTCCTCTCCCTCACATATTCTCCATGACCACCAAATGGGTCTGCTAGATACTCACTATCTACAATTTCCTTCCCTTTGCAAAAGTGGTCCTCAGCATCTGTAATAAACTCCTCTTCACTTCCACCTCAAAGAATACCTTCCTTCAAAATGAAACTTTTTCTTTGGTTTTGATTATTAGTACTCCCTACCTCTTAGAAATATTTTTAAAGACTTGATATTTATATACTTATATAGTTGTTTTATCCCCAAAAGAAGAAAAACCTTTAATGGTAGGAATTATTTTATTTCATCAGAACTTAGAGCAATACTTGTATGCAGTAGAAGCTTAATAAATTTTGAACATAATTGAACTGAACATTTAACTTAGAAGAAAAATAAAGTTAACTGGTATATTAATTATTTCAAAGTATTTGAAGGATTTTCATGTGGGGAAAAGAGCAGTCAGGGGATATAGTGGATAGAATGACTCATCAATGAAAGACTCATCTTCCTAGAATTCAAATCAGATCTCAGACACTTACTACCCACGTGACCCTGGGCAAGTCACCTTACCCTATTTGCCTCAGTTTCCTCATCTGTAAAATGAGCTGGAGGAGGAAATGGTAAACCATTAGCTTTGCCAAGAAAACCCCAGATGGGTTCATAAAGAATTAGATATGACTAAAACAACTAAGCAACAACAACAACACATGGAAAAGGAATTAGATTTACTCTGCTTGGTCCTAGAGCAAAACCAAAGATGGGGGTAGATTGTTACAAAACCAAATTTAGGCTGGATATAAAGGAACATTTCCTAGTAATTTGAGCTCTAGTAAAGTACAATGAGTGACCTCAAGAGGTGGCAGATTCTCTTTCACTGGCATTCTCCAGGAGAGGAGGGATAAAGACTTATTCTTTAGCTTTATCCCAGAGAGGTCTTTTATTAAGGTATGCATTGGGCTAACTGGTTTATGGGATTCCTTCTAATTTTGAGGGAGTTTTTTAATCTTATAATTAGGCTATTAAATATAATACTTAATTTCTCATCTTCATGCTTTTACACTGGTTGTCCCCGCCATGGTTGAAATAATTTTATCCTTCCCAATGTCTCTGAGAATCCTTAACTTCCTTCAAGACTCAACTCAAACATAGACTATATTAAGCCTTCCCTATTCTTTGCATCTGCTAGTGTCTTTTCCTTCAAATCACCTGGTACTTCAAAAAAAATTATACCTATATATGTATGCATTATTTCTCCCAACAGAACATAGGCTCCTTGAGAGAAAAACGGAAAACATTTTTAGCTTGGTATCCCCAGTATTTAGATTGGTGCTAGGTGGTACAATGGATATAGCATTAGCCCTAGAATCAGGAGAACCTAAGTTCAAATCTGACCTCTGAAACTTGACTCTATGTGACCTTGGGCAAGTCACCTCTCTGATGTCAGTCTTCTTTGAGAGTGAAGGACAAACAACATTTTCTGGCTCATAATAGATGATTAGAAATGTTTGTTGACTGAATGCTAGAGTTATTCTAAAGAGGAATTGGCTATTTTAAGAAGTAATGGGTACCCCCTCACTTCCAGTCTTCAAATAAGGACTGGATGATCACTTTTGGGGGATCTTGTAGAAAGGATTTTTGGTTAGACCTACATAGTTCTTTCAATTTTGAGATTTGGTGAATAGATATTATTCTCCTAGGCACTAGGTGGCGCATAGGATGAACTACTGGGCCTGAAGTCATGAAACCCTGAATTCAATTCTTACCTAAGATACTTACCAGCTATGTGAACATGGGCAAACCACATAGCTTCTAACTGCCCCAGTTTTCACAACTACTAAATGGGTTCAATAATAGCACCTACCTTATAGGATTGTTGTGAAGATAAAAAAGATAATGTTTGTAAAAGTACTCATTTGCTCTTATTATCTCAGTCCTGGACTTGAGGGATTACTTGCAAGAGTCTGATCCTTGGACTTTTAATTTTTTTGTCAGAGAAGTTCCACAGAACTGTTTGTTGACTGGTGAATACTCATTAATTTTTGGACATGGCCTATTTCTAATAAACATTTACCCATGATTTGTCACTCCATGGCTGATAGAGGCTAAACAGAAGACAAACCAGGTTGTTGTTGATAAGATCAGTTCCATCTCCATAATGGAATCTGGTATCTCTTAAACATTTATTTGTCTACTCTGCTTTATAATAGCAAGAAGGTGAGACAGGATACAGACCACCAGGAGCTTATGAAACCTTGTAGTCATCTCTTCCTTTTGCCCTGTAAATAAAGATTTCAGAGACGTGTTCACTAATGAGTCTTCCTGCTCATCAGGGAACATTTGGAACAATGGAAAAGCCTTCAGATACTGAACTTCTAGTTTCACATACACTATCCACCTAGACATTCATCATGGCTCAAATTACTTTCTGCTCACTGCTGATACTCCCTGTGTTGGACTGGATGCAGCTACCTCATGCTGAAGGTCTAAATAAGAAGAGGAAAACTCTTCTTCCCCCCACCAAAAAAAAAGAAAGAAAGAAAAAGATTACAAGATCTTTTTGGTTGGTAACAATCAAATACTCTAGGGAGAGTTAAAGACAGAGGAGAACCTAGTCAAGGTGTCCCCTCCATGTGTAATCTAAAAAAAAAAAACCCAGAAAAACTCTGCAAAAGGAGAGGTTTTGGAGAAGCTAGCAAGCAGTCTAGCAACACAAGGGCACTGTGAGGATGGAAGCAAACACTTTGCAATGGAAGCAAAACTCTTCTCAAAACCTCATTCTATAGACCAAAGGTTCTTCATCTGTTTTTGTGTGATGGACCATTTGTGTGGGCAGAGGAGGTTCACATGAATCTTCTTCTTAGGATAATGTTTCTAAATGCTTTAAATGAAATACACAGGTTTACAAAGGAAACAAAGCATATTAAATTTTTATATCTGTGTATATGTGTGTGTGTGTGTATATATGTGTATGTATAGATATACATATATGTATATATAAGTTTTAAACCACGTTCATGAACCTTCAGTTAAAGTCCTCCTGTGAAGACAATGTAGATTATTGAATTCTCAATAAAATTATTCAGAGGTTCATTGTCAAGTACTCACTTTTGAGCAGATCCTGCTCACTGAAAAAGAAAGCAGACCCAAATATATGCATAAAAGTACCTGTGGCCCTTGTTCAGTCTTAACATCAAATGGGTCTCCAACGAGTCTCTTCTTGGCATACTCCACACTCCGCTTGACGAATTCAGGGTAGATCTGTTCTTCCACAAACACTCGGGAAGCAGCTGTGCAGCATTGGCCTTGGTTAAAAAACACTCCCTGATGGGCACACTCTACTGCCAAATCCACTAAAAAAAACAGCCCAGAAAAAATAATGTGAGAGACAGAGACAGAGAGAGACAGAGGAGGAGAGAAAATATATAATCCAGTAAAATAAGACCAAACATTCTAGCAAACTGTTGGCTCAATTATAAGCTCAATGAGAGCATAGGTCATATTTTATCTAAGCACTGTATCTAATTAAAAGACCAAAAAAATTGCTCTCTACACATTAGACTCATCACTGTTGTTTGAACTACCTAGGGGAGATTTTTAGAAGACTTGCTTTAGTAGATAATAATGAGAACTGGCATATTATTTGTATGCAATCCGATACATCTAATGTAGCTAAAAAGAGTTTAAATAAATGTTCCCCTTAATCTTTGTTTTAAAATACAATTACTTTGCTTAGCATAGTCTTCAATGCTAAAACACCAAAGAAAGTGGCACAGATAATTTCCTGGTTTCTCAATGGAGAAATGGGACCAGATGTTCCTAGGACTTACTTCCTCTCTTTACTCAGAAGTACAGAGTCAGCCCTCTCTAACTTGAAAAATGAAGCTCAGAAAGTTTCCATGGAGCAGTACAGCTCCAGGACTACATTTAGGAGCCTTTGGACATGGAAGCAGCAGCCTTCTGCAGGCCCTTTCCTTAAGCCAACTTGAAATGTTCCTCTTATGAATGCTATTGAGAGGAGCTGGGGTAAGGGTAAGGAGAGGAGGAGAAGAGGAGATTAGCCTACTCTGGGATATTTTAGCTTATATCATGCCTCAGATTCCAATTATGTCAAGAATTAATTATATGGAATTTTACAGACAAGAGTCTAACACAAATAGTTAGCATGTTTATAACTGCTTTCGCCTCTCCCTCTGTAGGGGGGAGGGGAAGCCCTGGATGTTAAATTCAGTAGAAAAAGAAGCTAAGATATGTGAACCTGAAGCAAGGATCCTATTGACTTTCCCTTCTATGTTCCAACTTTTAAATGAAAGTTGAGGAAAATTTAGAAATAGCAGCAACAATGGCTGTTATTATAAGACTCAGTGTTGTCTCCAGGAAAAATTTATCTTTACTCTTCTCAGTTTCCCCCTTCTGCACACTCTCTTGTCTCCTATGGTGTCTCCTTCCCCTCACCTACCAAATGTCTTTCCTTCTATCAAAATCTACTCTCTGAAAAGGATCTGATATGAACCAGTTATACAATATTGAGTCAGAAGTCAGTGTGATAACTCACCTGAGGGTATTTACATTTCAAACCTTATCATTAATTATGGAATGAAAGCCTTTATCCCTTGATAAAGTAATTTCTGGTATCAGTGAACATAGGGAGTAGGTTCTGGGAGGCCAATGGCTTTCCTGTTCTAAAATCACCCAATGCAGGCTAAGGAAATTGTTGACCTTACAAAGAATTATAAAATCTCTATGGTTCCTTCTGATTCTCCCATTTTGACTCCAGTTCTGATATATGTTGAATTGTTGTCAAAAGGAGGTATGGCATCATCTTCAATGGAACCAAAGTGATAATGTGACAAAGTAGAAGATGCTGGCCTTGATTCAAATCCTGGTCCACATATGTAAGTAGCTGTGTAGTCACAGGCAAGACACTTTCATCTGTTTCCTCATCTTGCCCTACCAACTTCATTGTGTTGTTGGAGATTAGGAAGGAAGCAATTTACAAACTATAAAATGCTGCATAAATGAATTCTTACTATCACGACTGTCAGAGTTCACCTAACAGTTGTCAAAAGTCAATTTGGGATGAGAATTACTTCCCCTTCAGACTCTGAGGGACTCTCTTTCACCTAATAGATCTAAGAACTGGCTATTGTAACTAGGAAATGCTCAAATTTGGATCTGACCTAACAGGTACAAGAAAAAAATCAACCCTATCTATCTTTCCTTAAGAGAGAATTAAAAACACCACTGGGAAAAACTCAAACTTTGGAGGCTAAAAGATACTCACAATCAGCATCAGCACAAACAATACATGGATTTTTCCCTCCAAGTTCTAGAGTTACTCTTTTTAGATTGCTTTTAGAAGCAGCTTCTTTGATGAGTTTTCCAACCTGAATGTGAAAAGGACAAGTTTAGACTGGTCTCAGCATTACCAGAGAGTGATGGAAGAAATGAGGAACATGAGTTAATGGTGTGATATGGCAGCCCCCCCCCCCGAGCTAATTCAAGTGTAGACTGTAATTAGAAAATGGACATAGAACTGGAATTAGAGTCAGGAAAAAAAATGAATTCAAATCTTGCCTTAGAAATGTATTCAGCTGTATGATCTTGGATAGATCACTTAACCTCTACATGTCTCAGTTTTCTCATATGTAAAATGGGAATGATAGTATCAGTAACCTCATAAGATTCTTGTGAGGATAAAATGAGACAATATATGTTAAGCCCATTGCCAGTTTAAAAGTGTTATATATATATATATATATTAATTATTATTATTGTCTAATTATATTCTGCCCTGATCAGTCTGAAGCTGTGTTTTATTCTTAAATTGTATTTTAAAAAAGAGATATACAAGGTAGGACACATCCAATTGGGAAAACCAGGATGGTGAAAAACCTCAAGATCATAACAATAAATATCATGTACCCATGATCCTGTTCCAGGATTGAGGATCTTTTACAAATACCTCTCCCTCACTCTTCCATCAAGACTTCTTTGTACTATCTCTCCTCTTCCCTGGGGACTAAAAAACTAAGGTCAGACTTAACCTAATGGAATGAGTAAAATAGCTGGGTGGCACAGTGGACAGGGTTTTGGGCCACAGTCAGAAGACTAATCTTTTTGAGTTCAAGTAAGATCTCAGACATGTAACTGTGTAACCCGAACAAGTCATTTAATTCTGCCTCAGTTTCCTCATCTGCAAAATGAGCTGGAGAAGGAAATGGAAAGTCACTACAGTATCTTTTGCCAAGAAAATTCCAAGTGGGGTCACAAAGAGTTAGGCTTGAATGAAAATGATTGAAGAACAACAAAAATGGATTGAGTTATGGTTTTGAAGGACTGTCTTGTTGAAAAAATGAGTAGACTTACTTTCCTGGATCCCAGAGGGCAAAACTGGGACCATAGTGTTAAGTTGTGGAGGCAAACTTAAGCTTATATAAGAAAAACATTTCTAGCTTTGGAGCTATCCAAAGGTTAAATTCCCTGCTTCCAAGATGATAGATTCCCCTTCTGGGAGGTCCACAGGTAAATGCTGAATGGTCATTTGTTAGATACATTAGAGGGATTTTTTTGTGAGGAGTGAGTTAGTTTGGATGGTCAGTAAAGGTTCTTTCAACTCTTAGATTCATTGATTCTGAGGTGGGAATTTCAGGCAAACACTGTGGTAGGCCCTTATCCCTCCTGAAGGGAATTTTGTCTAAGTAGATAAAAAAAATTGTATTAAAAAGAACCACCCGTGCAGAGTCTTCACATGTATATTTGTAAATGGAAGAATAGCTTCAATATAGGATATTATTTATAATATAAAATATAATATAATATAAAATTTAGGTATTATTTATAATATACAAAGCCTGAAGAAAAACAAGTAAATCTCATAATACCAAGTAAGGGAACAGCTGTATTTGTGAATGATGAAGGCATCTGAATACAAAAACAGGAAAAAAATTTTAGAATAAGTTTTTTTGGAAAAAAAGGGCAAAATCATACAAAAAGCCTGTCTAAGACAAATGACTTAGATTATTCAACTCCCATATCCTGTTTATATTTAAACATATTTTCAAGAAAAGGGGTTTCCAGTCTGCTATGTTAAATAGAAAATACAGACTAAACAACTAGAAATAGAGGAACTGGTTATCTTATATGCTCTGAAAAGAAATAAAATCCTTGCATTCCCATCACCAGACACATAAGATGTACTTCATAAATATTTGTTGACTGATTATCTTAGAAGAGGTCATTCTAAGAAAATGATTGCCAGCTTATATAACAATTAGCAGTAAGATGTGATATAAACATAATAAAAGATCATTTAATACAACCAGTTTTTTTCAGTAGAAAGGCATAGAACTTAAATAAAATACAAACTGAATTATCTTTACATTTGTCTTTGCCAAGAAGAAAGGTCTAGTATCATGATTGGGAGCACTATAACTACATTTTAAACACCAGCATGCCTATGGGTCATGGCCCAGTTGAGATCTAGAATACTTCTCAGGTGAGGATGTTTGCATCTAAGGAGGGTAGTGAAAGAAAAACAGGGGTTGCATAAGTGAGATACTTATGGGTGGTGTTTAGATACATTCTTATGGAGGAACACACTTAGGGTGACATAAGATAGAAGAAGCAAATCAAAGAAACCAAAGCTTGCTTCTAGAGGTAAAACAATTCAATGAACCACCAAACATTCTTTAATTTTAAAATACTAAATAGTAAAAGCATATTTACATATCAGCAACAGCAACTAGCATTTTGGGTAAAATGGGCATGTTTCTCCCTCTAAAACCATTTAAATACTCCTTTCTTTTAAAGATTCTACAATGAAGTGTATTCAGGGGGTGGAATCATATTTAAAACCCTTTCCAACCTGGCATCAGCAGGCTCCAGTCTGATTTTTTTTCAGCTATGTTTCACACTTTTCTTCTTCATGTACTCTATATTCCAACCAAAATGACCTCTTCACTGTTCCTCAGATTTGGCATTCCATCACCCACCTTCATGTCTTTGCATAAGGTAATCTGCCAGTGATGGAATGTCCTTGTTTCTTGCCTCCACCTCTTGGAATCCCTTGCTTCCTTAAAGACTTGGCTCAGGTATTACCTCCTACATAAGACTTTCCTCATCCCCCTACCTGATCCCTCTGCCCTCAAGTTATCTTGTATTTATTAATGTGTGTACTTATAATCCCTGGACATAATGTAAACGGTTAGAAAGTAGTGCTTATTTTCCCTGTTTTGTTTTTTGTATCTCCAGTTTTGCATGAGACAGTGTGGCCTAATAGGGAACTGACCTCAAAGCTAGAAAGATGTGTTCAAAGTCCGCTTCTGACGTATACTGACTATGTGATTCAGGGAAAATCATTTAACCTCTCAGTACTCTGAGCAACAAAAACTGAAAATTGAAAATCAGGTGTTGACCTGAATTGACAGAGGAAATCCCCCCACAAAAGAATTCCCTCTTTCAGTGAAATCACAAAGTCTAGTCCTTATCTTCATCCCCCATCTCCATGCCAAGCACAATATTTTGTGTAGTATGTGCTAAACATTACTAATTATTTGTTGAATTTAACCTATTAAATGTTGACCCCAGATAGAGGGTTATTAGAAATAGAGATTGAAGAGGGTTTTTTTGCTTTTGAAATTAATAAGAAAATTAAAGAATTAATGAACAATTCACCTAAGTAAAAAAAAAATTTGGAAAAAATTTTGAAGAAGAAACTGAAGAACTGTTGCAGTTTTTATAACATGTTAGAAATGAGGCTAGATAACAGAGGACCTTGAAATGAACATTTACATTTGGATAATGCCTTATCCAGGCTGAAGGACTACAGGATCATAGGGTTAGAATTGGAAAGGATCTTTCGATGTCACTTAGCCTTGATGAGATAACTGAGATCCAGAGAGATCAAGCAAATTGACTGATGTCATAAAGTTAGTGAATGACAGAGACAGAATTCAAAACTAGGTCACTTCATTTTAAATTCAGTATCTTTTCCCCAAAACCACACTACTTCTATTGAAATAAAAAGAAGTTCCTTGGTTGAACAAAAATTAGAAATTTTTAATGGCAATATATTTTAGATTAGTATTTAGCTTGGAGATACATCAGAACAAATTTTTATCTAATAACAAAAACCTTCACATTAAAATGGAAAATAATCTAGTCTCCTCATTGTTTGGAAGCTATAGATCCTTCTTTATTACATTTCTGACAAACACCAATATTGAGATGCAGGGAAAACATACCTCTGTTGATCCAGTGAAGGCTATTTTGTCAATCTTAGGATGTGAAGAAATAGCTGCTCCTGCAGTTGGGCCAAAGCCTGGAATTATGTTTACTACTCCTGGAGGAAATCCCACCTAGAAAGAAACCAAGATGCCAATACAAAGAATTACTTGGAGCCCAGGTGGAATTGTCATACTTGACCAACCCAAGGATATAAAGGACATTGGTTGGCATCACAATGTTTTAGGAGGCTATCAGACAAGGTACAAACTAATTCATGTCTTCTTTTGAAAACTGAATTGTGATGTATAAGGGAGCACATCAAACTCAGGTTACATTCTCATATATCACGGAAGTTGAGTCTATCCTACTTTAATGGAACCTTGAATGCTATTGATGGGAATCTGTTATCCTGTTTTGTACATTCAGAAGGGGGTTAAAAATTATTTTGAGATCTATTTGGTTTGGATTTGAAAAAAAAGTTATGAAAAAGTAAAAGACTTGTCATGTTGCCTGCCATTTTTCAAATGGCCCCATAAGTATGAAGAACCTTAGCCAGTAGTAGTTATATGTATTCCTTTAATAATAGTTAGCATTTTTATGATGCTATCTAGTATTTTATATAGCTTATTATCATTCTAACCTCATAACAACATGGAGAGTTGGGTGCTATTATTATCATCATCCTTATTTTATAGGTGAGAAAACTGAGGCTAAGAAGTCATATGACTGGTTTAGAGTTTAGGGGGTCTGAGGCTAAATTTGAACATAGATCTTTCTGATTGCAGGGCTAGTGTACAGCCTCATTGCTTTAGCTTTACCTCCATTAGCCCTAGAGAAGAAGAGTTAAATTTATTACATGCCTATACTCTACACTAACAATAGACAGAGCTATCTCCTACTGTGTTTAAGGTCTAACTTCTTACATAAAGCCTTTTCTCAGTATTCCCTGCTCTCTTTATATTAAAATTATTTATTAATTTGAATGTGCTTTACCTACATAAGTATTGTATATTCTCAGTAAAATGTAAGCTCCTTAAGGGCAAGAACATTTTATTTTTGCTTTTGTATCGCCAGTTCTCAGCAATATGCCTATCACATAATAAACACTAAATAAATATTTCTTGAATTGAATTTTAGTTTTCCATCTGCTTATGAGGTAGTTTACATTTTTCTTCAGTTAGATTAGAAATACCTTGAGGTCAAGGACAATATTTTAACTAATTAAGGAAAGGGAAAGAAAAAGTATTTATTAAGTGACTGTTCTGAATCAGTTATTGTGTTAAGGACTTTATGAACATTATCATACTTGATCCTCATAACACCATTGCAAGGGTAATATAACAATCCCTATTTTACAGTTGAAGAACCTGATGCAGAAGTTAGTTAAGTGACTTGCCCTGGATCACAGCTAGATTTGAACTCTGAGCTTCCTGACTCCAGATCCAATGTTCTATCCACTGAATGACCCATTTGTTTCCATCAATCAGCAAGAATTTATTAATATATACCATATGCATAGCACAGTGACTGTGCTAAATGGTAGAGATAAAATGACAAAAATTAAAAGATTCTTGCTCTCAGGAAGTTTACATCCCAAAGAAGGGAGTCAAGAGGAATATATACACAATGTATGTATATACAAGATGCATATACAGTATATATGAACATAACATTGTAAGGGAAGGAGCAGCTAGGTGGCACAGTGGATAGAGTACCAGCCCTGAGTTCAAATCCAGATTCAGACACTATAATCACCTAGCTGTGTTACCTTGGGCAAGTCACTTAATACCATTGCCTTGCAAAAACCTAAAAAAAAAAAAATAGAGGGGGAGGCATAGTAGCTGAGGCATGAGGAACAGCCTGATAAACTACAGAATTTTAGCTTCCTTAAAGGAAACCAGAGAGTATGAGTTTGAATGAGGAGAGAGAGAGCATCCCAGGCAAGGTGAACCCCAGTATAAGGCAGATATGTGGAGTATGGAGCATCATGTGTGAGGAATATTAAATATGGCAGCACCATAATGTAGAGCAGGGGTTGGAAATATTTTTTCTGCCAAGGGCCATTTGGATATTTATAATATCATTTGATGGTGGCTGTATTTAGTCAAACATTTAATTAATTCTCCCCTAAAAAAGGTTCTAGATTTATCGAATTGAGTCCCACCTGTGGTTGCCTTGGCAACACTAGACCAATATTGTCCTCAGGTTGGAGGTTCCCAGTCCATGATCTGGAGCATGGAGGGAAGTAAAGTGAAAGAAGACTGGAAATACCTTTAAATACTTTAAAGACCAGAAGGGTCTTTAAATAATATTTAGATTAGTATTTAGCTCGGAGATACTTTAAAGACCAGAAGGGTCTTTAAATAATAAGCAGAGGCATTTCTGATCCTAGAAATGAGTGGGCCAATGGAATTTACAGAGTAGAGGGATGATACACTTAGACCTGCACTTTAGGAAAATCTCTTTGGTGATTATGTTAGAGGATGAATTGGAAAAGGAAGAGATTTGAGGCAGGAAACTCAATTAGGAGGTTATCACAGTAGTCTAGGATCTCTGAATAGCCATATGTACATAATAAATGTGTCACTTTTAATAAATGTGTCAAATTTGATGTTGTCATTTTCCAAATTGTGATAAGATAAAAATAACACTGTATAAAATGTTCTTTATTTTTCAATGCAAAGAATATATCTTATAGTATTTATTATAGCTAAATTATACCTGCTCTCAATCTTATCCACAGTGCCTCTAGGAGGGATAGGTACTTGATTATAATCAACTGAAGCCATATATCACATTAGGGTGATGGCCCCATTTACTTTTCAAAGAGTTACACATGCTGCCGCAGAAATTATTTTGCTAAGAGTGTCCATATTTGGAGAGATAGAGAAAGCTTTAGCTTCACTTCCTCCAGAAAAGTTCTTAAAACAAGATTGATGGTTTGGAAGGCACATACAAAAAAAACATGAATTAAGTCTCCCAACATTAATATAAGGGCAAGTGAAAATCCAGTGAATTATGGATTGTTTTAACCTGTTTTGTTTGCAATAATGTAGGCATGTCAAGTACAACAGTAAAACCAAACACCAAAGAGAAATCTCCATCCCTTTGCCCAAGGAAGAAAATAAGCATTTATTTATATCTATTATAGATATTTAGCACTGTGCTAAGAATGTTATAAGAACAAAGCTAAAGTAGTCTTTTCTCACAATTCCTGATATAAATAAAAAGGCAGTAGCAAATACCCAAAAGGTTTGGTTTTGAGGATGTGCTTACTTTCCTGTCCTAGAAATGACTGGAAAGACATAGCTATGAGTGATTGGAGATGATTTGAGCCAGAAAGTACCTTTGAAATCAATGATATCTATTTCTCTCAATTATTTAGGTAAGGAAACTAAGGCCCAAGCAAACTATTAATTACCATTGTCACAGAGTTGATGTGAGGGGTGGGAGAGAGAAGTTAGGGTCTGAATCTCCATATTCTGTGAGACCAGTGAGTGTTTTTCTCTGCTATACTACTTTTGCCCTTTCCCCCAGCTCCTAACAAAAATAAAATAAAATAAAACCTAAACCCAAATTACTTCAGTGGAATATAAATTATTTTTGAAGTCAAGATTTAGTCTACTTGGCTTGCTCTTATGTATTGTGATTTCAGCCAGAACAAGCAAGATTATATTAGTTCACCCCCTTCCAGATAGTTTTTCATCCCACAAAGGCAAAGTCAGATAAACCTCCATATATGTTCTTCTTTTTCTGATAATCTTCTTTAGCATTCATTCTCTTGTAAATTCACTATGCAAAATATTTGGCTCTAAATTATTACTTTAAACCCATAATAAAACTTAAATGCCCTCATTAGCCTCACTAGAAGGAATAGAGTTTCTTTTAATTCAGCAACCATGATGAGCAATGGAAAAAAAATTAAGTTGCCAAGCAAAATTTAGGAAGTGATATCCTGCCCACTCAACTGTAAATAAGTTTGCAACTACTAGGTTTGATAAATCTTGATTGGAGCAGTTTTATCTTGCTCCATGGCTTGGTTCCTAGGAGTGGGTATGCTGTCAAGGACACAAAATATTTTCTTTCGGACATCCTACCTCTTTGATCAAAGATCCAAGATAAAGTGATGTTAGAGGTGTCTGCTCAGCTGGCTTAATAACGATGGTATTCCCACAACACAGTGCTGGTGCCATCTTCCAAATAAGCATCATCAATGGGAAGTTCCACTAAAACAAAGCAGACATTGTCTTGATATGGGAGAAATGGTCTGCACGTCACCCTCTTTCCTTCAGTGACATCTACTGGCTAAGAAGGAAACAGAGTAAAAAGGAAGTCTTGGGGGTGGGGGAGAGGGACCTTCAGAAAATGAAAACATCATTTATGTGCCTAGACAATCATGGAGCCATTGTTAAGGTGGAATAATAATAGCCACAGTGGTTGTTTTCAATCCCATTTGGAAACACTCACCTCTCTTAGTCTAACAGAACTTACCTTACTGGTTTACCTGAAAATCGAATGAGGTAATTGACAATGTGCTTTGCCAATCTTAAAGCATTACAGAAATACTAGCTATTATCATTAGATTATTATATTGGTCTATAAAGGGTTAAAATTTTTATTATCTGGTTTCTTATTTCTTCATAGAGTCCATAGTTCTAGAGCAAGGATTCTTAACCTGAGGTCAATGAAGTTTTAAGTTATAATTATATAATATACAATATAATTTATATGTTTCAAAACCTTCTTCTGAGAATGCATCCATAGGCTTTACCAGTCTGTCAAAGGGGTCAGTGATACCCACAAGAAATTAAGAACTCCTACTCTAGAGCTGGAAAGGGCTTCAAAGTTCAGAAATGATGAGATAGAAAGAAATCAAATATTACAAAGATCTAAGGAACCAGGAGGAAACTCAATTAGATATAATCTCTTTCAAATCTTTGATTTTATAGATTAGAATTAAAGCTCAGAAAAGTGGAATGAGTTGTCCAGGGTCACGCAGTAAATGTCAGAGTCTATTTTCAAACCTAGTTCTAGATTTATGATCCAGGACAAACTAAGTTCGATACCTTCCATTACACCATGCTACTTCTATGAACAGACTAATTCCTTTCCTTTTCGCTTCTCTTCCCCAACCAACCATCCAAATCAAGGGGAAAAAAAAACATTCATTAGGAACCTACAGTGTTAAGCGCTTTTGATATAAAAACAAAAGTCAAAGTCCTTAAGAAGCTTACATTCCAACAGAAGAGAGACTATGAACAATATGAGCTCAAAAAAAAAAAAAAAAAAACTCAAACCCCAAACCATATACAAAGCAGATACAAGTCTTAGGGTACAGCTAAAGCAACCAGGAAAGATCTTGTGAAGAAGGTACTTCTTTTTATTTATTGATGGCAATGGGGTTAAGTGACTTGCCCAAGGTCACACATCTAGGCAATTATCACGTGTCTGAGGTCAGATTTGAACTCAAGTACTCCTGACTCCAGGGCCGGTGTTCTGTCCACTGCGCTACCTAGTTGCCCTAAAGAAGGTACTTCTTGAGCCAACTTATAAAGGAACCAAGGATTCCATGAGGCAGAAGTGAATGGGGAGAATATTCCAGGTTTGGGGGACAGTCACTTAAAAGGCATATGAAGAGGTGGGAGGTGGAGCGTCAGGTGCGTGGAGAAGCAAGGTATATAATATGGTCAGATCTGCACTTTAGAAAAGTCTCCTAGCAGCTCTATGTAGGTTGTTAGCTTGAAGTAGGGAGAGACTTGAGGCAAAAAAGACCTGTTAGAAATCCAGTGCAATGATCTAGGCAAGAAATAATAAGGACCTGAACAAGAGTGTGAGTGGAGAAAACCATATAAGAAATATGAAGATAGAAATGATAAGATTTGTCCATTGCTTGACTAGTGAGAATGACAAGTTGACAAGGACATTAAGGTTATAATTGGAGATGACTAGATAGTGGTGCCCTTGCTAGTGCTACATGTGTTATGTCATATGATCCTCACAACCATCTTATCAGTTGCTATTATTATTTCCAATTTACATTTGAGGGAGTTAAGGCTGAAAGATAGTGACTGATTCTGAGTCACACAGTCAAATCCTGCTGAGGCAGGATTAGAATTCAGGTCCTCCCATACTAAGTCCACCACTCTGTTTACTAACCATTGTATTATCTAGCTCCCTCTAATAGGGATATGCTGGAGAGGGTTTGGGGAAAAGATAATAAGCTTTATATTGAATAAATTGAATTTGTGATACCCTCAGGAATTCAGTTCAAACTGTCCAATAGATAATTAATTCAGAGTACAACTACACAGAGAAACATTTTCAAAACAGAAAGATTTGGGAGTCATCTGCAGAAAGACAATTGAACTCGTGGATACTGATGAGTTTCTCAAGTGAGAGTATAGAGAAAAAGACCTAAGACAAAACTATGGGATATACCACATATGGTAATGTGGGGGAGCGACTTGATGAAGATTGAGGTGTAGTTAGAAGGGTAGGAAGAAAACAAAGAGACAGGAATCTCTAAAATCCAAGTGAAAAGACTGTATTCAGTGGTGGTCAAGGTGGTCAAGCATATTAGAGAATTCAGGAAGGATAAGATCTGAGGAAAAGGCCATGAGATATAGCATTGGGTTTTTAGTAACTGTTCCAATAGCAGTTTCAATTGAGTGAAAACAAATGATTTTCCCAAAATAGAACTATATTTGACCACCATTATAGGACAGGCTCATTAAATATAATTAGTATACAACACCTTTCTATTACACATCCTCAGAGGGCTGGATAAAGTGACCACCTCTATGATATGATTTAGAGTTTTCAAAAGACTATGCATAGTCATAAATCACTTTTCCCTTACTTATCATAGCCTAAAATTGCCATCATTAGAGTCACTAATGAATTAAGCAAAAAAAAGGGTATTGTCCTCAGAAGGTCATGGTTAAAATATCATTAGAAAAGATTAGTTTATCGGATTAACCAAATAATACCTTGGACTTTGAGAAGGAGGGAGCATAAGACAGATACATTTTGATCTCTGGGAGGAAGCCTGGCAGCCCCAGTGGCAGAAACCAATAAGAGGGATCTGGCTTAAGATGGTAAGCTCTCCAAATAATTGATCCAAATAAAACTGAAAACTCAGGGGCAATGGGTTGATGGAGGTGAGAGTAGTAAAAGAAATAACAAAAAAATAGGGTCAATTGTAGATATTGAAATCTCCCTGAAAAGACCAAAAATGAAAAAAGTAGCCACCTGAACATTTTTATGTACCGATCTCCTAGCAGATAGCACATATGGTTCATATTAAATGGGAAATCATGTCTATATTTTAAGAATATATTTAAATAGACTTGTCAGTGTTTCTGATCCCATTATTACTCAAGGCAAAACTGTCTATTGATTTTTAACTAATGCTTTCTCAAGTTATGGTGGCTCAAAGTTATATTGTGATTAGCCTTTAGAGGCTTTGGAGATCATTTAGTTCCATCTAAATATATTCTAAGGAAATTAGACCTGGAAATGGAGGCATGGGGCTAGATTTCAAATCTACCTCATCTCAGGCCCTATAATTACATCGCTGCCTTGCAATGAGCTATAACTCAGACCTTCACACAAGAAACTAAACACTTTCTCATTGATTAGAAAAGTATATAGAGAGGAACTAGAATTGGGATTTCATAATTATAGGTAACTCCTTCTTCCAAAGCAGGTTGTCACCTTCTCTGTAACTTTTAATCCCTCTAGAGCAGTGAGAGGTCATCCCAGGTCACATAGCCACAGTAACTTGGACACAGGTCTTCTTAGCTTCAAGGCTGACTCTCTCTCTCTCCTCTAATCTGTGAAGCCTCTTATTAATTAGAATTAGTTTTAATTCACAAAATATTTATAATTTTTCCATTCAAGGCAGTAGTCTATCCCAATTATTCTAGACCAAGACAGATCACTACAGCTGAGCCAATATCCTCTTGCTGCCAGAAAAGAAATTTGAGTTTGAAATCTAAATTTCAGTCTTTCAAGAAATCATGCTACAGTATTTGAAAATTCAGTTTATTAATGCATTAAAATCCCTGTCTTCAACCAACACACAACTCAAAAACTTCATGAAATTTTCTTGATTCTTCCAACTGTTAGTACCTGCCCTCACTAATTACCTTTTATTTATTGGTATTTATTCTCTTTATTCTCATAGTGAATATATTTCTCTATGTACTTATTATTTCTCCAAATCAGAATGTCAGTTCTCTTTGGTACCCAGTGCCTTACCTTCCATAAATGTTTAATTGACCAAAAAAAAAAAAGAGAGAGAGAATCTAAGAGTGACTTGCTTTGACCAATTAATTATAGTTCAACAACAATAATCAATTTCCAAAGTATTTTATGGACATCACCCCCTTAAACAAAGCAAAGTTGCTGAATATTGATCTTTGGAGAAGCTAATATACTCACGGGAACAATTGCTCCACATACACCTATTGGTTCATGTCTGGTAAAGCATACAACATTTTCATCTATAAGAGAAATGAGAGAGGAAATACATTTACATATTAAGCTGGGATAATAATTCCAAATGTTAAACAAAATTTGAAAAGGATTCATGTGGGCTATAAAAAGGAATCCTTGACTGAGCATGGTGGTGTACACCTGTGATCCCTTCTGCTGGGGGAAGCAGGGGGCTTGTGGATCACTTGGGCTCAGAAATTCTGAGTGGCAGGAGGTGATCCTATGTCTACATTAAATCAACTACCAACATGATGAATATTAGAGAGCAGGGGCTGCAGGTTACCTAAAGAGGGGTGAAGTGGTCACAAATGGAGTTACTTAAAGTTCCCAAGATGATTCGCAATAAGACTCAGGCCATGAGCCTCGGGGAGACAGGAGGACCCAGTGTCCAAAAGTTAAAAAAAAAAAACACAGATAATTTTTAGTTCAAAGCCACTTCAAATTCTCCCAAGAACAAAAGTTGGGTCATAACTAAATATTGTTTTCCTTTTCAAAGTAACAGTGGAGATTTTGTCTTGGAAGCCTAGGAAACATGAGAAATTCAGAAAAGAACTTTTGATCCTACTTTAGTTTACCTGCTGGAATAGTTCTGCCATGGATCTTGTCAGCCCACCCTGCATAGTATCTGAGTGTTTTGATACAGCCTTCCAAATCAATGAAGAAGGCATGAAGGAAAGGTTTTCCTGTGTCCATAGTTTCCAGAGTCTGTAACAACAACAACATAGTATGTCAGTTACTATATCTAAGTTCTTGGTTTGTAAAACCTATATGGGTAAGAGGAGAAACAAAGTAGACTTGGCTTTTGTTCTCCAAGACCCACATTCATAGATACACCTTCTTTATTTTTTTTGTTTTTTTAGATAGATTTTTATTTATTTTGAGTTTTACAATTCCCCCCATTTTTGTTTCCCTCCCCCCACCCCCACAGAAGAAATCGTTAGTCTTTACATTGTTTCCATGGTATATATTGATCTCAGTTAGATGGATACACCTTCTTTAAAAAAAAGAAGAAGAAATGAAATAAGTTCCTTGAAAATATTAAAGTCTGACCAAAGTTGGCACACACTGTTTTTATTTCAAAACACCTAAGCGTTGGGCCACTAGCCAGACAAGGGGGATGAGTTACATGCATCTCAGTGGGACCACCCGGATTCAAAGCTAATTTGAAGCATCACTGGAAAGAAATAAAGTTTTGCATTTGATCTTCCATCTGAAGCCAAATGACTCAGCCCACAGAACAGCTTTAGTTGTTTAACCTTGTCATGTGGGCCTATTCGTTCACAGGAATCATTTTCAATATTGGGGCTGGCTTTAGTGTTTTTGATAAAATAGTCAGGCATTTTGTCCAGTGGCAGCTTTGGAAAGTGAAGGATAATGACATAAAAAGAAAAAAAGAGATCTGGGCTTACTTAAAATAATGCTTTTTCCCCTCACACAGGCTGGCTTCTGTCACTGCTGAGTAACTGACATTCTTCTGGAAAGAACGTCTTTGCACACAAGAGAAGCGCTATCCCCTGGTAGAATTAAATGTCTAAACAAAGATGAAATCATACTCTGCTGATGTTCAAATACTTTAGTTCTAAATAGAAGCTGAATAGACTTTTCCTCTATGATAAGGGCGATATTATCTGCTGAGGCTGCTGCAGCTACTAAATGACAGGGGTTATTTTCTATTTTCAGAATCATTTTAAGAGAACCCTTTTTGTTCAACAGACAAGCCCTCCCAGTTCAAGCTTTTTCTAAAGCCCTAACATTGAAACTTTCAGTTGTCCCTAAATACAGGAAGTTGCTACACTGCCGCATAGCCCAAGGCTTGACTTCTTGACAACCAGTAAATGGTTGAGACGCAATACCTGGGCCTCTTCAAAGTCTGAGTCTCCATGTCTGTAAATGGTAAGATACTAATAGAGTCACGACATTAAATACCTGGTACTTAATAATTGGCTATCAGGTTTACAGAATGTTCTACAGTTTACAAAGCACTTTTATGAAAATAACCCTATGATATAAGCAGGATAAATATTATTCATTCCATTTTATAGAAGGGCTAAACTAAGACCAGCTCAGAGAGATTAAGTGATTTTCTCACAGTCGCACAACTACTACGGAGATCTGGGCCTCAAATATAAGCTTCCTGATTCCAAGTCCTGCAATCTTTCCACTATTCTAAATTTTAGTTGATTCTTTTTAGGGACACATCACTCTATAGATAGAAATCAATAATTCTCAAAATACTTTTTTGAGAACTCCACAGGTTTTTGTTAATAGATGAGAGAAAGGGCTGAGGCCAAAGAAACAAGAGCTCACTGGCTGAGAGTCACAAAGTAAGTTGGGGCTGCAGCTGGGATTTGTCCTCCAGCTTCTGTTTCTAATTCTCAAGTGCCATCCACTAGACCACATTGCAGCTTCACATTGATACAAATTTTGTTTGAAATTTTTGCTTTTCAAGGTGAACCTCAGGAATGATAGTTCCTGCCTACCTTTCCAGATGTATTTCCTACTACTGCCTTTCATGTACTATAAATTCTATACAAACTAGCCTACTGGCAGTTCTCTGAACTCAGTATTCCATCTCCTGTGTCCTTGTCTTTACATGAGCTGTCTCCAATGCTTGCAATCCACTTCCTATTCAAATCCAAGTTTTGGAATTTTCTAGCATCCTTCATGATCCAACATAGGTGTCAGCCTCTTCCAACCGAAGCCAAGTAAGTCGGCCCACAGAACAACTTTAGTTACTGAGCCTTGTTATATTATGTAGCTCTAATATTGAAGTTGGTTTCAGGGTTTCTAATAAAATAAACAATCACTGTGTACAGGGTTGGTTTTTTTTGTATCCTATGGCAGTTCTCATGAGCTCCTCGGCTGTTCATGCTTTCTCTCTCTCTGTCTCTCTGTCTGTCTCTGTCTCTGTCTCTCTCTCTCTCTCTCTCTTTTTCTTCACAATGAGTATTTATCTTGTATCTGGTTCATCCCACCCCTCTACCTCCAGGGAGAACATAAGTTCCTTAAAGGCAAGGATTGTTTGATTTTGATTTTGTAGCCCTGGCAACTCCTCTAGTGCCTAATATAGTTAATGACATTCGCTTTAATAATAGCAACAACAACAATAATAATAGCTAGCACTTATATAGGATCGATTTTCCGACAGGCGCTATATTTAGTGCTTTAAGAGTATTATGTGAGAGGCGCGTATTGTTATTATTGTCCCTTTTCTGTAGTGATATGCCCAAGCTCACATAATAAGTAAGGGGCTGAGGAATGATAGGAAATTAGGTCTCCCAAACTCCAGACGCACTCTAGTCCTTGTGCTACTTAGCTACCTCTATCAATTAATCAGTACTGATTGAATTGGTTAGTCAAAAATGATCACCAATATAGACCTATTTTAGAAGGTGGAGGGCCTTCTTTGAGGTATTCTATATACTTTCTCCTTTTCCTGAGTAACATATTAGATAGAACACAGGAGTGTATTAACCATTGGAAATCTGCCTATTAGACTAACATCTGGGTTTACTAGGTTAGTTTTGTCCACAATGACCTTTCACAGCCTAGTCTAGTCTTCTAAGCCTTAGTCCTTTTTAAAAAATGCTATAGACAATGAGACTTCTATATCAGGTTTTGTCTGTAAATTAAATACTATTTGCATTTTTTCTGTTGCTGTATTGGTAACTCATAAGTTAATCATTGTGTCTGAATTGTATTCCTTTTAAGATTGTAGTTACAAACTTTCACCAAAAAAACCCCCAACCCAAACAAAAAAAAGCTACCTTCTAAATAATTAGAATACAAACTGAAGTACACAAAATATTTTTTATTCTAGAAGAAAATTATTGACACCATCAACTTTGCCAACATGACTTGTTACAGAGTAGCCTATATGGGTGAGGTCCAGAGATGGAACAGCAGGTTGAAAAGGAGATTTAAAAAGGCAGCTCTGAGGGAGGACCCAGAAGTTGAAACCACAAAAAGCTACACTCTGTGATTAAAGCACATCAGTAATGGAGAGAATTCCAGGGACACCAGATGCACCCACATCTGTTTCTGAACATTTTACACCAGAAATGGGTAAACAGCTCTGTCAAAACCACTAAAACCGAAATGCTAACAAGACTAAAAGAAGCACTTCACTGTGTGAAAATGCTGCCGTCAGAAAAACCATATCAAGGTAGAGTTTGATAGGCATTTCCCTATGATGTGGTTTTTACCCATTCTTGCCAGTAATTCTCTTGTCCTCTTTCATGTCATGGCAAATGGATAGCTCTTATTTCTTGTGGGCAATGTGACCCTAATAGCAAAGTAACTTTCTTCCTTTTACTTATGAGTTCCTCCAATATTCCTTTTATTATCAAATCACAATTTTGTTAGAACAACAGAAAGGATAGAAAATGAAGGTTATCTTTTCACTATTGTTCTCCAAGAAGATGTTTACACTAACACTAAGGTTGGGGGGATACCTATGGTAGAATCTATAACCAAGTTATTAGCCTACGTTGAGATGTCAACTGTATGAGATCATCTTGGTTAAAACAGAGATGTTTTAAAAAGCCAGTTTGGCAGCTTAAGAGTTGAAACTGGCCTTCTTTGCAGGAAGAAACCAGAGGCCTTAATGGCAAGAAATGCTTACTTTGGTAGGGCACTAACCCTCACTCCCACTCGGGATGAACTTGCCAGATGAACAAATTCAGAAGTGAAAGACTCCAGTTTATGCACTTATCCTGTTGCTTTCCTGATAGTAAACCTCCCTATAAAATGCTCATGAGTTAGATGTGAAGAGTTTTTCTTAAAAGTATTATGCAAAAGAAAATAATTTAAGGAAGAAAATAGTTTTATTGTCTTTGTGGATGCTGCCCAAATCCAATGAAAATGGATATTTCCAACCATGGATAGGACCAAACTAGAGAGAGGAGATACAATTTTTTCAACTCAGTTACTGGAAGGGAGACAGTCTTATGAAGTATCATACCATATAATTTGTGCTAAAATTGGGGGGGTAGCTATTCAACATGGGGAAAGCTAGGTGACAACAGGGCACAGAGTGCCAGATCTAGAATCAGGAAGGCTCATCTTTCTCAGATCAAATTTGGTTTCAGATGCTTCCTAGATGTGTGACACTAGGTAGGTCATTTAACCCCATTTATCTCAATTTTCTCATTTGAAAAATAAGCTTGAGAAGGAAATAAAAAATCTCTCCAACAGTTTTGCTAAGAAAACCTCAAATGGGGTCAGGAAGAGTTAGATGCAACTGAATAATGACTAAACAGCAATCTTAAAAATTCAAAAATGGGTCCCACTTGGCCTAAATGATCAATGTATATTCAGACAAAGCTAGCCCTAGATTTCCTGGAACCACTTGGATAATCTCTATATCACAGTAGATTCAAGGAAAGCTATCTCATATTTGCATAGCATTTTAACATAATTAACATATAATATATTTTAACATAAACATACAGCAGTTTAATATAACAGAGTCACAAGTTAGTCAAGCTATCATTATCACTATTTTAAAACTAATGAAACCAAGGGACTAAGAGATAAAATGATTCATCCAGGCTAACTCAGCTCATACATGTCTACAGAAGACTTCAAACCCAGGTCTTCCATTCTGAGACTCAGAACCCTTTTCAATTACTCTTCAATCCTTCCTTGGAAAAACTTGAGAATACCTTTGAGTTTAAGAGCTGTTTAACTTTTTTGAACTAGCTTTTAGGGCTTTCTCAGCTAAGAAGGTGAATTTTTTAAAAATCAGGTTAAAAAACATCTGACATAAATGAAAAAATATGAAGCCTACAGATAATCAGGTCTGCCCGCAGCCAAACAGTCATCAAAAACCTTAACAGAGTTCAACCTGAGCTGAAAATAGTCCCCATTTTTTCTTTTTCTCGATATTCTAAATGGCAGGAGAGAATTAAATAAACATTCACTCTTTTTGCAGTTTCATTATTGTTCATCAAGAATTTCACTTACTGCCAAAATGATCCTGTCCCTCTCTATGAGGTCCGCCAGTTTGTGAAGGAGCCTGCCTCTGCTCAGTGCATCCATTTGTCTCCATAGAGATCCCCTCTGGAATGCTGCTTTTGCCGCCTCCACTGCCTTATCTATATCAGGCTAAGGGACCAAAACAACATCTTCAGGTTACATAAAATAATTTAAGACATACATTCACATACACATATACAATCAAAAAAAAACCAACACATGTACAATGAATTCTAAATTTGATTTTGTATCCTTTCCAGTACTTCTAAACACAACAGTCACACTGTTACCTCAATCACTGTTTGAATTTTATTATATGATCATAATATTGTATAGAATACAATATGGTGATGGCCAAAAGGGTTGGAGGAGAGGAGTTGGAAGAGCAGGGTGATGCTTTAAAAAAAATCACCTTCCATCCATATTTTTCACTGCTCTGACCAAAGTATAAAAATATTTCATTTGCTCAGAATGGCACATTGAAAGAATCATCAGAAGCTAGATCACAATTTTATAGACACCATCAAGGGGAAAAAACCCCAACAACTCTACATGGTTTAAACAACCCTACATGGAAAAAGAATATTAAAATATTGTCCTGGCAAAGAAATGTATTCT